>NW_011494653.1:538834-544784 GCF_000754665.1 Bison bison bison | reverse complement strand
TCTTGATGAAAGTGAAAGAGGAGAGTGAAAAGTTGGCTTAAAACTCAAAATTCAGAAAACTAAGATCATGGCATCCAGTCCCATCACTTCATTGCAAATAGATGGGGAAACAATGGAAACAGTGAAAGACTATTTTGGGGGGGCTCCAAGATCACTGCAGATGTTGACCACAGCTTTAAATTAAAAGATGGTTGCTCTTTGGAAGAAAAGTTATGAACAACCTAGACAACATATTAAAAGCAGAGACATTGCTTTGCCAACAAAGATCTGTCTAGTTAAAGCTATGGTTTTTCCAGTAATCATGTATGGATATGAGAGGTGGACTATAAAGAAAGCTGAGCGCTGAAGAATTGATGCTTTTGAACTGTGGTATTGGAGATGACTCTTGAGAGTCCCTTGGACTGTAAGCTGACCAAACCAGTCCATCCTAAAGGAAATCAGTCCTGAATATTCATTGGAAGGACTGATGCTGAAACTGGAACTTCAAATACTTTGGCCACCTGATGCAAAGAACTGACTCATTTGAAAAGACTGTGGTCTTGAGAAAGAAGAATGGAACTGGAAGAATCAACCTGCCTGACTTCAGGCTCTACTACAAAGCCATAGTCATCAAGACAGTATGGTACTGGCATAAAGACAGAAATATAGATCAGTGGAACAAAATAGAAAGCCCAGAGATAAATCCATGCACATATAGACACCTTATCTTTGACAAAGGAGGCAAGAATATACAATGGAGAAAAGACAATCTCTTTAACAAGTGGTGCTGGGAAAACTGGTCAACCACTTGTAAAAGAATGAAACTAGAACGCTTTCTAACACCATACACAAAAATAAACTCAAAATGGATTAAAGATCTAAACATAAGACCAGAAACTGTGAAACTCTTAGAGGAGAACATAGGCAAAACACTTTCCGACATACATCACAGCAGGATCCTCTGTGACCCACCTCCCAGAATATTGGAAATAAAAGCAAAAGTAAACAAATGGAATCTAATTAAAATTAAAAGCTTCTGCACAACAAAAGAAACTATAAGCAAGGTGAAAAGACAGCCTTCAGAATGGGAGAAAATAATAGCAAATGAAGCAACTGACAAACAACTAATCTCAAAAATATACAAGCAAATCCTACAGCTCAATTCCAGAAAAATAAATGACCCAATCAAAAAATGGGCCAAAGAAAAAAATAGACATTTCTCCAAAGAAGACATACAGATGGCTAACAAACACATGAAAAGATGCTCAACATCACTCATTATCAGAGAAATGCAAATCAAAACCACTATGAGGTACCATTTCACACCAGTCAGAATGGCTGTGATCCAAAAGTCTACAAGCAATAAATGCTGGAGAGGGTATGGAGAAAAGGGAACCCTCTTACACTGTTGGTGGGAATGCAAACTAGTACAGCCACTATGGAGAACAGTGTGGAGATTCCTTAAAAAACTGGAAACAGAACTGCCATACAACCCAGCAATCCCACTGCTGGGCATACACACCAAGGAAACCAGAAATGAAAGAAACACATGTACCCCAATGTTCATCGCAGCACTGTTTATAATAGCCAGGACATGGAAGCAACCTGGATGTCCATCAGCAGGTGAATGGATAAGCAAGCAGTGGTACATATACACAATGGAGTATTACTCAGCCATTAAAAAGAGTACATTTGAATCAGTTCTAATGAGGTGAATGAAACTGGAGCCTATTATACAGAGTGAAGTAAGCCAGAAAGAAAAACACCAATACAGCATACTAACACATATATATGGAATTTAGAAAGATGGTAATGATAACCCTGTATGTGAGACAGCAAAAGAGACACTGATGTATAGAACAGTCTTTTGGACTCTGTGGGAGAGGGAGTTGGGGGATGATTTGGGAGAATGGCATTAAAATATGTATAATATCATATAAGAAATGAGTTGCCAGTCCAGGTTCAAAGCAGGATACAGGAAGCTTGGGGGTGGTGCACTGGGATGACCCAGAGGGATGGTATGGGGAGGGAGGTGGGAGGGGGGGTTCAGGATTGGGAACACGTGTACACCCATGGCTGATTCATGTTGATGTATGGCAAAACCAATACAATATTGTAAAGTAAAAATAAAGAAAGAAAGAAAAGACTGTGATACTGGGAAAATTTGAAGGCAGGAGGATAAGGGGATGACAGAGGATGAGATGGTTGGATGGCATCACTGACTTGATGGATATGAGTTTGAACAAGCTCCTGGAGTTGGTGAAGGTCAGGGAAGCCTGGTCTGCTGCAGTCCATTGGGTCACTGAGTCAGACACGACTGAGTGACTGAATTGAACTGATTTTCTATTTAATGATGTCCATTTTTAAAATGCTTAGAAACATTTATTTAGTTCTGGTATTTCTTCTTGCAATGGGAAGATTCTTCCTTCTTTATTATGTTCATTTTACAAATAAGTAGTAGGTTTTGTATTTCTTCTGTGTTTGTTTTGATAATGTGTAACTTCTAAGGATTTGTTCAGTTTACTTAAGATGAATGATTGACATAAAATTGTTTTAAATATCTTTTAATCATTTATATGTCCATTATCTACTTTTTCTTTTACTTTAATCGATTTTGCTATGAATTTATCAATGTATTTGTCTTTTTAAAAAACATCTTATGGTCCTGTTGGGTTTCCTTAGTGGCTAGATAGTAAAGAATCTGCCTGCAATGCAAGAGACATGGGTTCGATCCCTGGTTGGGACAATCCCCTGCAGAAGAAAATGGCTACCCACTCCAGTATTCTTGCCTGGAGAATTCCAAAGACAGAGTAGCTTAGTGGGCTGCAGTCCATAGGGTCTCAAAGAGTCGGGCATAACATGGTGACTGAACATCAGCATAGACCAGTGGTGTTCTGCACACCATAACTGATAATCAAATGAAACAGTTATAGTAATTGAAAACAAGCATGTAGAAACTTTCATAACTACTATAGTTCATCCATGGACATAATGAATGTATATGTTACCATAAACAGTATGTAGACATGTTTGTGTAGTGGTCTGCTCTCATGGTAAATTGCATGTAGGGGATTTTGTGAGCCAGTCTTTATAATAATATGTCCCCTGCAGGACTTATTATAATATATAGTATATTGAGATTGTTTATCAGCAGTATCCCCAAAATTTATTAAAATCTGAGAAAGTAAAAACTTGTGTCTATTTTTACAACTAAAATATAGATATTTAGCTATTTCCTTGTTGTATTACTTAAAAAAATAAAATTCAGTTGCAATCAAGCCAGTTTTGTGGTTTATAATCATGTATTATTACTCAAATTTGGTACATAATGATTTTAATCTTTATTCTCAGTCTTACTTTGCTAATCATAAAACAAAATTACCTGTCCTTTATGTAAAAAGCACACTTGCACACTGGCTTTTCTGAATGCAGCTATGCTAGTTAAACAATGATGATACAAGTAATTTGGAATCAATGGCATTCACTATAGTTTGTACTGGTTGTACTTAGAAGTATATTCCCTCGTATAATGAATTTTGTTTTGCAGCCGTATTTAATAGTGAAGTATTCAAATCACAGCATGTTATTTGTGGAGATGTATTGGTTAATTAAACAAAGCCATCAACTATTAAGCAGCAACATTTATATATAAAATCTAAAGTTACAAATTCAAATAAAAAGAATGCTTTGGAAAAAAGTATACTGCCTTAATTGCAAGAAGATGTTCAGAATCTAGCATAGAAATATGGAAGCAGTTTTGTGAGGTTCTTATATAAAGTATAACTTTTGGTTGCTAGAACCAAGTAAATTTAAAAATAAGTAAAATAAAAATAGGATTTGTAATAAATAAACAAAAATAAATAAATGTTTGATCTTTTGTTAGGCTGAAGAAAAATATGAATATAAAATGTGAATAATCCCATCTAGTACCTATGGGGTCACACAGAGTAGGAAAAACTGAAGCGACTTAGCAGCAGCAGCAGCAGCAGTACTAAACAAGATAAATTTTTATGTCTTGAATTCATTTGTTTATATACATTTAGAATTTAGACTTTAATATTTAGTAGGAACAAGAGGGGTTTTGGTTGTGAGGGACTGATTAAAGATAAAGTAAGAACTTCTTGCATAAAATTGTAGATTTTGAAGTATTATGTTTAAATCCTACAAACTTTCTTCCATTACTTCACCACAGTTAAAACAGAAAGTTAAAGTGCTATGAGAGTTTGAAGCAATAGGAAATCATTTGAAATTTAGAGCTCTTATAATGCTTGTGAAAGTATTTCTCTTTAGGTCAGGTACACCTACCCCACTCCCAAGGTGTTTCCTATTTTCATACACTAAATGAAATTTTTCTGCTCTGTTATACTTTGGGAAACATTTTGAACTTATAAATCTTGGGTTAATTTCTGATCATCCTAAAAATCTATTAAGCTCTTATTTACTTATTGGGTACTCTAGTATATTATGAATGAAAACAGATTTCATTACTTTGTTCATTAGTCAGAGTATAAAATAATATAAATAATTGTGTTACTTTTGATATATATATTTTTTCTCTTTAGAATTTAATAATCACTGCTTTTGAAGAAATTTATGCAAATATTTTTATATTTACATTCCTAAAGACATGGATTGTGGTTACCTATAAAATGATCTATTCGCTAGTCAGGAAATCCCTGTCTGGACTTTAGCTGAGACTTTTTAAAAGTAATAAGTACTTAACAATGTAACAGCAAAGCCAAATACATGTTTAATTTTAACTCCGATCAGTTATTCATAATCACATTAAAATCATAAGTTAATTTTAAATACCTAAAAGTTGGATGAACAATATTTTTTTCAAAGTCCTTATTATTCATAGGTTATAAATTCAACTTTTGTTATATTCTCTCATCTAATTCTCAGTGCTTCATCTTATTTTCCCTGCTCCCTACATATTTTTTCTGTGATATTTTCTTAAAGAGATTCTCAACCCTTTAAGAATTTCCATGTGGAAATGTTCACTGTCTGTGTGATTGCTTCATTATTATGAGTATTTCTCTAGCTCTGGATTTCTCTATTTGAAAGAGATGCATCTCTGTTTGAAAGAGGTGCATAACCTTTATGCTTATGAAGAGTTTTACCTTTCTGCACACAAGTTAATCATATAAAGTTTTATCTCATTTAGCTGCTAATGGAAGTATCACTAATTCAAGATAAGGGCCATTTACAGAATCTGTTAGTATATCTTGTTTCTGAAGATATGTTCAAAATCATTTCTGGAAAAGTTTCAGAAACCCAAAGACCCCTGCTAAATTTGCAGTTGACAGAGCATGAGAACTAGCAGTCCCACGCCCATAACCCAAATATAGGAATCAGAGCTTTCTCCGATGCTGTTAATAGCATGCAAAATTATATTGTGTATGGGGGCAGGAGAAGGGGATGACAGAGGATGAGATGGCTGGATGCTGATGGACGTGAGTCTGAGTGAACTCCGGGAGTTGGTGATGGACAGGGAGGCCTGGTGTGCTGCGATTCATGGGGTCGCAAAGAGTCGGACATGACTGAGCCAGTGATCTGATCTGATAGTATATGGGTGGGCTACCTCATGGCTGAGGAAAAACTCTATTTGTAGTTGATCTTCTTATCACATAAAGTTCAAAAGTGTAAATTCTAGAACACAACTAATAAACATTAATGTGAGAAATTCTGGAATACTTAGATAGATATTTTTTGACTTTTCACTTGAAGCAGAAGGAAAGTTTTAGGTGTTGCCCTGGAGAACAGGCTAGTATAGTCACTGATCAAAATCTAACTTTTCATCATTGCTAAGGAAATTTATTTCAGAATTTCATTCAGATAATAAAATTTCATTCAGATCAGATCAGATCAGATCAGTTGCTCAGTCATGTCCAACTCTTTGCAACCCCATGAATCTCAGCATGCCAGGCCTCCCTGTCCATCACCAACTCCCGGAGTTCACCCAGACTCA
>NW_011494653.1:537981-538600 GCF_000754665.1 Bison bison bison | reverse complement strand
ATTCCCTCCAAAGAAATCCCAGGGCTGATCTCCTTCAGAATGGACTGGTTGGATCTCCTTGCAGTCCAAGGGACTCTCAAGAGTCTTCTCCAACACCACAGTTCAAAAGCATCAATTCTTCGGCACTCAGCCTTCTTCACAGTCCAACTCTCCCATCCATACATGACCACTTATGCTACGCTACGCTACACTAAGTCGCTTCAGTCGTGTCTGACTCTGTGCAACCCCATAGATGGCAGCCCTTGCACCCATAAAAATATGTAACAAATAAAATAGAAAACCTGACACTGGTGCTGTAAACAACAGATGAGAGAAACATATATTTCAAAATATAAGCTCATAAATTGGAAGGAATGTGAAATGGTGTAGTCACTATGAAAAACAGAAAAAAAAATTAAAAATAGAATTACCATATGATCCAGAAATGCCTCCTCTGTATATATATATACAAAAAAATTAAAAGCAATGTCTCCAGGGGATATTTGTATACCCATGTTTGTAGCAGCATTGTTCTCAATAACCAAGAGGTGGAAGTTACTAAAGTGTTCCTTAGCAGATGACTGAATGAGTACAATGTGGTGTGTGTATATATATATATATATATATATATATATATAAC
>NW_011494653.1:535315-537881 GCF_000754665.1 Bison bison bison | reverse complement strand
TCAAAAAGAAAGGAAATTTTGATACATGCTACAACATGGATGAAACTAGCTTGAAGATATTGCACTAAAGGAAATAAGCCAGTCACAAAAAGACAATTACTGTATGATTACATTTATATGAGGTCTGTATGATAGTCAAATTCATAGAAAAAGAAGTTAAAATGATGATTTCCAAGAGCTGGGGGGAGAAGGGAATGGAGAGTTGTTTAATGAGCATAGACTTTCAGCTTTGCAAGATGAAAAAGTTCTGGAGATTGTTTGTACAACAATCTAAATATATTTAATGGTATACTTAAAAATGGATAAGATGATAAATATTATGTGTATTCTGCCACAACAAAGAAAGTATAGATGCACTCCTACTAATAACATTTTTGACAGTAATAGAAAAAGAAGTGTATCCTTGAACTAAAAATATGTAAAAAATTTTATCTGAACCAGTATTTTAGAAGTAGCTTCAAATAAGTGTAAAAATACAGACTCATTCTCAATTTGTAGGTATAACTATAGGATATAATGATAAGAAAAGCAGAAGCTCATTCCTCTCAAGTATGGAAACAATTTTCTGAGACAAAATCCTGACTCTAGATGTTATTAGTTAGTCTTTTTCTCGATGGCTGTTCTGAGATTTCGAAGCCAGGAATGTAACAGAATAGGTAGCATTTGGGGGGGGGAGGGGGAGTGGATCTCTATGCAGTGTTTTGAAGAATATTTAGACATTTTATCTAAATATTTTGGCATTTTATCTAAACTATTATAAAATTTACTTTGAAGGTATTTGATCTCTTATGTAAACTAACAGTCATTATTAAAATTTTGGGAAAATTGGGATAAACTTAGGTAAACTCATCAGAAGTTAAAACAGTACTCCATCAGTGTGGTTTATAATTTAAATTTAAAACATGATCAAATTCCCCTCATTGAATAACTCCAGTTTTTTTCTTTATGCTTTAGATTATTTTATAATTCACATGAAATACTTTAGATGAAAATAACATGCAAATGATGTTACCATATCATAATACTCTGGTTTTAGTTAAAATTTTAAAACATCTTATTTCATAGTATCCAGTATTAAAATAACATAATTTTTCCCCAAATAGTTTGATAAGCTTCATTGAGCTTAAACTGCAAACTCAAATTCATAGGGCATTGTTAAAATGCCAAAGCTTACAATTTGATTCCATCCAAAAAAATACTTTCAACATTTTTTATTTTTCCCCCATAAATCAAAACCTATGCTCTGAGGCACATTTGTAACTTTGGATCAGCCTGCATAGCTGAGCAAACACTTTATCTAATGCATGTCATTAAGAGTTCAAATCTGCATTAGAGATGAACTAAATGGAAAATGTAGCCCTCAAAGAAATAGGATTAGAGTGTTTGTTCTCTCTTAGTTTCTTCATGAAGCTTACTCTGCAGAGGATTTCCTGGGCAAAATTTCTTCTGGATTAAGGATCAATCCAACTCTGCTCCACATTTATCCTGCAGCTCAAAATCTTAGAATGATGAGAGCTTTCTAGAAAGGAATGCTAACTCAGAATTCAGAGGCCTGTGCATGGCTTCTTGCTTTTGGGATAAATGAGAGAACGATCTAAAATCATACCTACCTCAATTATGATTTATGTTCTGACATGAGGTCTGAATATAGCCTTCCAATGACATTGAATTTATTCATTTAATAAATAACATAAACAGAATATTTTCCTTTGCCTTATCTTTGTTGTATGATTATATGCAGTATGTTAACTTTTTCTTTTATAACAATTTTAGATTTACAAATTGTTTTAAATATAGCAGAGAATTCCCATATAACCCACACCCAATTTCCCCTATCATTAGCACCTTACATTAGAATTGATCAGTTATGAACTGATATTCAGTTCAGTTCAGTCGCTCAGTTGTGTCTACTCTTTGCGACCCCATGAATCACAGCACACAGGCCTCCCTGTCCATCACCAACTCCCGGAGTTCACTCAGACTCACATCCATCGAGTCAGTGATGCCATCCAGCCATCTCATCCTCTGTCGTCCCCTTCTCCTCCTACCCCAATCCCTCCCAGCATCAGTCTTTTCCAATGAGTCAACTGTTCGCATGAGGTGGCCAAAGTACTGGAGTTTCAGCTTTAGCATCATTCCTTCCAAAGAAATCCCAGGGCTGATCTCCTTCAGAATGGACTGGTTGGATCTCCTTGCAGTCCAAGGGATTCTCAAGAGTCTTCTCCAATACCACAGTTCAAAAGCATCAATTCTTCGGCACTCAGCCTTCTTCACAGTCCAACTCTCACATCCATACATGACCACAGGAAAAACCATAGCCTTGACTAGACAAAACTTTGTTGGCAAAGTAATGTCTCTGCTTTTGAATATGCTATCTAGGTTGGTCATAACTTTCCTTCCAAGGAGTAAGCGTCTTATAATTTCATGGCTGCAGTCACAATCTGCAGTGATTTTGGAGCCACCCCCCCAAAAAAAAAAGTTTGACACTGTTTCCACTGTTTCCCCATCTATTTCCCATGAAGTGATGGAACCAGATGCCATGATCTTAGTTTTCTGAATGTTGAGC
>NW_011494653.1:522840-535122 GCF_000754665.1 Bison bison bison | reverse complement strand
ATACAGATTTCTCAAGAGGCAGGTCAGGTGGTCTGGTATTCCCATCTCTTTCAGAATTTTCCACAGTTTATTGGGATCCACACAGTCAAAGGCTTTGGCATAGTCAATAAAGCGGAAATAGATGTTTTTCTGGAACTTTCTTGCTTTTTCCATGATCCAGCAGATGTTGGCAATTCAATATCTGGTTCCTCTGCCTTTTCTAAAACCAGCTTGAACATCAGGAAGTTCATGGTTCACATATTGCTGAAGCCTGGCTTGGAGAATTTTGAGCATTACTTTACTGGCATGTGAGATGAGTGCAATTGTGCAGTAGTTTAAGCATTCTTTGGCATTGCCTTTCTTTGGGATTGGAATGAAAACTGACCTTTTCCAGTCCTGTGCCCACTGCTGAGTTTTCCAAATTTGCTGGCATATTGAGTGCAGAACTTTCACAGCATCATCTTTCAGGATTTGAAATAGCTCAAGTGGAATTCCATCACCTCCACTAGCTTTGTTCATAGTGATGCTTTCTAAAGCCCACTTGACTTCACATTCCAGGATGTCTGGCTCTAGATGAGTGATCACACCATCGTGATTATCTGGGTTGTGAAGATCTTTTTTGTACAGTACTTCCGTGTATTCTTGCCACCTCTTCTTAATATCTTCTGCTTCTGTTAGGTCCATACCATTTCTGTCCTTTATCGAGCCCATCTTTGCATGAAATGTTCCCGTGGTATCTCTAATTTTCTTGAAGAGATCTCTAGTCTTTCCCATTCTGTTGTTTTCCTCTATTTCTTTGCATTGTTCGCTGAGGAAGGCTTTCTTATCTCTTCTTGCTATTCTTTGGAACTCTGCATTCAGATGCTTATATCTTTCCTTTTCTCCTTTGCTTTTTGCTTCTCTTCTTTTCACAGCTATTTGTAGGTCTCCCCAGACAGCCATTTTGGTTTTTTGCATTTCTTTTCCATGGGGATGGTCTCGATCCCTGTCTCCAGTACAATGTCAGGAACCTCTGTCCATAGTTCATCAGGCACTCTATCTATCAGATCTAGACCCTTAAATCTATTTCTCACTTCCACTGTATAATCATAAGGGATTTGATTTAGGTCATACCTGAATAGTCTATTGGTTTTCCCTACTTTCTTCAATTTAAGTCTGAATTTGGTAATTAAAATTCATACTTTTTCAGAGTTCTTAAATGTGTCCTTAATGTTCTTTTTTGATTTGAGGGTTGCACCCAAAATTTATCATATATTTTTTAGTAATGTCTCTTTAGAATCCTGATGGCTATGACACTTTCTTAGACTTTTCTTGTTTTTGATAACCTTGATTTTTTTTTTAAATTTAGTCATGTATTTTGTAGACAGAACACTGTATAGATCATCCTCAATTTACAATGATTCAACTTATTTTTCAGCTTTAAGTTGATGTGAAACCATATGAATCCCAGAGAACCCATATTTCAACTTTTTTTATATTTATCTTTTCCCAGGCTAGTGATCCGTGGTACTTCTTATACTATCTCTCGGTGCAGGGCAACAGCAGTCAGCTGCTGCTCCCAGTCAGGCATTTGATCACAGGGTAAACAATAGATACACTTATAAGCATACTTCCCTCATATCTCAGTTGGTAAAGAATCTGCCTGCAACGCTGGAGACCTGGGTTTGTTTCCTGCGTCAGGAAGATCCCCTGGAAAAGGAAATGGCAACCCACTCCAGTATTCTTGCCTGGAGAATCCCATGGACAAAGGAGCCTAGCAGGCTATAGTCCATGGATTTGCAAATCGCGCATGACCTAGCAACTAAACCATACAAGCATTCTATACCTCTACAACCATAATATTTTTTTCACTTTTACTGCAGCATTCAATAAATTACAAGGCATAGTCAGTTTATTATAAAATAGACTTTGTATTAATGGTTTTAAAGTTTTTGTTTTTAAACTTATTATACCTTTATCAGTCTGCTGTGAACACTATCTGCTGGTGAAATATTCTGTAGTAATCTCCAGTAAACATAACAATATCATTTCCACCTTTTAATAGAATGTGATCTATCAAGTGACAGGAGATTTGGAGGCAAGGGTGAAGAGACAGAGGACTAAAGTGCTAAATTTTGTTTACATGCAAAGGGAACAATAACATCAAATGAGTTTTCTGAAAGCTTATATGAAGATGAACCTTTTGCCATAAGGAAATGAGTAAAAACAAAGAATCAAAATTTAATTAGGTAAAATAGCAGGTACTAAGAAACAAATTATTGAATATCAGAATTAAATGCAAATAAGAATATTAATAAGATTCAAAAATTTGTCTGTGGTAGGTAATCTATGTAAACTAATATAATAATAAGTGTCATACTGAAAATAAAAAGAGAATAAATAGAAAAAATTGAGTCCAAATTTAACCATCCCAAATTTAACCAAACAGCAACTTAATGCATGGGGAAGCATAGAATAGGAATGTGCTATTGTGACAATTTCTTAATTTTTCCAAAAAGAGGCAATAGAAAAAAAAATACTAAATATGAATAGTTAGAAAAGAATAGATTCAAATGTGAACATATAGCTTTATTTACATAAATGAACAACAGTAATGGAGTACATAAATAGCAAATAAACAAAAATAATGATTCTTGTTTGCAAATATTTTTAATGTAAAAAGTAACTAGGAATTAAAGAAGAAAGAGGAGGAAGAAAAAGACAAGAAAGAGGAAGGAGACAGAAGAAGCAGTAAAAAGAGAAGAATGTGGTAGAGGAAGAGAGGGAATGTGGAGGAGAAATATAAAAATATAACCAGAAAAATATAACCAGTGTGTTAGGACAAGTATATAACAGTTCAACTATTCCTTTGAAATTCATACTTATTTTAGAAACTAAAATTACCAAATATGCTCAGTTATATGTTTTCTTCTATTGGAAATTATAAAATAGACAGATACTTAGCAATATTGGATATATAGACATTCCTGGATACCAAAATCAGTGGATGCTCACGTCTCATGCATAAAATATTGACCTTCTATATCCTCATTTCTCATCTCAAAACTCAGCCATCCATGGATTGATCCCTGGGAATCTATTCCCTGGAACTATTCTCTGGAAATCTATATTCTGGGGGACCTTTGAATATTCAGTTAAGTTCAGTCACTCGTCGTGTCTGACTGTTTGTGACCCCATGAACCGCAGCACGCCAGGCCTCCCTGTCCATCACCAACTCCCAGAGTCCACCCAAACCCACGTCCATTGAGTTAGTGATGCCATCCAACCATCTCATCCTCTGTCGTCCTCTTCTCCTGCCCTCAATCTTTTCCAGCATCAGGGTCTTTTCCAATGAGTCTGCTCTTCACATCAGGTGGCCAAAGTATTGGAATTTTAGCTTCAGCATCAGTCCTTCCAATGAATATTCAGGACTGATTTCCTTTAGGATGGACTGGTTTAATCTTCTTACAGTCCAATGGACTCTCAAGAGTCTTCTCCAACACCACAGTTCAAATCATCAATTCTTCTGCACTCAACTTTCTTTATGGTCCAACTCTCACATCCATACATGACTACTGGAAAAACCATAGCTTTGACTATACGGACTTTTGTCGGTAAAGTAGTATCTCTGCTTTATCTAGAATGATCTTAGGAGTAGGAAATGGCAACCCACTCCAGTATTCTTACCTAGAGAATCCCATAGACAGGGAAGCTTGGCAGGCTACAATCCATGGGGTCACAAAGATTTGGACACAACTGAGTGGCTAAGCAAAGGATGATCTTTAATTAAGGTCTGCATATTTTCCAAAAGTGCTGGAGACATTATGTATATTCCATTGCAAAAGTATTAGGAAGCCTATATATTCCATTGTTTACTATTTCATTAACCTGCACAAAGTTTATGTAATTTTTCTGCATTTTTTGCTTCTTTTAAGTCAGGTGTTCTTGTGAGCTAACATTTCCTGAATGGTTTCTTGTCTCCTTCCTCTTTCCCTCCTTCCTCTTTTTCTCCTTTCTTTCTTTGATCTTTTCTTTTCTTTTCTCTTTCTAAACCTATTTTTAGGCATTTCAAATTCCAAAAGTGTGAACTATTGAGTAGTCTACCATTTGGCCCTAAAACAGCTCTGGCCTTTCATAGCCAAGTTTTATCTGTACTGTATGATTTTATTTCATTAGAACTTCATGTATTTGGATGGTAATAAGCAACACAAAGTTCGTCTAGTCAAGACTATGGTTTTTCCAGTGGTCGTGTATGGATGTGAGAGTTGGACTTTGAAGAAAGCTGAGCACCAAAGAATTGATGCTTTTGTGGGCTTTAAAAAATTATTATTATTATTATTATTATTATTTTTTACTTTACAATATTGTATTGGTTTTGCCATACATCAACATGTATCCCCCATGGGTGTACACATGTTCCCCATCCTGAACCCCCCTCCCACCTCCCTCCCCATACCATCCCTCTGGGTCATCCCAGCGCACCACCCACAAGCTTCCTGTATCCTGCATTGAACCTAGACTGGTGATTCATTTCTTATATGATATTATACATGTTTTAATGCCATTCTCCCAAACCATACCCCCCCTCTCCCACAGAGTCTAAAAGACTGTTCTATACATCTGTGTCTCTTTAACTGTCTCACATACAGGGTTGTCATTACCATCTTTCTAAATTCCATATATATGTGTTAGTATACTGTATTGGTGTTTTTCTTTCTGGCTTACTTCATTCTGTATAATAGGCTCCAGTAAGCCAGAAAGAATTCATGCTTTTGAACTGTGGTGTTGGAGAAGACTCTTGAGAGTCCCTTGGACTGCAAGGAGATCCAACCAGTCCATTCTGAAGGAGATCAGCCCTGAGATTTCTTTGGAAGGAATGATGCTAAAGCTGAAACTCCAGTACTTTGGCCACCTCATGCGAAGGGTTGACCCATTGGAAAAGACTCTGATGGTGGGAGGGATTGGGGGCAGGAGGAGAAGGGGACGACAGAGGATGAGATGGCTGGATGGCATCACTGACTCGATGGACGTGAGTCTGTGTGAACTCCGGGAGTTGGTGATGGACAGGAAGGCCTGTGTGCTGTGATTCATGGGGTCGCAAAGAGTCAGACATGACTGAGTGACTGAAGTTAACTGAACTGAACTGAAGCAACACAGAATCTAAAAAACAAAAAACAATAATCAAAATCAAAGCATCATATCAAGTCACATTTTTTGACTTTGCTTTGATGTGGTAAAATTAGTATTAGACCAAAACAGAGAGTGGAAAAGAAGGGTCAGACACAGAGTTGGATTTCTTTCGTAATTGAGATTCTGTATGATACTGTGTGATATCACATTTTTCCAGTCCTAGTATCATAATAAGAAAAGAGATAAGTAGGCAAAGCAGAAACTTTTCAGTTATTGAGGAGGGTTCAGGATGGGGAACACATGTATAATTTTTTTTAAATTAAAATTGAATAAAAAAAAAAAAGAAATTCAAACTATTTTTCCAGTTCATAAAATTGAACATAACCAAAACAAAACTAATCATGTAAGCATGAATTGGCTTGAAATTATGGACCATAAAGGGGTCCGTGTTAAAGTTTATAGCAAGGCTATTCCCAGATGTCACCTGCATCAGTATTCTTTTTTTATTTACTTATTTATTTTATTTTTTTTTTATTTTTGGCTCTGCTGGGTCTTCACTGCTATGTGGGCTTTTTCTCTGTTTTCAGAGAGAGGAGGCTACTCGCCAGTTGCCATGCATGGAGGCTTTTCATTATGGTGGCTACTTTTGCTGCAGAGGACTGGCTCTAGGGTGCAGGAACTTCGGTAGTGGCATCATGTGGGCTCAGTGGTTGTAGCTCTGGGCTCTGTAGCACAGGCTCATTAGTTGTGGTGCATAGGCTTAGTTGCTCTGTGGCATGTGGGTTCTTCCCTGATCAGGGATTAAAGCCTTGTTTCCTGAGTTGGCAAGCAGATTCTTTACCAATGAATCACCAGGGCAGGACCTCCCTGGAAGGGCCTCCCTGGTAAAGAATCGTCCTCTAATGCAGGATACCTTAGTTCGATTCCTGGGTCTAAAAGATCCCCCTGAGGAGAGGATGACAATCTACTCCAGTATTCTTGCCTGGAGAATCCCCATGGACAGAGGAGCATGGAGGACTACAGTCCATGAAGTCTCAAAGATTCAAACACGACTGAGCGATTCAGCACAACGCAGCACAGCACTAGAGCAACCCTCGTTATTCTTATTTATTTGTTTTACTTGAGTTTTAGTCACTGTAATTGCAAGAAAATTATATAAAGTGTAAGGATTAGAACAACTTTTTTTTTTCACTCTGCAGGTGATAGGACTATCTATATAAACAATCATATGATAATCTAATGAACAAATATCAAAAATAATAAGTATTTCAATTAAGCGTTTTGTTATAAAATAAATATACAAATATCATAGATTTCTTTTTTACTAGAGTGATAGTAAGGAGAATAATATGAAATAAAATATCTCATTCAGAGAAGTGAGAAAAATGTAAAAAAATAAAACTAAAGAAAAATTTGAACTATGCAGTAGCTATGCTTTTTGAGACTCTAAACTCTACAGTAGAGATTTGCCATGAACTTGGGCTCAGGAGATTATATAGTCTAGACCTACTGTTGCTGCTGCTACTCGAGAAGATCTTCCCAACCAAGGGATTGAACCCACCATGAAGATTCTTTACCACTAGTGCCACCTGGCAAGCCCTTAGACCTACTAAATCTCTCAAAATATAATTCACTAAATATATGACTTTCCATTATAGAACCTAAATTACATAAAATTTAACAAAATGATTCTGTAGTACTTCTGAAAGAGTATACTTGCAAATACTCTGGAAGATTTCAAATGGAAGAGTAATGAAGGAATTTATCCTTTAGATGTCAAATGTATTTTAAAACCACAGGGTTCAGATTATACAACATAAAATTAAAGTAGTTTATAAACAACATGTGAAAAGGATAATTTCTTTCTGTGGTTGTTTTACTTCTAAAATATTTTTACATGAGATTCTTTTAAATATTGACTTAAAATACAATGGGAATTTTTGAAAAAGCTGTATGGTGAACTACAACAGAAGTATGTATTTATAGACAGGTTAAGTATTCATTTATTTACATTAAATTAATATATGAAAGTAATTTTTCTCTGTTTTTCTATTAGCTGATTAGATCTGTCATTATATCTTACTGCACAAAGTATACTAAAGGGCAATTAGTATAATCTGATTAAGATTAAAATAATCTGAATTTTTAATATTTAGCAACTTTATTAACTTATAAAAATAAAATTTATTTTATAGAATCTTCATACACGTTTACTTCTGGAATAACAATCGGTATATAGGATAGCTGCAAAGAAAATACCAAGTGTTCTGATGTACCCCTTATTTAGTTTGTTTGACATTATAATAGTTTACCTTGACATTTCAACACTAATAAATCAACTTTGGTATATTGCTATTAACTCAGTTCCAGTCTGTATTCATATTCCTTTAACTAACTTTTCTATTGGTGTCCTTTTCATATTCCAGAATATCACATTGCACTTATTTGTCAAGTCTCTGGGGTTAAACTCCCCTGTACTGTGTACTGTGCTTCAGTCATGTCTGACTCTACATGACCCTATGGGCCATGGCCCGCTAGGCTCCTCTGTCCGAGGAATTCTCCATGCATGAATACTAGAGTGGGTTGCCATCGCCTCCTCCAGGAGATCTTCCCAACTGAGGGATCGAACTCCTCTCTCTTATATCTCCTGCATTGGCAGGCGGGTTCTTTACCACTAGCACCACCTGGGATCTCCCTTGGCCTATGACAGTTTCCCAGTCATTCCTTGTTTTTTATGTCTGAATGCTTTAAGGATAACTAGTCAATATTTTGTAGGTTTCTCAATTTGGGTTTGTCTGATGTTTTTCTAATGATTAGACTTGGTTGATTAGTTTTAGAGAAGAATATCATTGAGGTAAAGTACCTTTTTTTCCCCTTAGAGTTCGTATTATTTATATCATTTATAGGGTTGTTTGATATCCACATAACATCATTGATAGTTTTAGCCTTGATCATTTGATCAATGTAGCATCTGCCAGGTTTCTCCACTTTAAAATGATTGTTTCCCCTTTTCAGTATCCTTTATTTGGAAGTAAGTCACTATGTCCTGCCCATAGTTAAAGGGCAAGTGTATAAACTCTACAACCTTGAGAAGAGAATATTTACGTGTAATATTTGAATTTTTTTTTCTGCTGGATGATTTGTCTCTTATTTACTTATTTATTTTATAATGTATAATAATATGACCTTGATATATATTTTATTTTTACCTTGCTAACTGAACTGAACTGAACTGAATATGATACTGTCATCTATTTTTGAATATTTTGCTCAGATTATTTCAATGGGACACTGTTTCCATTGGGAAATCTTTCAGGTTGGTTCTTGTGCCACAATGACAACATGGTTTTGGTTTTGAGTACTTTCTTTTCAGTACTGTAAAATGCATCTCAGTTCTCTTAGAGGCTAGAGCTGGGTAATATACGTATGATTAACTATTCATGCATATACACACATATCTATAATTGTTTATTATATATTTATCTGTATGTAGGCACACATGCACACACATCAACAAATGAGTTTATATGGATGTCTCTAACACAGGCTCTAGACTAGCTTTCCTTCTTGTCTATTTATAACTTCCGTCTCTGACAGTGAAACACTTAGCTCCCAGTATTCTTGTTAATCCATGCCACCAGGAAATATGAACGTACCAACCAGAGTGCATTGCTTATGTTGAGGAATTCCTTTGTTTTTAACTTTAGAGTCTCCAGTCAAAACATCATTTCCCAAAATTATGTAAGATTCTGTATCCCCCCCACCCTTTTAAGAGAGTAAAGTGATATATCTGTAATACACTTAGATTTATTTATAATAGTTGCATTCCATCCTAGTATTCTTCACCATTATTTACTTTTTTTTTGCATACATGAAAGATCACTCTTGGTAATAAGTGGTTCTATGGGTTTTGACAAATGCCTGATCATGTATCTTCCCTCCCTAGTTCTCCACCATTCGTTATACTCTGGTAACCACAGATGATCTATTTTTTTTAATGCCTCTAATTTTACCTCTTTATTAAATAATAAAAAATATAACCTATCTTTATTTCCAGGTAAAGTTTAGGTTCCCTTTTTATTATGCTTCACTTCTCATCTCTCTGACTTCCCAGGAAAGAAGTTAAAGACTTTGGCATTTATTAGAAAACACAATCATTGAGGAAAAGAAGTGCATCAAGGAAAAGGAGTACTATTTGTAGGATGCAGATTGAAGCACTGAGAGTTGTCCAAGGATAGAATCTATGTGGAATGCTTTGTTTCAGTGTGTTGTTTCTCCTTGTTTAAATGTATGAAAATTTAAGATCCAGTACATTCACAAGGGGTTAGAATCACAGCAGGTCTTTTGACTGCATTGTTTTAGAATTGAAGACCTTAAGAATAGGGAAAAGAATTCTGAGCACCGACCAGCACAGCTTACCAAAGCAGAACATTGGGATTTCAAGCCAAAGCTTTTTATGTAAACCCTTTGCTCTGTACATCACTTACCTATTGCTGAGTAACAAATTACAACAACTCTTAACAGGTTCAGTCCACAGTGAATATTTATCTTTTCGTAATTTCTGTGCAAGAATTTGATGTCGACCTAACTGATCAAATTTGATATTGGCATCAAGTGCTGAAAGCCTCAAAGTTTCATATTTATCGAGCCTCAACCAGAGGTTAGTGAAAGGAAGTGATGGTTTTAGCAGCCTAGTGCTAGCTTTTATTTCCTAATATGGATTAATTTGAAGAATAGACTGGCTAAAACTGGGATTTACATGATTATTTCAATATAATGTATTTCTCTGTGAAGGTGTATTGAGTTGTTTAGGACATCAGAAATTGTTTAAATCCCATGTCAAGTCTTTCATGAATATTACTTTTAAAAAGATTCAACTAATATGAAACAAACTTATTATAGCATCAAATATTTAAAAGTATTAAATTATTCATTTAAATTTTAAAATATTAAAGAAACAAGCTACATACTAGCCCAAAACAGTTTTTTCCAGGAAAACTTATTTTCCAGAACATAAATTCAGTGGTATTGAGAATCATATCAGATCAGTGATATCTGAATCATAGATTGTGAACAGGAGAAAAAATATCTAATATTTGTCATTATCAAAACAATAGTCTATTTCAAAATACAGGACTTTTGGATTTTAACTGAGTTGACTTAAATATTTGATGTTTACTATGGCACTTTAAAATATCTTGAGGGAAAAATCCATATAGGAAAATCATCTCCTCAAAAATGGAAAAAAGAAATCAGTATAATCAAAAAATTAATTTCCATTTTTCTTTTGAATCACATATTTGTGCCAAGTGACAGCTTCTCCAAGAATATGTTACAGTTTTAATCCTGGACCAAATTCCTAATTAAGACATATTGTCTAATGTCTTCCTAAACATTAGTATCTCTGTGTTACCTTGAATATTGGACTATTCTGGACACTGTTACCTCATTTTAAATTTCATGTGTATCCAATTTATGTCAATGATTCCTCCTTTCATGACTCAATGGACATGAGTTTGAGTAGACTCCGGAAGTTGGTGATAGACAGGGAGGCCTGGCGTGCTGTGATTCATGGGGTCGGAAAGAGTCAGACAGGACTGAGCAACTGAACTGAACTGAACTGAGGAGGTGGGTCATAGAGGATCTTGCTTTGATTTATGTCATCGAATGTACTGCCTATGCTTTCCTCTAATAGTTTTATAGTTTCTGGTCTTACATTTAGGTCTTTAATCCATTTTTTTTGAGTTTATCTTTGGTTTGCTGTTAGGAAGTGTTTTAGTTTCATTCTTTTACATGTAGCTATTGAGTTTTCCCAGGACCATTTATTGAAGAGGCTGTCTTTGCCCTATCGTATATTCTTTGCTCCTTTGTTAAAAAAGAGGTGCCCAGAGGTACATGGGTTTATTTCTGGGCTTTCTGTCTTGTTCCATTTGTCTATATTTCCATTTTTTGTCCAGTACCATAATGTCCAGGCTTCCCTGATAGCTCAGTTGATAAAGAATCCACCTGCACTGCATAAGACCCTCGTTCAATTCCTGGATCAGGAAAATCACCTGGAGAAGGGAAAGACTATCCACTCTAGTATTCAGGCCTGGAAAATTCCATGGGCTATTCCATGGGGTCACAAAGAGTCAGACATGACTGAGCGACTTTCACTTTCACCAAACAGTCTTGATGACTATAGCTTTGTAGTATAATCTGAAGTCAGAAAGGTTGATTCCTCCAGTCCCATTCTTCTTTCTCAAGACTGCTTTGGTTATTTGGGATCTTTTGTGATACCATATGAATTGTGAAATTTTTTATTATAGTTCTGGGGAAATGTCATTGGTAATTCGATAGAGATCACATTGAATCTGCAGATTGCATTTGATAGTATAGTCATTTTCACAATATTGATTCTTCCTACCCAGGAACATGGATATCTTTCCTGTTTATGTCATCTTTGATTTCTTTCATCAGTGTCTTTTAATTTTCTGTGTACACTTAATTTGTCTCCTTCATTTCAGTTCAGTTCAGTAACTCAGTCGTGTCTGACTCTTGGTGACCCCATGAATCACACACGCCAGCCCTCCGTGTCCATCACCAACTCCCTGAGTTCGCTCAGACTCATGTCCATTGAGTCAGTGATGCCATCCAGCCATCTCATCCTCTGTCATCCCCTTCTCCTCCTGCCCTGAAACCCTCCCAGTATCAGAGTCTTTTCCAATGAGTCAACTCTTCGCATGAGGTGGCCAAAGTACTGGAGTTTCAGCTTTAGCATCATTCCTTCCAAAGAAATCCCAGGGCTGATCTCCTTCAGAATGGTTGAAGGAGATCTGGTTGGATCTCCTTGTAGTCCAAGGGACTCTCAAGAGTCTTCTCCAACACCACAGTTCAAAAGCATCAATCTTTCAGCACTCAGCCTTCTTCACAGTCCAACTCTCACATCCATACATGACCACAGGAAAAACCATAGCCTTGACTAGACAGACCTTTGTTGCCAAAGTAATGTCTCAGCTTTTCAATTGCTATCTAGGTTGGTCATAATTTTCCTTCCAAGGAGTAAGCGTCTTTTAATTTCATGGCTGCAGTCACCAGCTGCAGTGATTTTGGAGCCCCAAAAAATAAAGTCTGACACTGTTTCCACATCTATTTCCCATGAAGTGATGGGACCAGATGCCATGATCTTCATTTTCTGAATGTTGAGCTTTAAGC
>NW_011494653.1:507727-522740 GCF_000754665.1 Bison bison bison | reverse complement strand
CTGTTTCCACATCTATTTCCCATGAAGTGATGGGACCAGATGCCATGATCTTCATTTTCTGAATGTTGAGCTTTAAGCCAACCTTTTCACTCTCTTCTTTCACTTTCATCAAGAGGCTTTTGAGTTCCTCTTCACTTTCTGCCATAAGGGTGGTGTCATCTGCATATCTGAGGTTATTGATATTTCTCCCGGCAATCTTGATTCCAGCTTGTGCTTCTTCCAGCCCAGCGTTTCTTATGATGTACTCTGCATAGAAGTTAAATAAGCAGGGTGATAATATACAGCCTTGACGTACTCCTTTTCCTATTTGGAACCAGTCTGTTGTTCCATGTCCAGTTCTAACTGTTGCTTCCTGACCTGCATACAGATTTCTCAAGAGGCAAGTCAGGTGCTCTGGTATTCCCATTTCTTTCAGAATTTCCCACAGTATATTGTGATCCACACAGTCAAAGGCTTTGGCATAGTCAATAAAGCGGAAATAGATGTTTTTCTGGAACTCTCTTGCTTTTTCAATGATCCAGCAGATGTTGGCAATTTGATCTCTGGTTCCTCTGCATTTTCTAAAACCAGCTTAAACATCAGGAAGTTCACGGTTCACGTATTGCTAAAGCCTGGCTTGGAGAATTTTGAATCATTGCTTTACTAGCATGTGAGATGAGTGCAATTGTGTGGTAGTGTGAGCATTCTTTGGCATTGCCTTTCTTTGGGATTGAAATGAAAACTGACTTCCAGTCCTGTGGCCACTGCTTAGTTTTCCAAATTTGCTGGCATATTGAGTGCAGCACTTTCACAGCATCATCTTTCAGGATTTGGAATAGCTCAACCAGAATTCCATCACCTCCACTAGCTTTGTTCATAGTGATGCTTTCTAAGGCCCACTTGACTTCACATTCCAGGATGTCTGGCTCTAGGTCAGTGATCACACCGTCTTGATTATCTGGCTCCTGAAGGTCTTTTTTGTACAGTTTTTCTGTGTATTCTTGCGATCTCTTCTTAATATCTTCTGCTTCTGTTAGGTCCATACCATTCCTGTCCTTTATTGAGCCCTTCTTTGCATGAAATATTCCCTTGGTATCTCTAATTTCTTGAAGAGATCTCCAGTCTTTCCCATTCTGTTGTTTTCGTCTATTTCTTTGCATTGTTCGCTGAGGAAGGCTTTTTTTTATCTCTCCTTGTTATTCTTTGGAACTCTGCATTCAGATGCTTACATCTTTCCTTTTCTCCTTTGCTTTTCACTTCTCTTCTATTCACAGATATTCATAAGGCCTCCCTAGTCAGCCATTTTGCTTTTTTGTGTTTCTTTTCCATGGAGGTGGTCTTGAACCCTGTCTCCTGTACAATGTCATGAACCTCATTCCATAGTTCATCAGGCACTCTAACTATCAGATCTAGGCCCTTAAATCTATTTCTCACTTCTACTGTATAATCATAAGGGATTTGATTTAGGTCATACCTGAGTGGTCTAGTGGTTTTCCCTACTTTCTTCAATTTAAGTCTGAATTTGGTAATAAGGAGTTCATGATCTGAGCCACAGTCAGCCCCCAGTCTTGTTTTTGTTGACTGTATAGAGCTTCTCCATCTTTGGCTGCAAAGAATATAATCAATCTGATTTCGGTGTTGACCATCTGGTGATGTCCATTTATAGAGTCTTCTCTTGTGTTGTTGGAAGAGGGTGTTTGCTATGACCAGTGCATTTTCTTGGCAAAACTCTATTAGTCTTTTCCCTGCTTCATTCCCTATTCCAAGGGAAAATTTGCTTGTTACTCCAGGTGTTTCTTGACTTCCTACTTTTGCATTCCAGTCCCCTATAATGAAAAGGACATCTTTTTTGGATGTTAGTTCTAAAAGGTCTTGTAAGTCTTCATAGAACCATTCAACATCAGCTTCTTCAGCATTACTGGTTGGGGCATAGGCTTGGATTACTGTGCTATTAAATGGTTTGCCTTGGAAACGAACAGAGATCATTCTGTCGTTTTTGAGATTGCATCCAAGTACTGCATTTCAGAGTCTTTTGTTTACCATCATGGCTACTCCATTTCTTCTGAGGGATTCCTGCCCACAGTAGTAGATATAATGGTCATCTGAGTTAAATTCACCTATTCCAGTCCATTTTAGTTCTCTGATTCCTAGAACGTCGACGTTCACTCTTGGCATCTCTTGTTTGACCACTTCCAATTTGCCTTGATTCATGGACCTGACATTCCAGGTTCCTATGCAATATTGCTCTTTACAGCATCAGACCTTGCTTGTATCACCGGTCACATCCACAGCTGGGTATTGTTTTTGCTTTGGCTCCATCCCTTTGTCTTTCTGGAGTTATTTCTACACTGATCTCCAGTAGTATATTGGGCACCTACTGACCTGGGGATTTCCTCTTTCAGTATCCTATCATTTTGCCTTTTCATACTTAGGTATGTTTATTTCCAGATATTTAACTCTCTTTGTTGTGATGGTGAAAGGGGTTGAATCCTTAATTGTTATTTCTGATTTTTCATTGTTAGTATACAGAAATGCAAGTGATTTCTGTTTGTTGATTTTGTATCCTGCAACTTTGCTAATTTCACTAATTAGCTCTAGCAATTTTCTGATACTATATGGACTCTGTGGGAGAGGGAGAGGGTGGGAAGATTTGGGAGAATGGCATTGAAACATGTAAAATATCATGTATGCAATGAGATGCCAGTCCAAGTTTGATGCATGATACTGGATGCTTGGGGCTAGTGCACTGGGACGACCCAGAGGGATGGTATGGGGAGGGAGGAGGGAGGAGGGTTCAGGATGGGGAACACATGTATACCTGTGGTGGATTCATTTTGATATTTGGCAAAACTAATACAATTTTGTAAAGTTTAAAAATTAAATTAAATTAAAAATAAATAAATAAATAAATAATAAAGTTTTCTATGTACAGTATCATGTCATCTGCAAACCGTAAAAGCTTTAATTCTTTTCCAATATGGATTCCTTTTATTTCTTTTTCTTCTCTGATTCTGTAGCTAGGACTTCCAGAACTATGTTGAATAATAGTGGTGAAAGTGGACACCTTTGTCTTGTTACTGATCTTAGGGGGAATGCTTTCAGTTTTTCACCATTGAGAATAATGCTTGTTGTAGGCTTATCATATATAGCCTTTACTATATTGAGGTAGATTCCTTCTATGTTCATTTTCTGAAGAGTTTTAATCATAAATGGGTGCTGAAATTTGTCAAAGGCTTTTTCTGCATCTATTGAGATTATCATTTGGTTTTTATCTTTCAATTTCTGAATATGGTATATCACATTGTTTGGTTGGCATATATGGAAAATTCCTGAAATAAATCCAACTTGATCATGGTGTATGAGCTTTCCGATGTGTCACTGAATTCTGTTTGCTATAATTTTGTTAGAGATTTTGCATCTGTGTTCATCAGTGATATTGGCCTGCAGTTTTCTTTTTTGTGTTGTCTTTGTCTGGTTTTGGTATCAGGGTGATGGTGGCCTCATAGAATGAGTTTGGAAGTGTTCCTTCCTCTGCAATTTTTTGAAAACGTTTTAGAAGGATGGGCATTAGTTCTTCTCTAAATGTTTGATAGAATTCTCCTGTGAAGACATCTGGCCCTGGACTTTTGTATTTTGGGAAATTTTTGATCACAGCTTCAATTTCGGTGCTTATAATTGGATTGGTCATAATTTCTATTTCTTCCTGGTTCAGTCCTGGAAGATTGAACGTTTCTAAGACTATATTCATTTCTTCCAGGTTATCCATTTGAGTGCTAAATAGTTGTTCATGATCGTCTCTTATAATCCTTTGTATTTCTGCATTGCCTGTTGTAACCTCTTCTTTTTCATTTCTAATTTTGTTGATTTGATTCTTCTCTCTTTTTTTCTTGATGAGTCCGGCTAAAAGTTTGTCAGTTTTGTTTATCTTCTCAAAGAACCAGATTTAGTTTTATTAATCTTTACTATTGTTTCTTTCATTTCTTTTTCATTTATTTCTGCTTGGATCTTTTTTATTTCTTTCCTTCTACTAATTTTGTTTTTTTTTTTTTTGCTGTTGTTGTTGTCGTTCTTCTTTTTCCAGTTGTTTAGGTATAAAATTAGGATGTCTATTCAATGTTTTTCTTGTTTCTTGAGGTAAGATTGTATTGCTACAAGCTACCCTCTTAGAACTGCTTTTGCTGCATCCCATAGGTTTTGAGTTATGATGTTTTCAATGGCATTTTTTATAGAAGTTTTCTGATTTCCCATTTGATTTCTTCAGTAACCTATTGGTCATTTAGAAACGTGTTGTTAATCTCCATGTGTTTTTGTGTTTCTTACATTTGTTGTTGTTGTAATTGATATCTAATCTCATAGCGTTGTGGTCAGAGAAGATGCTTGATATAATTTCAATTTTTAAAAATTTACTGAGACTTGATTTGTGACCCAAGATGTGACCTATCCTGGAGAATGTTCCATGTGCACTTGAGAAGGTGTATTCTTCTGCATTAACATGGAATGTCTTGAAGATGTCAATGAGATCCATGTCATCTAATGTATCATTTAAGATGCATGTTTCTTTATTAATACTGTTTTGATGATCTGTCCATTGGTGTAAGTGGGGGGTTAAAGTCTCCTACTATTATTGTGTTATTGTCAATTTCTCCTTTTATATCTGTTAGTGTTTGTCTTATGTATTGAGGTGTTTCTATGTTGGGTGTATAGTTATTTACAATTGTTATTTCTTCCTCTTGGATTGATCCCTTGATCATTATGTAGTTTCCTTCCTTATCTCTTTTAATCTTTATTTTAAGGTCTGAGATGAGAATTGCTACTCCAGTTTTCATTTGCTTCCCATTTTCATGGAATATATTTTTTCTCTCACTTTCAGTCTATATGTGTTTTTAGGTCTGAAGTGGGTTTATTATAGACAGTATATATATGGGTCTTGTTTTTGTATACATTCAGTCAACCTGGGTCTTTTTATTGGAACATTTAATTCATTTATGTTTAAATTAATTATTGATATATGCTCCTACTGCCATTTTCTTAATTGTTTCATGTAGATTTTGTAGATGTTTTTCTTCTCATATATCATGGCTATATAAGTCCCTATAACATTTGTTATAAAGCTGGCTTGGTGGTACTGAATTCTCTTAACTTTTGCTTGTCTGAAAAGCTTTTTATTTTTCCATCAATTTTGAATGAGATCCTTGCTGGGTACTGTAATCTTGGTTGTAGATTTTTCCCTTCCAACACTCTAAATATATCCTGCCATTCCCTTCTGGGCTGCAGAGTTTCTGCTAAATGATCAGCCATTAAGTGTATGGGATTTCCCTTTTATGTTACTTGTTGCTTTTCCCTTACTGCTTTTGATACTCTTTCTTTGTGTTTAGTCTTTGTTAGTTTGATTAGTATGTGCCTTAGCAAGTTTATCCTTGGGTTTATCCTGTATGAGACTCTTTGTGCCTCTTGGATTTCATTGACTATTTCCTTCTCCATGTTGGGGAAATTTTCAACTATAATACCTTCAAAAGTTTTCTCATACCCCTCCTTTTCTCTTATTCTGGGAGCTCTATAATTAGAATGTTGGTGCATTTGATATTGTCCCAGAAGTCACTAAGACTATCTTCAGTTCTTTTCATTCTACTTTATTCTGATCTTCAGAAGTTATTTCCACCATTTTATCTTTCAGTTTACTGATTAGTTCTTCTGCTTCATATATTCTGCTATTGATTCCTTCTAAAATATTTTTGATTTCAGTAAGTGTGCTGTTTTTCTATGTATGTTTATTCTTTAATTCTTCTATATCACTGTTAATTGATTCATTTTCTCCATTTTGTTTTCAAGGTTTTTGATCATGTTTACTATCATTATTCTGAATTCTTTTTCCAGTAGTTTGCCTATTTCCTCTTCATCTATTTGGACTTCTGTGTTTCTAGTTTGTTCCTTCATTTGTGTATTTATCTGCCTTTTCATTATTTTTTTTCAACATATTGTGTATGAGGTTTCCTTTTCCCGGGCTTCAGGGTTGAATTCTTTCTTCCTTTTGGTTTCTTCCCTCCCAAGGTTGGTCCAGTGGTTTGTGTAGGCTTTGCATAGGGTGAGATTTATCCTGAGGTTTTGTTTGTTTTTCCTCTGATGGGTAAGGCTGAGTGATGTGGTAATCGTGTCTGCTGATGATTAAGTTTGTATTTTTGTTGTTGTTGTTTAGATTAAGCATCCTGCACAACATGCTACGGGTGGTTGGGTGATGCTGGGTCTTATCTTCAAGTGGTTTCCATTGTGTGAGTTCTCTCTGATACTCCCTAGGGTTAGTTGAAGTTGGTGCTCCCACTCCAAAGCCTCAGAACTTGATATCTTGAAGCCAGAGTGAATGCTGCATGCCCTGGATCCAGATCAGTTCCTTGGTACTAGGCTTCCTTCATATTTTCCTAGTTATCTGTGTTGGAGGAAAACTGTCTGAAGCAAGGTCCTGGAATGACATCTCACTGAGTAGTGCCTTAACTTTTTAAAATTGTGAATCACTACTTTGCACACCTGAAACTTGTATAGTAGTATAAATCAATTATACCTTAATTAAAAAAGAAATCTCTAAAGAGAGATCTTGTGATATAGAGGTTAACCACATAGACTCTGTAATTGGAGAGTCATGATTCAATCCTGGCTGTCACACTTGTAATCAATGTGAAAGAGTGCAAACCACCTTTCTGTCCCTTAATTTCCTTATCCATCTAATGATGGTATCTGCTTCAGAATAGTTTTATGTTGAATAAAAAATTGTCTCTTACACATTTAATGCTAAGTGTCTGAGATAATTTTTGTGCTAGTTAGTTTTTATCCTTTTTCTCTCCAGCAGAAGGAGAATAGGAAATTCACATATCTGAGTTGAGTTCTTATACCTAGTGAATCAGCACAGTGGTTGGAACACCCCATTCTCATGGGTTATCCCTAGTTTGCACCATGGTGCACTTCTCCAATAGATCTCCCTTACTTAGTTGCTCTTCACAAAATTATTGTTCAAGCCTGTACTTAATTTTTATTGACCATTGGGAGATATTTTATTGAAGAGTACTATATGCAATTGTTATTGTTTAGTCATTGAGTTGAGTCCAACTATTTTGCCACTCTGTGGACTGTATGCCACCAGGCTCCTCTGTTCATGAACTTTCCAAGGTAAGAATATTGGAGTGGGTTGCCATTTCCTTCCCCAAGGGATCTTCCCAACCCAGGGATAGAACCTGCTTCTCCTGTGTTGGCAGGTGGATTCTTTGCCACTGAGCCACCAGGGAAGCCTTAATATATGCCATTACTATTCAACAAAAAGTTCTTCAAATGTCTCTGAGTAATTCTCACTAATCATCAATAATCATGATGTGTTAATTATATCATTTACTGTCTTTGATTCCCCTCTGCCCCTTCTAAGGGCTCTATGTTTACTTTCCTTAGGTGGTCTTGGAAAATCTAAATTTCTCACTTAATTTTTAAAATTAAATTTTTTGTGTGTCAGTGTTTTTATTTCCAGGCCATTCCCTGTGTGATATATTTTAGGAGTTATTTAGCAACTCAATGTGCTTTTCTGAGTTAATGATAGAAGATAATTGCTTTAGAGTAAAAAAGTAATTAAAATTTACTGAACATCTATCAATAGTTCATTTCAGATTTAAACAAATAAAAATAAGAAAAAAATGTGATATTTGGAAACCAGAATAAACATCTAAAAAGTGGTGGGTCCAAAATCAAGACACACACAGTTTATGTATTGCACTATGTTGAAATCTCCCTTTATTACTTCCATACATATAACTTTTTTCTCAGATTATTCTTTTATGCTTTATATATATATATATATAATATATATATATACACACATACACATACATATATCTTACCTTCAGAGCTGTATTAAGTTTAACATTATAATACTGTGTATTGAAACCATTCAGGAGAAAAAAGTATATAATCAATGGCTGTGGAGTGAATTTACCCCTCTGTGTTTCTCTTGTTTAATTTTAAATGTTCAACTGTGTGAGTGGCAGTGTGAGAAGGAGCTTCACTTACCTCAGAATAATTGGTATGGAGTGGTTCTTTGCTCATTCACTGGAGGCATTCATTGTAATTCATTGGAGGCATGATTTACTACATAACGTGAGGGACCCAAGCCAAAAAAAAAAAAAAAAGCAAGGCTCTGGCTGGGGGCAAGACATAAGTTTCCTTTCCCTAGAGTCCACCACCCTAACACTTTCAGTCTCCCAAATGTATTACAATATTCATGAGGGATGTACTAAGTGTCTGGATAGGGATTAGGTGAGAAGCCCTCATTAAGTCCCCCTGGAAAGTACCATGGAGCTGCCTGGATGAGTCAGGGATGGACAGTAACTTACCTAGACCCAGATGCTGCAGGGTTCTCATTTAAATTTGATGCTTCCCACTCCCATTCTGCATTTTTTGATAGGATTCATTTATAAAACACACAAAGATAAAATTTCAACACAATGACTACAGAATATTCAACTCCAAGTACAGCTAAACCCTAGCAAGTTCACTGGTCCATGAAGCCAAATTTGATGAGAAGAATTTATGGAGTTAAGCACTGTTCTTTTGAACCAATTATACTGCTATCCATAACTTACTCTGATTTCTGTTTATGAAAATAAAGAGAGCTCAACATTTCTCTAGTATACACCCACCTGCGGCCTTAAGCTCAGATTATAGGACTGAAACTTGTGAAGATAACTGCTTAAATAGGAACACTGGAGGATATTAAGAAAAAAAAAAAAGGCAGAAACAGTGAAAGAAAATGATATTCTAGGTCAAGTAAATAGCATGATATATACACCAAGAAAGGAAATATAAACCATATTTTGGGAGAAAAAAAGAACATTGACATATATTGTTGAGTTAAGGAAGAGAGGTAAAATAATAGTGGGAATCAGATTGAAAAAACTAAATTGCTTTGATTGTAAATCATTTTCACTCAACTTAAAGACTATTTAAAACTCAAAAGTGATCTACTAAAGGGAATTATATGGCCTGATATTAACTGGTTGATACAGCTTTCAGTTTTATTGATAAAATTTTGTGTTTTGTTTTGTTTTCTCTCTTAGCCTGTTAATAACTACCATTGTGGCTAGACTGACCTTATAGTTCTTATTATGATTTCAAGACACCGTTCAGCAATATCATCAAGAAACTTTGAAAAAATAAAGGTTGATTAATTATAATGAAAGTGAAAGTCATTCAGTTGTGTCTGACTCCTTGCGACATGAGCCCACCAGACTCCTCTGTCCATGGAATTCTCCAGGAAAGAATACTGTAGCATGTAGGCCATTTTCCTCTCCAGGGGATCTTCCCAACCTAGGGATTGAACTCAGGTTTCCCACATTTCAGGTAGATTCTTTGCCACTGAGCCACCAGGGAGTCCAAAATGTTAGTCAGTCAGTCATGTCCAACTCCTTGAAACCCCTTGGACTGTGGCCCACCAGGCTCCTCTATCCATGGAATTCTCCAGGAAAGAATAACAGAGTGGGTAGCCCTTCCCTTCTCCAGGAATCTTCCTGACCCTGGAATCAAACCCAGGTCTCCCACATTGCAGGCAGACTCTTTACCATTGAGGCACCAAGGAAACCCTGATTAATTATAAGATCTAGAAATCACACAGTGCAACTGGAGTCATACAGCAGGGAGTTGGGAATGGGAAATGGGAGAGTGAAGGAGAATCAGAGCTAGAGTGGGTAAAAGAGTGCACTGGTCTGAGGTTCTGCTTTTATTTGGGATGAAGGTAATAGTCTAGAAGTTTTGTGGGCTCACTATTGCTGAATTTAAAACAAAAGTGGTAATTTAAAGTGTGGGGGGAAAATAAAAAGTGGCCCAAATGATCAGTTATGGAAATCAACTAGGATTTCTAAAAAAATAAGCCGCAGTGTTGAGAGGTGGCCTGGTACTTTATCTAGTCAAGTTTCTGAGGATGTAGATATTTATTCTAGATAGCTGACTTTGGAGTAGATAGCCCTTGAAGTGGTTGCCTCAGCAATCAAAGTTTAAGCTAGGCACTTGCATCAAAAGAAAAGAAAAGAAAATGTTCATTTTGGCAGTACATATACTAAAATTGGAATGATACAGAGATTAGCATGGCCCCCGTTCTAGGATGAAGTATGGATTCATGAATCATTTCATATTTTTTCAAGGCAAGATCCTCTATGACCCCTCTCCTAAAAGTAACACAAATAAAAACAAAATTAAATGAGTGGGACCTGAATTAAACTTAAACACTTTTGCACAGCAAAGGAAACTATAATGAAGTCACTCAGTCGTGTCCAGCTGTTTGCGATCCCATGGACTGTAGTCTACCAGGCTTCTCTGTCCATGGGATTTTCCAGGCAAGGGTACTGGAGTGGGTTACCATTCCCTTCTCCAGGGGATCTTCCTGACCCAGGGATCGAACCCAGGTCTCCTGCATTGCAGGCAGATGCTTTGCCCTCTGAGCCACCAGGGAAGCAAGGTGAAAAGACAGTCCTCAGAATGGGAGAAAATAACAGTAAATGAAACAACTGACAAAGGATTAATTTCCAAAATATATAAGCAGCTCATGCAACTCAATACCAGAAAAACAAACCAACCAACCAAAAATTGGGGAAAAGACCTAAACAGATGGCTAATAAATACCTGAAAGGATGCTCAACATCGCTCAGTATTAGAGAAATGCAAATCAAAACTACAATGAGACACCACCTCACACTGCTCAGAATGGCCATCATCAAAAAGCCTAAAACAATAAATGCTGGAGAGGGTGTGGAGAAAAGGGAACACTCTTGCACTGTTGATGGGAATGTAAATTGATACAGCCACTATAGAAGATGGTATCAAGATTCCTTAAAAAACTAGGAATAAAACTACCACATGACCCAGCAATCCTACTCCTAGGCATATACTCTGAAGAGACCAAAATTGAAAAAGACACATGTATCCCATCGTTCATTGCAGAACTATTTACAATAGCTAGAACATGGAAGCAACCTAGATGTCCATTGACAGATGAATGGATAAAGAAGTGGTGGCATATATACACAATGGAATATTACTCAGCAATAAGAAGAAGGAACACATTTGAGTCAGTTCTAATGAGGTGGATGAACCTAGAACCTATTGTACAGAGTGAAGTGAGTCAGAACAGAAAGATAAATATGGTACTATAACGCATATATATTGAATCTAGAAAAATGGTACTGAAGAATTTATTTTCAGTTCAGTTCAGTCACTCAGTCATGTCCGACTTTTTGCGACCCCATGAATTGCAGCACGCCAGGCCTCCCTGTCCATCACCAACTCCTGGAGTTCACTCAGACTCATGTCCATCGAGTCAGTGATGCCATCCAGCCATCTCATCCTCTGTCGTCCCCTTCTCCTCCTGCCCCCAATCCCTCCCAGCATTATTTACAGGGCAGCAATAGAGAAACAGTCATAAAGAATAGACTTATGGACATGCGGAGAGGGGAGGAGAGGGTGAAGTGTATGGAAAGGGTAACATGGAAACTTACATTACCATAGGTAAGATAGATAGCCAATGCGAATTTGCTGTATGGCTCAGGAAAGTCAAACAGGCGCTCTGTATCAACCTAGAGGGGTGGGATGGGGAGGGAGATAGGAGGGACATTCAGGAAGGAGGATATATATGTATACCTATGGCTGATTCATGCTGAGGTTTGACAGCAAAGAACAAAATTCTGTAAAGCAATTATTCTTCAATAAAAAATTAATTTTAAAAATACATGATTTGTACTCTACTAATAATGGTTTGTAGAGTATAAATCATGTATTTTTTATTTAATTATTTTTTTAATTGAAGGACAGCCATGAAATTAAAAGATGCTTACTCCTTGAAAGGAAAGTTATGACCAACCTAGATAGCATATTGAAGAGCAGAGGCATTACTTTGCCAACAAAGGTACATCTAGTCAAGGCTATGGTTTTTCCAGTGGTCATGTATGGATGTGAGAGTTGGACTGTCAAGAAGGCTGAGCGCCGAAGAATTGATGCTTTTGAACTGTGGTGTTGGAGAAGACTCTTGAGAGTCCCTTGGACTGCAAGGATATCCAACCAGTCCATTCTGAAGGAGATCAGCCCTGGGATTTCTTTGGAGGGAATGATGCTAAAGCTGAAACTCCAGTACTTTGGCCACCTCATGTGAAGAGTTGACCCATTGGAAAAGAACCTGATGGTGGGAGGGATTGGGGGCAGGGGGAGAAGGGGACGACAGAGGATGAGATGGCTGAATGGCATCACTGACTCGATGGACGTGAGTCAGTGTGAACTCTAGGAGTTGGTGATGGACAGGAAGGCCTGACATGCTGGGATTCATGGGGTCACAAAGAGTCAGACACGACTGAGCGACTGAACTGAACTGAATAATGGTTTGAGACTTCCCTGGTGGCTCAGATGATAAAGAATCTGCCTGCACTGCAGGAGACGTGGGTTTGATCCTTGAGTTGGAAAGATCCCCTAGAGAAGGAAATGGCAACCCACTCTAGTATTCTTGTCTGGGAAATCATATTGATATAGGAGCCTGGTGGGCTACAGTCCATGTGATCACAAGGGATCAAACATTACTTAGGAACTAACACAACAACAAATGATAATTTTGAGTTAACTCTAAGGGTTACATGTCACAAAATTCATTAGCTAAATTTCAAACTGTAAGTTATGTGTTAGAGGGTAAACTAGAAATTAAGAACCTGAGTACTAACATTTTGATAAGGTGGGAATTCCTAAACTCCCAACTAGAAATAAGCCTTGTGGATGGGAATTTTGTGGAAGAATAAAAGTGTAAATTTTCAAATTTATGGGAACCAACACAAATTACATGAGGAAAAAAAAATGAAAAATGCAGTGTTGAAATTAGAGAATATGTTGAGAATAAAGTCAAATACATAACTGCAAAACTTGAAAGACATTTTGAATTTTCTGACACAGGAATCATATGGTGAAGGAGATCAGGATCCTTTCATATCTCAGTCTTGATGAGCAAATGCTGAAGGCAAAGTCAAGGTAGACCAGTAGGGGAAAAAAAAAAGAGAAAGAGAAATATAATTTTAAGTAAGACTGGTTTAATAGTTTGACAAAACAGAAGCCACATGCAGCTGTGTGCAAGTAGTTGTAAGTTTGGTCAAAACACACAGGAAAATAGGGAAATAGACTCACATAGTACAGAGAGTAGATTTTTTTTTAAAATTGATATTTTCACCATCGTGGTCAGTATGTTCTTCCAAAATTAGAGCTGGCAAATCATCAAATGAGTGGGGTATTAGACTCTTCCAGTGTGGTAGAACTTTCAGCACATCTTCATGGCAGTCCTGAAATATAAGACCAGAATCTAGTAAGATACTAAAGTTTATCTCCAGGGGCAACAATTTATACCAAAAGAATAAGTACAAATTCCTCTACTGCAATTGTAAGTTTCAAACCTACTACCTTATGGATTTGAGTAATTAACTATAAAATGAGCTAGTCTTATATATGCTCTTAAACTCATGTGTTGAAATCCCTGTCCCCAGTACTTCAGAATGTGGTTTGGATATAGAGGACATTAAATTAGGTGATTATGGTTATCTGAGGTCATTAAGGTAGCCCCAATCCAATATGAATGATATTCCTATAAAAGGTTAGGATACACACATACACAGAGGGAACACCATATGAAGAAATAGGGATAACAAGAATATCTACAAGCCAAAGAGAGATGACTCAGAAAAAATCAACTATGCAGACACCTTGCTCTCAGACTTCTAGCTTCCGGAACTGTAGGAACATAAATTGATGTGACTAGGCTACCCAGTCTGTGGTACTTTACTATGGAAGCCCTAGAAGACAAATATATCCTTCCTATATAAATTCTAAGAAAGATTTATCAATTATATCTAGAAAAGTTAAAGGAGGGTCCAACTGATATTTGGTCATGCCAGTTTAGAAAAATACATGTTTTTAATATACTTCAATTCAGTTCAGTTCAGTTCAGTCACTCAGTCATGTCAGACTCTTTGAGACCCCATGAACTGCAACACGCCAGGCCTTCCTGTCCATCACCAACTCCCAGAGTTCACCCAAACCCATGTCCATCGAGTTGGTGATGCCATCCAGCCATCTCATCCTCTGTAGTCCCCTTCTCCTCCTGCCCCACCAATCCTTCCCAGCATTAGGATTTTTTCCAATGAGTCAACTCTTCACATGAGGTGGCCAAAGTATTGGAGTTTCAGCTTCAACATCAGCCCTTCCAATAAATACCCAGGACTGATTTCCTTTAGGATGGACTGGTTGGATCTTCTTGCAGTCCATGGGACTCTCAAGACTCTTCTCCAACACCGTAGTTCAAAAGCATCGATTCTTTAGTGCTCAGCTTTCTTCACAGTCCAACTCTCACATATATACATGACCACTGTAAAAACCATAGCCTTGACTAGACGGACCTTTGTTGGCGAAGTAATGTCTCTGCTTTTAAATATGCTATCTAGGTTGGTCATAACTTTCCTTCCAAGGAGCAAGTGTCTTTTAATTCCATGGCTACAATCACCATCCGCAGTGATTTTGGAGCCCCAAAAATAAAGTCTCACACTGTTTCCCCATCTATTTCCCATGAAGTGATGGGACCAGATGCCATGATCTTCGTTTTCTGAATGTTGAGCTTTAAGCCAACTTTTTCATTCTCCTCCTCCACTTCATCAAGAGGCTTTGTAGCTTCTCTTCACTTTCTGCCACAATGGTGATGTCATCTGCATATCTGAGATTATTGATATTTCTCCCAGCACTCTTGATTCCAGCTTGTGCTTCTTCCAGCCCAGCATTTCTCATGGTGTACTGCATATAAGTTAAATAAGCAGGGTGACAATATACAGCCTTCAGTTCAGTTCAGTTCAGTCGCTTAGTCGTGTCTGACTCTTTGTGACCCCATGAATCCCAGCACGCCAGGCCTCCCTGTCCATCACCAACTCCCGGAGTTCACTCAGACTCACGTCCATCGAGTCAGTGATGCCATCCAGTCATCTCATCCTCTGTCATCCCCTTC
>NW_011494653.1:498303-507627 GCF_000754665.1 Bison bison bison | reverse complement strand
TTTGCATGAGGTGGCCAAAGTACTGGAGTTTCAGCTTTAACATCATTCCTTCCAAAGAAATCCCAGGGCTGATCTCCTTCAGAATGGATTGGTTGGATCTCCTTGCAGGCCAAGGGACTCTCACGAGTCTTCTCCAACACCACAGTTCAAAAGCATCAATTCTTCAGCACTTAGCTTTCTTCACAGTCCAACTCTCACATCCATACATGACCACTGGAAAAACCATAGCCTTGACGTACTCCTTTTCCTATTTGGAACCAGTCTGTTGTTCCATGTCCAGTTCTAACTATTGCTTCCTGACCTGCATACAGGTTTCTTAAGAGACAGGTCAGATGGTCTGGTATTCCCATCTCTTTAAAAATTTTCCAGTTTATTGTGATCCACACAGTCAAAGGCTTTGGCATAGTCAATAAAGCAGAAATAGATGTTTTTCTGGAACTCTCTTGCTTTTTCGAATATACTTACTTACATTCAAACATGTATAAATAGAGTAAAATGCCATGAAAGAGAAGTTTCTGAATAGATAAGCAGAATATGTAATTGATGACTATATTTTTTTCAGACAAATTCAGACAAATTTCAGACAAATAGTTAAATTAGAGGCAACAGCTAAAGCATGCTTTCCTTGAAAATTAAACAACTCTTTATGAAATAAATATATTTCTGATGACACCAAACCTTAAGAAATCTGTCTATATCCTTTATGTCTAAATAAGAAACCTATAACTATAATCACATGAACCTTAAGATTTTCTAACTCTTTAATATTAGTTTGAATTTGGGGAGTTTTTCAGTATTAATAGGATGTATTTTAATAGTTCATTTTTAAACTTGTTTCACAGCTGCTTCCCACTTTACATTTCATTTTAAATTTCTTTCTCTGTTCTCCTTATTATTTCCTAACATTTCATTTATTCTCCATAAATATCATTAAAACAAGTATAATGGTAGAAATGATTTTTATTGCAGATATTGGACAGCAGATAATGACAATAGATGTGGCAAGAAAAAAAAACATATACTAAACATGATTATCTTAAAATTAGATCTTCATTACACATAAAGGGTAATTTAATATTTTTCCTGGTTTTCCTATGTCCTTTTTCGCTACTTTACTCTTGCCACTTAGGATAACTTTAGCACTAGCTGCCAGCTTCCCTCTCTCCATCTCAATCAACAACAAGAACAATAATTTCCTTTTTATTTCTTATGTAGAGGAATTGACTTTTCTAATGTAAATATCTTTTATCTGGGCTATGCTTAGAAGACCTCATCTCTCATGCTTAATTATCTTATTATTCTATTTCAAGGTATTTTATTTAAGATAAAGAAAACTTTTCCTGTTAATTCAACTAAATCAATCAGCATGCAGCTTTTTTCACTTGATCACAAGAAAATTATTTACAATCAATAATTTAATGAGAAGCTGGGTGCATGCCAATTTGCTTCAGTCAGGTCTTTAACTGGAGATGGATAAGATAACAGAATAATCTAAACCAAAAAGAAAAGAAAGTCTTAAACTACCATGAAATGTCCTTAGAAGTAGTAAAAGCAGAAAGTATAACAATAATGGCGTTACTGGCTAGCACATACAAAAATTCTATTAAAATTCTGAAGGGAAGGATAAATGAATAGCATGAATACGAATAATATAATTGATAAGTAAGAATGCACTGATTTAAGATTCAATACACTTCACCCAGTTCATACAGTTCATGATAGGGCTCCCGATGGTTGGAGACTTTTCACGTAGTCATAGTATTGATTACCCTCTTTTGCTTCACTCCCATTATGTGGTTCAGGGAACCACTCATTTATGAGGGAACACTCATTAAGAGCTGTTCTCCTTAGCTGGCTTTATAATCCTCAAGGGATTAAAGGACAGGAGAAGAAGAATCATCCTACACCGATGCTACCAACACCTTACAGTAACTATGACATTGCTTTGCACCATTTTTCTGCTCAGAGGGAGCAGCAGCATGCAATGATCTTCCCATGGCAAAGTACTCAAGAGAAAAGCTGTCCCATTGTCTGACCCATTTTCTACCCATGATGATGAATTTCTGCTTCCAGAGATTGCTGCTTTCCCTCAATCTTAGGCCACTCTCTTTGCCCAGTTTTGAGTTCTTTATCAGTTTTCATTTGATTTCCATTCACTCAGTCATTCACTTCTATCTCCAAAGCTGAGCTTGGACTGGGCCTGAGCAATTGAGATTTGTCTCTATCTTTCCATTTTTTGTGATTTAATGCATACTTAAATTTGAATGAATACAGTTATTTGGAGCAAAGCAAGAAGTGAAACTAGAAGGTTAGAATCTGCATAGGGAAAGTGTATAGCTAGACGTAGGGAGAATGTCTTCTAAAAGCCATAGATAGTCAGAGACAGAAATGCCGTATCCTGAAATCTAGTAATCCATATCACTTGACATGCTCACATAGATACTCCAAGGAACACTTAAGAGATACATTTTAGAGATGATTCATGTTGAAAATATCTCAAGGATTATTATTCTAGATTTATCCTTAGATTTCCAAACATATTACATGGTACTTAATCTTGGTATCAATAAAATCACATCTTTACTTCTTTCTCTAAAAAATGTATTTCCATTGTTTATGTATGTTTTTGATTTAACATTCTTTATCCCAAAACTGTGTTGCACAATTCAGTGTTCTGTCACTATTACCCACTCACACACTCTGAAACTTATTTTATTTCTAACTGTTAGAACTGCAAGTGTAATTATCATGGATGCTATTTGTTTTTGCATTCAAGAACTTAGGAAATTAAAAATTATAGCATGTATTATAACTTTCCGAGAACCATAAAATTAATTCTTAAACAGATTCAGCACTACAAATAGATTTCCTGTTATTTGTCTCCTACTACCTCAATCTGGTAAGAAAACTAGAAGTCACTATCCAGATACCTTCCTCTTACATTTACTCATAGTAATATTTTTCATTCATAACATGCTATACGTGTTTCATATACTTGTTCTGTAATTGCCTATGGAAGCACTTTTTTTTTATAGACAATTTCATTTTTATAATACACTAGGCTCCAGATTAGACTGAGTGCAGTTCTATTTGAATCATTTAACAAGGAGAGTCTTGAAATCAGAGCTATGTTTTCTTAGAAATTATTAGATTTCTCCAGATACCATGTTCAATGATAACTAAAACCCAGACTTCTTCCATCTGGTGTACTTGAAAGTGAAAGTGAAAGTCACTCAGTCGTGTCCGACTCTTTGCAATCCCATGGACTACACAGTCCACGGAATTCTCCAGGCCAGCATACTGGAGTGGGTAGCCTTTTCCTTTTCTAGGGGGTCTTCCCAACCCAGGGATCAAACCCAGGTCTCCCACACTGTGGGTGCATTCTTCACAAGTTGAGCCACCAGGGAAGCCCAATAATTACTAGAGTGGGTAGCCTATCCCTTTTCCAGCGGATCTTCCTGACCCAGAAGTCAAACCAGAGTCTCCTGAATTGCAGGTGGATTCTTTACCAACTGAGCTATCAGGGAAGCCCATCTGGTGTACTTACTAGTGAATTATTGTCCAATGAATAAATAAAATTGAAATAGCAAGGCATGATGCAAAAATACTAAAATAACTGAAAGCAGACCATAGAGATAGATGGCAGGTAGGTAGACGGGTAGGTGTATAAGTAGATAGGTATGCCAGTGGATGGATGGATGGGTAGATAGATAAATATATAGGTGGAAGGATATTCCTCACTAGTGACCTTTAGAGAAATGTGTTATAACAATGATTACCCCTCTCTCATTTTTGCAGAGATTGATCCAGATTTTAGCAAGTTATTCCTTTCCTACCTGAGAAAGATGTACATTGCAAAGGGAATTTGAATAATACCTTATTCAAAATTGCTTTCATATTTTCCCTGAACTGTAACTTTCTTGATGAGGCCAAATTTTGTGTTAAAAAAAATCATGCATATCACAAAACTTTCATGTAAGTTTTAGATACTTATAGGCTTTATATTAATATCTCCTTCCTTGGAGGTAAACTTTATATGTATACTTCATGAAGAAAATTTAGAGACTTTATTGTTTTGTTCTTCTGGATGCTTGTCTTTACTCAGGGTGTGCTGGCCATTATCTCTTTGATAGAGGGTGTAGCTGGTGTTGGTTTGTCTGAAGCCTGTGCAGGATGTGAGTCAGGGCTTCCTCTCTGTTATATCTGCCAATGTCCTGTTGGGTGTGAAGTCTGCCCCCCAGTTGTTGGATAAGAAGCTCTGAGGGTCAAGTTCAACCAGGTATGGTTGCCCATGAGTGTGCACTTGCCCCAAAAGAGGGATTGATAATGCAGGTAAGGCCTGTGTGGTCACCCAGGACGTAGGAATCGTTTCTGTATGTAGCCATGATTCTGCTCAGAAGGAGTCCCCATCACAAACCTTTCTCTCTTATGTTCATCACAGATCTAGTTAGTGCAAAGCTGTTGTGTTTAGTAGTCTGGGCCTAGAGCTGGTGGTTTGGAGTTGTGGCTATGCAAGAATTGAGGTGACTGCACTGCTGCCTGAGATCTTGGCTGTCTCTGTGGCAGTCTTATCCCAGGACCTGTCTGCCCCAGATTTAGCAAGCTTCAGTGTGGAGTGAGCAGAACTGGAATACTCTCTCTGGGAGACAAACCACTGTATACTTCTGAGTGTGCTGACAATGACTGCCACCCTCCCACCGTAACCACAGCCCAGATCCTCCAGGCTGCCTCTGTGTAGCTAAATGAGTCCTATGCCAGTGGCTCTCTGCCCTAGATTCATTGGTTAGCCTTTGCATACTGTTGGGTCACCAACTCCCTCTGCACACACTGACAAAGGCCAGTTTTGACTGTGTTGGAGCTCTTCTGCCAGTTTCCAGTTAGTTTTCCATGAGAATTATTCCACGTTTGTGCATCATATATGTGTGTGTGTGTATATATACATATATTACTATTGCTACATTGTGATGAAGCTAAATACAGGTATATTAGCAGTAGTGGTTTTGGCAGGACCTGATGGTAGTTTTTACTCATAAACATTATTGGAGATGAGATTTGAGGGCTACTTAGGAATAACCAGGACTTCCCTGGTGGCTCACATGGTAACGTGTCTGCCTACAATGTGGCAGACCTGGGTTCAATCCCTGGGTCAGGAATATGCTCTGGAGAAGGAAATGGCAACCCACTCCAGTACTCTTGCCTAGAAAATCCCATAGATGGAGGAACCTGGTAGGCTACAGTCCATGGCGTCACAGAGAGTCAGACACAACTGAGCGACTTCACTTCACTTAGGAATAACCATAGAACTTGAAATTGAGTTGTGTTGCAAAAGTAGAAGTTGAGATATTGTACTTATTGTTGGAGTCTGAAGTTCAAATAATATCTTAAAGTAAATGGTGGTATTTTCCTTATCAAGATATTATGACAGATGAATAATTTTTTTTTTTGCCCACTTGATTTAATGATTCATTTTCCTCTAAGGATTTTTTTCCGGTTTTATTGAGGTATAATTGACAAAAGTAAACATCATGGTTATTTGATATACATATACATTGTGAAAGGATTCCTCCCATCTAACTAACTAACATATCCATATTTGTTAACACTGTATTGTTTAATGAAAATTACTAAGGGAACTGATATATTAATACCCCTCATTGTTCCAACATTGATGACTATGACCAAGCACTGACACTACTAAACACTGTCTTTCTTTAATACATTTTGTATCTTCTGGTTAATATGATGACTGATTTTTGTGTATAACTGAGAAAAAAATATCATGTTTACTTGAAGCATGTAGCAGAATAACAAAGCTAATGCCAAAACTACTGTGCTTTTGAAGTTATCCCAGTTTTATTCATAACTTTAATTGGAGAATTTGCCTGTTAACCAAAGATACCTCACATGCTGTGCATTTTGAAAGATCAAATCTGTGGAAGAATTTATTAAAGAAATAACATTCAGTGATGCTGTTAATAAAAATAGCCTCTACTTTAAAAAGTATGGCACATACATGGCCCACATGCTGTCCCTCTGTTCTTCCATTTCCATGTTTTGGTTGCTAATTGATAAAGATACAATTTCCTACTAAGCCTTTTGAGAATCCTCCTCAACATAGCACTGTGCATCCAGTTAATCAGAGATGGTATGAGAGTTGGAATTCATTTGTCATCCCCATTTTGTGCATACCTGTTCAGTCACTTCAGTTGGGTCTGACTCTTTGCTATCCCATGGACAGTAACCCACCAGGCTCGTCTGTCCATGGGATTGTCCTGATGAGTAGGTTGTCATTTCCTCCTCCAGGGGGATCTTCCCAACCCAGGAATTGAACCCACAGTCTCCTGTGGTTCCAGCACTGCAGGCAGATTCTTTACCACTGAGCCACCAGGGAAGCCCATTCCCATTTTAACAGTAAGTAAATCCTTTGTTCCCCTCAAATAATCACTTTAAGTGTGTATCATCTAGGTTTTTCTCCCACCACAAGTATAGTTTTCTGGTTTTTGTCAACAAGATCTGTTGTCCCTTATCTTTTCAGCTCATCTGAGCTCACAGACAGCTGTGGATGTTTCTAACAAACGGACAGTCCTACCTTAAACACCAGAATCTCTTAGTCTCTGCTTCAGAACTTTCTCTGGCACTACAGGTTTCTCTTGATTAGGAGCAACCCAGAATTGTGGGAAAGTGTAGTCTGGGAGACCAGTACTCAGTGATGAGCAATCTATTTTCCCAATTAGGAGAGAAGAATCAGAGGATAAATGTCCTGGCCTTGCCATTCCCTCATGGCTCAGCTGGTAAAGAAGCCCACTGCAATGTGGGAGACCTGAGTGTGATCCCTAGGTTGGGAAGATCCCCTGGTGAAGGGAACAGCTACCCATTCCAGTATTCTGGCTTGGAGAAGTCCATGGACTGCATAGTTCATGGGGTCGCAAAGAGTCTGCCACCAACTGAGTGTCTTTCACTTTCGTTTTCACGTGCCATTCCACAGTAGGAAGATCCCAGTATGTGTTCTCCATGGCTTATCAGAAGTTCCAGAGGGGAACTGAGTGATTATCTGCTCATTAGCGTTTCGTTTCCCTGATTTTTTTCTTCATTCTTCATTTTTGTTTCCTAGCATCACCCAAGTCCTCATGTCAGGGTCTGCTCTTAGAACTAAAGCTAAAATGGTGTCTTTTGTCTTCATGTTATGTAGAATATTTATTCACAAACCTCAGTCAGTGAAGTTCCTGCTGATGATCCATAGACTGAGATGCAAGCTCTAACTCACCACTTCATAGAAGATCCAATAAAACATCTTTTTTTCCTCTATGGAAAGTCCCACAGGAGAATTATCTGATAGCACTATAGGCCAGAAATCCAACAGGGTTCTCACTGGCAAAAATCAACATGTCAGCCCAGTAGCTTTCTTTTTTGGAGCCTCTAGAGGATACTCAGTTTCCCTGCCTTTTCTAGTTTTGAAACTGTGCACATTTGCCATCTCTGTCTCTATAGATGTATTTTTGATGTTGCATGTTATGCAGAGGTGAGCTCTATGTCTTCCTACCCTGCCATCTTAATCCCCCTCCTTTTTGCTATTGATTTTTATTCCTATATTAGAATTATTGATAATAGTGATTTTAGTGAAATTGAAGGAAACTGGTAATATCTAAAATCTATTATTTCAGAAAATCAGTGGGTATTTTATATTGGGCATACTGTGATGTTTGTTTTCTCTTACATAAAACAAACAATCAAAGTCAATCAGTTATTTAATCTTAAATGATATTCACTTTTAACATTTTTATTTGCTCTCTAACATTGACAAAATTACATAAACACAGACAGACACACATATACACACAGAGAAGAAAAAAATCTTCAAACCAGGAACACCTTGCAAATATTCATACCATTGCAGGTAATGAAGCATATTGTGGAGTATCTATAGAATTCTATAACATCAAACATGACTAAAGAATGATTTATTGTACTACCTTAATTTTCCACACAAGGAGGCCAGAGAAATTATGTATTTTTTTCCAGACATATACATTGCTAAAGATAAGATTTCCTTTTTCTTTTAAACAGTAACTGCTAATGTGATTTTAGTCATACTGAAAATCTTTAGCCATCACTGCAAGTCATCCCAATGATTTAATCATATATCCACTGATCACAAGCTTACAAAAGTAGCAATTCTTTAATATCTGGATTTCAATTTTATAGCTCTAAACTTTACTCAAGAAAAATTAACCAGTAAGAGAAGAAGACAATCTTCCCCTGCAAACTGTGTGATGAAAAGTCAAAATTGAGAATTGAATCATATGTCAAGATTATGGAGACGAATGTTGTCCTATACATGGAGTTCTCCATTTGAATTGATATCCCATCCTGTTTCACTTCCTGTTTGGCCTTAGTAGGAGACAAGGTCAATAAGGGTTAGAGAAACAACCTATAGTTAAACAATCAATCATCTCTGCTGCTGCTTACTGTTAGAAATAAAGAAAAAGCAAATGACTAAAAGTTAGAAAACTGGATATATTTAGAGACAGGTATAATCCTCATTGATTGCAGAGTTTTCTTAATATATATTATATTTATTATGTTAATGGCCAAAAGCCTTTTTTGTATATGAATTACAGGTTAATTTTTTTATCATTTCCATATATTTCTAACAGAACTCATAGTCCACATTTGGCTCATAAAATATAGCATTAGGAAAAAACCAAGAGCCTCTGCTATAGATCAGAGTCTAAACTGATAAGTATAGTTGTTTTTAGGTGATACTAGTAGCCCTTATAGAAGAATTAATTACATAGGTTAGAAATCAGAGCTACAAGTAATGACTCAAAAAACTGAACCTGTACTTTTTCTTCATACTAGATTTGGAGGGGATATGATCCTTAATTGTTTCTATGTAGTGGAAACCTTTTTTTTTTTTTTTTTTAATTCTAATCTATTTTGCCAGATCATAAACAGGAAGGGTGTGAAACTAGGTAACATAACTTCTAAGTTGAGCTAAGCATTTGAGAGTGAATCCCATCACTTCATGGGAAATAGATGGGGAAACAGTGGAAACAGTGTCAGACTTTATTTTTCTGGGCTCCAAAATCACTGCAGATGGTGACGGCAGCCATGAAATTAAAAGACGCTTTCTCCTTGGAAGGAAAGTTATGACCAACCTAGATAGCATATCCAAAAGCAGAGACATTACTTTGCCAACAAAGGTCTGTCTAGTCAAGGCTATGGTTTTTCCTGTGGTCATGTATGGATGTGAGAGTTGGACTGTGAAGAAGGCTGGGTGCCAAAGAATTGATGCTTTTGAACTGTGGTGTTGGAGAAGACTCT
>NW_011494653.1:494665-498203 GCF_000754665.1 Bison bison bison | reverse complement strand
AGATGGCTGTATGGCATCACTAACTCGATGGACGTGAGTCTGAGTGAACTCTGGGAGTTGGTGATGGACAGGGAGGCCTGGCATGCTGCAATTCATGGGGTTGCAAAGAGTCGGACACGACTGAGCGACTGATCTGATCCGATCTGATCTGATAGTCACATTGAGAGGAATCTTATCAAATGAGATTAGGCCATATCCTTGTGAGCTAAATAGCAATTGGAGAATTAGTTTGATTTTTCTAAGTCATAAGTTTCAGTTTAGGATCTTGGAGATGCCTACCCCAAGTAAGTAATTTCAAGTAGATACTCCAACTGACACATTCATTTACCAGACATATGGTTTGAGTGTATACTTCGTGTGCAGTGTAGTATATGCTGTATACTAGAGACAGCAGTAAATAAGTCCCATAATTTTCCTTCCCTGGTGAAGTTTTTATTCTTATCAAGAAAACAGGAAGAATGCAATAAATGATTTTGACTAGAGAGAGAAGTAGATAGATTAAAGATAAATTACATTGGAAAACAAATAAAACAGATTGATGGATATAGACAGACAACAGGTGATTATATATGTTACACAGAAGAATATAGCATGTTAGAGGAGAGAAGTAGCTGGGTGACAGGGAAGTGAAGGACAAAAAGATGTACAGAGAAACATGTCTGGATCAGATGGATCACAGACCTAAATAGAAAATGTAAAACTCTAAAAGTCTTAGACTATAAGAGAAAAACTAAATAATCTTGGGTTTGGTAATAACTTTTTAGATACAAAACCAAAGAAATTCATGAAAGAAAGAATTGATAAGCTAGACTTCATTAAAACAAATTTAAAAACTGTGCTTTATGTAAACATTGACTAGAGAATAGAAAGATAAGCCACAGAGTGGGAGAAAATATTTGAAAAAGATATATCTGATAAGTAATGTGTATCAAAAATATTCACAGAATTCTTGAAAATCAACAATAAGTAAACAGACAATCTGGTTAAAAAATGAGTCAAAACCTTGACCTCTTCAAAGAAGATAGATTGCAAATAGCATATGAAAGGGTTCTCACCTGTGTGTCTTAGAAGACATGCAAATCAAAATAATGAGGTACCACACCAATTAGAATGGCCAAAATCTAAAACACTGATGCTGCCAAATGCTAAGAAGTATGTAGAGCAAGAGTAACTCTCATTCATTGCTGGTGGGAATGCAGAACTGTGAAGCTCACTATAAAAAGTAGTTTTCAAATTTCTTTTGTGTATGTGTGTATATGAGCATGTGTAATAATAAAGTACACATACATGCATGTGTGTCTGACTCAGTCTCTCAATTGTGTCCAACTCTTCACAACCTCATGGACTGTAGCTCACCAGGTCCCTCTGTCTGTGGGATTTTACAAGCAAGAGTACTGGAGTGGGTTGTCATTTCCTTCTCTGGGAGAGCTTCCCAACCCAGGGATTGAACCTGTACATGTATATATCTGTATGTATACACATATATACATACACACATACTTTTCTGACTCACAAAAAGCTATAGATACTTAATGTAGACACCTTGATGACTTTATGAGTTTGGAGATAAATATATATCTTAGAAACCATCTCACCAGTCTTCACTGTAAACATATTCATAACCTCCAAAAGTTTCCTTTCACCTTCTTTATATATTGTTACCATTTTTAATATGATAAAAACAGACCTAACCTTTTAGCAAATTTCTAAGTATATAATATAGTATTGTTTCAAAACTAAACATTCTTATCATACAATCCATTAATTTGCTCCATGGTTTTTACCCAAAGGGGTAGAAAATTTATGCCTATGAAAATATCTACATATGCATGTTTATAGTAGCTTTATACATAATTGCTAACGTTTAGAATCAACTAATATATTTTCCAGTAGGTGGCGGTGGTGGTGGTTTAGTTGCTAAGCTGTGTCCGACTCTTGCGACCCCATGGACTGTAGCCTGCCAGGCTCCTCTGTCCATGGGATCCTCCAGGCAAGAATGCTGGAGTGGGTTGTCATTTCTTTCTCCATTTCAGTACGTAAATAGACAAATTGTGGTGTTTCTAGGTAATAGAATATTATTTAGCACTACAAAGAAATGAGCTATTAAGCCATTCAAAGACATGGAGGAATCTTAAATGCATATTGCTAGATGAAAGAAGCCAGTCTAATAAAGGCTATTAATATTCCAACAATATGATATTCTTGAAAAGGAAAAACTGAAGACAGTAAAAAGATCATTGCTTGCTAGGGGTAGGGGGCAACAGTGAGATGAATCAACAGAGCACAGAAGAGTTTTAGGACAGTGAAACTATTATGTGTCATTATGCATTTTTAAAAACCCACAAAATGTACACCACCAATGGTAAACTATTGGTTTTATGTGATAATGATATATAAATATAGGTTCATCAGTAGTAACATGTATTACTCTGGTGAGGGGTGTTGACAATGGGGAAAACTACGCATGTGTGGGTTCAGGGCATGCATGGGAAATCTCTGTACTCACAGATTAATTTTTTTGTAAACCTAAAACTGTTCTAAAAGTAGAATCTATTTTAAAACACTCAGGTAAAGTTTAAGCTGAAGACAATTAATTTGAAGATGTCAGCAGTGTGAAGTGTGTGGAGATTTGTGTTATAAGCAGAGAGAACAAGTGTGAAGCCGAAAAACCTTGCTGGTCTGTATAGTTAAATACAGAAAGAAATCCAGTATGACAAGACCATTCTAGGCAATTTTGATACAAAAGGGCAGAGAAGTAGTGAGCAGTCAGATTATTAAAGACTTTATAACCTAGAGCAGAAGGAAAGTTTATGCTTAATGTGATGGTAATACACTGGGAAGTTTGAGTAATGGAGAAACATCATGACTTTGTTAAGAATGATTTACAGCATAGTGGTAAGACATGATAGAGCGGGCTTCCCCTACATTTAGGTGGAATTTGGGAGGTATCCAACAGAGTTATAATAGCTAATTGGACTTCTAGTGTGAAAGTGATGGAAATGCAGTGAAAAAGACCAATGCAATTATCTTGGAGGTAATCAGGAAGAATTTGTTAATTAATAAGTAGGATAAAAGGAAAAATTAATTATGAATGACCCATAAATTTTGGATTGAGTCAGCAGATTAGATACCACTGTCATTTACTGATTTGGTGAAATTTTGGAGAACCACAGGAGGGTTCTATTTGGGAAATGTTAATTTGAGAAAATGAAGAGCTCCTTGGAAGAATAGTTATGACAAACCACCTAGACAATGTATTAAAAAGCAGAAATACCAATTTGCCAACAAAGGTCCATATAGTCAAAGCTGTAGTTTTTCCAGTAGTCATGTATGAATGTGAAAGTTGGGCCATAAAGAAGGCTGAGCGCTGAAGAACTGACATTTTCAAATGTGGTGCTGGACAAGACTCTTGAGAGTTCCTTGGACAGCAAGGAGATCAAACCAGTCAATCCTAAAGGAAATCAACCCTGAATATTCATTGGGAGGACTGATACTGAAGCTGAAACTCCAATAATTTGACCACCTGATGCGAAGAAGA
>NW_011494653.1:469725-493394 GCF_000754665.1 Bison bison bison | reverse complement strand
CACATGAAAATAACATCATGGCAGTATTTTCACTCTGCTAGTGAGTGAGTGAAGGTCACTCATTCATGTCTGATTCTTTGTGACCCCATGGACTATACAGTCCATGGAATTCTCCAGGCCAGAATACTGGAGTGGGTAGACTTTTCCTTCTCCAGGGGATCTTCCTGATCCAGGGATTGAACCCAGGTCTCCTGCATTGCAAGAAGATTCTTTACTAGCTGAGCCACAATGGAAGCCCAAGAATACTGGGGTGGGTAGCCTATCACTTCACCAGCAAGTCTTCCCAACCCAAGAATCAAACCAGGTCTCCTGCATTACAGGCGGATTCTTTACCAACTGAGCTATCAGGGAAGCCCCTGCTAAACTCTGTTTAATTCTGGTTCATTTGCTTTTATATATGTATTTATCAGATTATCAAGAATCAATATCTCTATTTTAAATTTACTCACATTTGTAATTTGGACAATTTTGATTTACATCATTCCTTAAATGGAGAGAAGTTGGCCACCATTTTCTGTTAAAACAATCAAATACATAAAATTTTTGGTAAGTAATTATGTTATATATCATAAACCAGTCTCTTCTCCCTCACCTTAAATAATTCTGCTTCCCTTAACCTTTCTACTGGCACTTTAAAAACCTTCATTCATGTGGTGTCCCCACCACATTCTTAAATATTTCTTATGAAAATGTTCAAACCTGATGAAAATCTAATCAGATTACAGAGATTTTATAAGAATTATAAATTTAAACTCAAACCTTTAAGCTAGTTCAATTGATTTTTAATCTTATTTTATTTAAAAGGAAGCAAAACTAACTTACCAAGTATGTTTATCTTGTCTTGGAAGCAGAGTATTCAATATCCATCAACTTGTTTGTGGCTGAGTATTCTTCAGAGATGGTATAGGCTCACAAAAAAGCAGTAATTTTTTTTCTTTTTCCTTTTTTTTTTTCCTTTTTTTTTTTTAGGAATGCTGTATTTGTGCTTATTTGAAAGTAGATTTTATGAAATTTGTTTGACTTCCCCTCACAACTTCTACGATTCTTTATTTAAATCTGTGGGTATTAACTTCAAGTTGTTTAAATCTATGTATTCAACATCTGTATCCATGATTTTTTTTTACTCCTTTGTTGATTTTGTTTCTTCCTTGTATCCATAGATTCAACATCATTAACTTCTACATTCTTATTTGAATATTCTTTTTGAATCTTTCTGGGGGTCTTTCTTTGAATCCTCATCTCCCCAAATTTTTTGTAACTAACCTCCAAGCCCTTTTAATGTTTTTCCTTATTTTTTTTAATGAAGCTTTTTTGAGTCCATCTTTTGAATTCTTCTTTCCTCCATTTTACAAATTATGTCATTAATTCTTTGGATACAACTTCCACTCATAGATGCAGTTTCAGACTACTAAAGTTGTTTCATCAAGTATGCTTTTGAATTATCATCCAAGGCCTACTTTCCCTTTTTGGCATCTTTCTTGGCATCTTTCTTGGCATCCTTCTTGGCATCCTTCTTGGCGTCCTTCTTGGCATCCTTCTTGGCTGAATCCTTTGGTTCACTTTCTGCCTCACCAGGCTTCTTCTCATCTTTCTTTTCTTTTTTACTATCCTTCTTCTTTGCATCTTTTTTGTCCTTTGATTCATCACCTTTCTCACCTGCTTTCGTTGGATCTTTTTTCCCTGCCTTATCCTTCTTTGAATCTTTCTTTTCGCCTTCTGATTCTGTAGCAGACTCCTTGCCCTTCTTTGAACCTTTCTTATCTTTTTTGTCATCTTTCTTTGCATCTCCTTTATCACCTTCTGCCTTTGAATCAGACTCCTTGCCCTTCTTTGAACCTTTTTTACCTTTTTTGTCATCTTTCTTCGCATCTCCTTTTTCACCTTCTGATTCTGTAGCAGACTCCTTGCCCTTCTTTGAACCTTTTTTACCTTTTTTGTCATCTTTCTTCGCATCTCCTTTTTCACCTTCTGATTCTGTAGCAGACTCCTTGCCCTTCTTTGAACCTTTTTTACCTTTTTTGTCATCTTTCTTCGCATCTCCTTTTTCACCTTCTGATTCTGTAGCAGACTCCTTGCCCTTCTTTGAACCTTTTTTACCTTTTTTGTCATCTTTCTTCGCATCTCCTTTTTCACCTTCTGATTCTGTAGCAGACTCCTTGCCCTTCTTTGAACCTTTTTTACCTTTTTTGTCATCTTTCTTCGCATCTCCTTTTTCACCTTCTGATTCTGTAGCAGACTCCTTGCCCTTCTTTGAACCTTTTTTACCTTTTTTGTCATCTTTCTTCGCATCTCCTTTTTCACCTTCTGATTCTGTAGCAGACTCCTTGCCCTTCTTTGAACCTTTTTTACCTTTTTTGTCATCTTTCTTTGCATCTCCTTTTTCACCTTCTGATTCTGTAGCAGACTCCTTGCCCTTTGAATCTTTCTTACTTTTTTTGGAATCTTTCTTTGCATCTCCTTTTTCACCTCCTGAATCTGAAGGAGTCTCCTTGCCCTTCTTTGAGCCCTTCCTATCTTTTTTAGCACCTTTCTCTGCACCTGCTTTTTCATCTTCAGATTCTGTTGCTGATTCCTTGCCCTTCTTTGAATCTTTTCTCTCTTTTTTTAAATCTTTCTTTTCATCTGGTTTCTCTTCTTTAGCTTTTGAAAGTTTCCTGGGTTTTTCCTTTGAAACTATGGACTCCGCTTCTGAATCTGATTTGTCCTTGTCTTCTTTACTTTTCTTAACCTTCGGAGATGAAGGTTTTGCTGCCTGTTTAGCATCCTCCTGGGAGGGAGGAGTTTCTTTCTGGGGATGCCGACTCCTGGCAGCTAAATAAACAGATGGTCTCTCAGAAATTCTCATTAAAGAACGGTGCATCCATAAAGGTTGTTTACGATCTCCCCTTAACTTCTCTGCATCATGTTTCTGAAATATGGGTTAGAATAATGATGAACAACTTGTGCGTGAATTACACAGCCCTTTTTACCAGATATTGAATGCATTCAACTTTGACCATGAAAAGATTTGGGGAAAGGAAGAAAAGTCACTCAGTCGTGTCCAACTCTTTGCGACCCCATGGACTGTAGCCTACCAGGCTCTTCCCTCCATGGGATTCTCCAGGCAAGAGTACTGGAGTGGGTTGCCATTTCCTTCTCCAGGGGATCTTCCCGACCCAGGGATCAAACCTAGATCTCCTGCATTCCAGGTAGACACTTTAACCTCTGAGCCACCAGGGAAGCAAATAAGTGGTAGTTTGCATAGTTTATTGTGCTTTTTAAAAAATTTTGTTCCTTGTTGTACTAAAGGACAGCCATATCTCATTTTAGGGCTAATTTTAATTTAGAGGACCTTCATAATTCCCTCAAGATTTATGTTAAAATTCTCAGAGACATCCATTTTCTAATGACGTATCAGAAGCTCTCTTCACAATCATGAGAGACCTTTTCTTTTTTTGAACTCTGTGTTCTTGAAGCTTGTTGGAATATCTTACCCACTTTCCATTTCTATGCTAACTCAAGAACTAATTATTCTCTAATATCTAAGAGTTTCATGTTCAAGTATATTCTGGTCTCTATTGTTACATTCAAGGTCTCTGGAAGTTTGAATGCTACCTGTGGTTAAAATTAAAAGCCTGGTACTCTTCTCCTTGACAAGATATAATTTGAACATCAGCTAAGAACCTGCAATAATGAAAGCAATAACCTTTCATTGACAACTAGTTTCTGCAGAATGGTATATTCTGTTTTCAACTCATAGTCAAATATTTTTAAAAACTTAATTGCAAAAGTAACACATTTTGGAAAGAATGTTAATGAATGATAAAACAAACAAGAAAGAAAGAAAAAAAAGCACATGAAAAAACAGAAGAAATTGGGTTACATCAATGAGTTGAAGATACATCATTTTGTGAAAACTTTTCTTGAAATTTTTCATATTCCATGATGATCCCAGAAACATTGGGAAATATTAATCTTCTAATCCTCAGAATTCTGAATTATATATTTCTGGAAATGGGAAAGCATTGAAACTTTCTCAATGTATGATGTAACTCCATGATTCTAATGAAGGGATATCTCCAGCTGATGAATATTTTCTGAATGTTCATACTAACTGTAACATTAGGATATACAGATTTCTATGTTTCTTGGATACATATTTTCTGTAATGTGGTATTGCTGAACTAATATTTGATAGAAAATACGGGAATACTTTTTATACAGTGAAATGCAAATAAAATATAACTACTTTCTCCAAGTAGTAGAATTGAACTACCTTTAACTGTACTATTCATGAACTTCCCAGGTGGCATTAGTGGTAAATAATCTGCCTCCTAATTTAAGAGGCATAAGAGATGGAGGTTACCCGCGTTCCCCATCCTGAACCCTCCTCCCTCCTCCCTCCCTTAAAACTAATACAATATTGTAAAGTTTAAAAATAAAATAAAATTTAAAACCTGTTAAAAAAAAAAAAGAGAGATGGAGGTTAGATCCCTGGGTTGGGAATATCCCCTGGAGAAGGGCATGGAAGTCCACTCTAGTATTCTTACCTGGAGAATCTCATGGACAGAGGAGTCCAGTGGGCCACAGTCCATAAGGTTGCAAAGAGTTAGACACGACTGAAACGATTTAACTCACATGTATGGTCCAGTATGCTATTTAAAAGCCTCATGTGAACTGAATCCAACTGAATTGTAAAATCCAATTGCTCAGTTGGACTAGTCTCATTTCAAGTGTTCAGTAGCAATACTGGAATTAGAATGTAAAGGTATAAAATACTTCCATCATCACGGAAATCCCATTGGTCAGCACTCATCTATAACATATACAAAATATTCATGATTTGAAGATTATTATGAGTAAAATTATATAACTTTTTCAATACTCACAGGACTTGTATTTTCTTGTAGTAGGGAAGGTTTTGATCTCCTTCTTTTTCCTGGCCTTGGTGGTTTGGGAAATACCAGGGCAAAATGTTGCTGATTCCATGATTTTTTGCTTAATTCACTGACTGAAATAAAAAAAAATAAGAATACATCTCAGAGTAAATAGAATTTTACCAGGTATAAAATGGCAGTAAGGTAATTATATGTAAATGAATAAATAAAAGATTCAAATTATGGTTTTATGCATTTGGTAATATTTAAAAATTTTTATTATTAATATGAGGAAATTAAATTTGATCATTTTAAAATTTTGACCAGCTTTATGGTTAGCTATATAGTCACTGTGAAACTAATATAGTCTGTCATGTAAATAGAAAGAAGCAGTTTTACTGTTTCCTCTTAATCCTTCTATCTCTCCATTCTAGATTTTTTTTAATACTCTTTTGGTTGGAATACAATTCTGTGGAGAACAGAAGATGTTGTAACTACTTCTGTAACTTCCAAAGCCCTTAGCACATTTCTTGTTTAAAATAATCAGTAAATATATGATTGAGTCTAAGATTCTCTTAATTATTAACCATTTTCTAAGCTACAAGAATAAATGTTACATGCCCAAGAACTGCAGTATTATAAGTGATATACTAATGAAGAAAATTGATAAGGAGTACCTACAGAATTATGATTATGATGATTGAGTTACATAGAAACTATAATATAAACAGTTAAAAACATTAAGGTTACCAGTGAGACCAGTGAAAGAGATATGTTCATTCAATTTAAATATGTACAAAACATGCTATATATGAGACTTGTCATTCTAAAGACAGAATCAGGATCAATGAGAAAATATGCAAAATGAAAGATGTGTTTAAGTTCAATATATGAGTTAAAATTGATTACTTGATATAAGAGAAGAAGAAGGAAATGGCAACCCACTCCAGTATCCTTGCCTGGAAAATCTCATGGACAGAGGAGCCTGGTGGGCTGCAGTCCATGGGGTTGCAAAGAGTCAGGCATGACTAAGCAACTAACACTTACTTACACTTCAACATCAGATTGATTGGCCTTGTCAAGTAATGAATTCTTTGTCAGTTATAAGTCTGGTACAAAGTATCAGGAATGTAGCAGAAGACATTTCTGACACAGATGAGAAGTTGTTTATCCATTCTTTACACTGCCTCTCATGTAAGATTTTCTGATTGTTTTGAGTTCTAACATGTAAATATGTCCTTCTTTATGTTGCTAAACATATTTACTTAATTTTCTTTGAATTAAAGACAAAATATCTTTAGAAGGTATTTACTGAACCCATCATAAAAGTGCTTGAAAAATTAAAAGTTGATTTTTAATAATGCTCCTTAACAGCTGTTGTTTTATCACTTACCCCTAAAATTACTTATACATTTTTTTAAAATGAACTCTTTCTTACCTGGAACGTAATTATCATATGCTCCAAAGTTTATTTTTTGGCTATTGAAATAAGAGGGAAAAGTTTTAATCAATTTATATAAAATCACTCTATTTAATGATCATTATTACACATAAACACTTGCCACTGCAAGCTAGAGAAATATTTTGCATTATTAGATCTGTTTATTATGTAAGATTACTTCAACACAGAAAAATGCAGAGCAGTAAAATACGTGTTTTTAGCACAAACTTCAACATAATTAAAATAAGGTGGGTAAAGATTTTTCAGAAAAAAACTCAATTAACATATCTTAAATATTGACATTTATGATTTATTTTTAATGTGAAACCATGAGTGAAATTTTCCCCACTTTGTGTTCCAAAGACTCTTAAAATTGAACTGTAAGACATTGTAAGAATTATAAGATATAGTCTTAAAAAGACTATGCCTAGGTAAGGCCAGATCCTCAAAATAATCTCAGAATTTAACCAAATCCAAATTGATAAATGGCAAACATGTTTTTCCATGAGATGCGTGTGTGTGTGTGTGTTGGCCAGTGGTTACCACAATTATTGACATGGATTTTGATGTTTTCAAGATAAATAAAACTGGTGTTATAAAGTAGTTTCTGTTTGTCTTAGCAGTATAAACACATGTTTATGCTCACAAAGAAACATTTTACATCTAATTCTTATTTTAACTAAGGCACATAATAAGATCTGTTAAAAGAATATATTTATACATTAGCCCATTATATTACAAAAATAAAGTCACTGATGATCATGAGTTTCAGTTTTACACACACACACAAACACACACACACACACACAAACACACACATGCATACACCTAAAAACACACATGGCCACAAAGCATTTTACTTCTTTGACATTGCATAAATAATACTAATAAAATATAGTAAAAAAAAAAAAAAGTATCTTGGTAGCTTCATTAAAATTTTAGTTCCCAGCACAAAACCTGGCACATGTTTGCCACTCTACAAAAATTTGAATGAATTAATTGAATAAAATTTAAAATGTATTGACTATTAAGTTATCTGACCTAGTATTTCTTGACTGGGGATGTGTATTAAAATTACTTGTCCTACTATATCTAAATTTCTAGGCTTAGATCTCGCCAATGTACATTTATATACTGGTGAAATTTTTTTTTTTTTTTGGCGGGGCCGAGTAGATCGCGCTCGAAGCCCCGGTCGGGTCCGCGACAAGATGGCGGCTGTTGATTCCCTGGTGAAATTTTTTTATTTTCAATCATGGTTATAAACTTTTTTCCGTAAGTGCTCTGAAACAGAAAACACGTTATTATATATGAGATTTTAAAGTGGTACATAAGCATGGTCCATGAAATTGTATGTAATCTCTGAGGAATATTCTTTGATCATAAAGCAATTGAATTAAAAACCAATAACAAAATTACAGTTAACCCTTGAACAACAAGGATTTGAACTCGTCAGTTCTGTTGCTCAGTCGTGTCCAACTCTTTTTGACTCCATTGACTCCAACATGCCAGGCTTCTCTCTCCATCACCAATTCCCAGCTTGCTTAAACTCATGTCCATTTAGTCAGTGATGCCATCTAACCATCTCATCCCCTGTTGTCCACTTATCTTCCTGCCTTCAGTCTTTCCCAGCATCAAGGTCTTTTCTAATGAGTCACATCTTCTCTCAGGTGGCCAAAGTATTGGAACTTCAGTTTCAGCATCAGTCCTTCCAATGAATATTCAGGACTGATTTCCTTTAGGATGGACTGGATTGATCTCCTTGCACTCCAAGGGACTCTGAAATCTTTTCCAACAATACAATTCAAAAGAATCAATTCTTCAGCTCTCAGCCTTCTTTATGGTACAACTCTCACATCCATACATGACTACTGGCTAGACGGACCTTGCTGGCAAAGTAATGTCTCTGCTTGTTTATATGCTGTCTAGGTTGGAAATAGGTGTCTTTTAAGGACCAGGACAAGGAACAAGTTAAGGACAAGGAACAAGTGTCTTTTAATTTCATAGCTGCAGTCACCATCTGAAGATTTTTGGAGCACAAGAAAAAAAAAGTCTGTTACTGTTTCCATTGTTTCCCCATCTACTTGCTATGAAATGATGGGACTGGATGCCATGATCTTTGTTTTTTGAATGTTGAATTTTAAGCCAGATTTTTCACTCTCTTCTTTCACTTTCATCAAGAGGCTCTTTAGTTCCTCTTTGCTTTCTGCCATAAGGGTGATGTTATCTGTGTATTTGAGGTTATTGATATTTCTCCCAGCAATCTTGATACCAGCTTGGGCTTCCTCCAGCCCAGAATTTCACATGATGTACTCTGCATATAAGTTAAATAAGCAGGGTGACAATATACAGCCTTGATGTACTCCTTTCCCAGTGTGGAACCAGTCCTGTTGTTCAGTGTCCAGTTCTAACTGTTGCTTCTTGACCTGCATACAGCTTTCACATGAGGCAGGTAAGGTGGTCTGGTATTCCCGTCTCTTCAAGAATTTCCCACAGTTTGCTGTGATCCACACAGTTAAAAGCTTTAGTGTAGTCAATGAAGCAGAAATAGATGTTTTTCTGAAATTATCTTGCTTTTTCTATAATCCAACAGATGTTGGCAATTTAATATGTGCTTCCTCTGTCTTTTCTAATCCAGCTTGAGCATTTGGAAGTTCATAGTTCATGTACTGTTGAAGTCTGGCTTGGAGAATTTTGAGCATTACTTTGCTAGCATGTGAGATGGATGCAATTGTGCAGTAGTTTGAACAGTCCTTGGCATTGCCTTTATTTGGGACTGGAATGAAAACTGACATTTTCCAGTCCTGTGGCCACTGCTGAGTTTTCCAAATTTGCTGGCATATTGAGTGCAGCACTTTCACCACATCAGGATTTGAAATTAGGATTTGAAATAACTCAGCTGGAATTCCATTACTTCCACTAACTTTGTTCATAGTGATGCTTCCTAAAGCCCACTTGACTTTGCACTCCAGGATGTCTGGCTCTAGGTGAGTGATCACACCATCATTGTTGTCTGGGTCATTAAGATATTTTTTGTATAGTTCTTCTTTGTATTCTTGCCACTGCTTAACATCTTCTGCTTCTGTTAGGTCCATACCGTTTCTCTCTTTTATTGAGCCCATCTTTGCATGAAATGTTCCCTTAATGTCTCTAATTTTTGAAGAGATCTCTAGTCTTTCCCATTTTGTTGTTCTCCTCTATTTATTTGTACTGATTACTGAGGAAGGCTTTCTTATTTCTCCTTGCTATTCTTTGGAACTCTGCATGCAGATGGTGTATTTTTGCTTTTCTCCTTTGCCTTTTGCTTCTCTTCTTTTCTTAGCTATTTGTAAGGCCTCCTCAGACAACCATTTTGAATTTTTGCTTTCCTTTTCTTGGGGATGCACTTGATCACTGCCTCCTGTACTTTTAGAATTTACTTTTAGGATTTGAAAAAAGTGTTCACATAGTTACTTGATACTTACAGGGGAACTTAATTGATATTTGTAGAACATTCCATCATAAGCAGAAGAATGTATTTTTTTCCCAATGTACATGGAACATTCCTCAGGATTGATCATATTTTGGGTGTCAAAATGAGCCTTGATTAATTTAAGAAAGTTGAAATCAAGCATATTTCTGACCACAAGTCTATGACATTAGTAATCAATTTTTTAAAAAAGCCTAAAAAACATAAACATGTAGAGACTAAAAAAAAAAAAACTGCTACTAAACAATCAGTTGATCATTGAAGAAATCAAAGAGAAAATTAAAAAATACCTAGAGACAAATGACAATGAGAGCATCACAATTCAAAACCTATGAGACAGAGCAAAAGCAGTTCTCAGAAGAAAGTTTATAACAATACAATCTTACCTGAGGCAACAAGAAAAATCTCTAATAAACAACCCAATCTTACCCTAAAGTAACTAAAGAAGTAACTAAACCCAAAATTAGTAGGACAAAAGTCATAAAGATAACAGGATAAATAAACGAAATATAGATGAAAATACAATAGAAAACATTAATGAATCTAAAAGCTGGTTCTTTGAAAAGATAAACAAAATTGATAAACTGTTAGTGAGACTCATCAAGAGAAAAAGGAAGAGGACCCAAATCAATAAAATAGCAAATGAAAAAGAAGTTAGAGCTGAAATTAAAGAAATACAAAATATCATAATAGACTACTGATGGCATTATATACCAATAAAATGGACAAACTAGAAGAAATGGACAAATTCTTAGACAATTACAATCTCCCAAGACTGAACTAGGAAGAAATAGAAAATATGAACAGACCAATCACAAGTACTGAATTTGAAACTGTGATTTATAAATTCCCAGCAAACAAAAGTCCAGGACCAGATGGTTTCACAGGCCAAGTCTCTCAAATATTTAGAGTACAGTTGGTGGGTTGTCATTTCCTTCTTCAGGGGATCTTTCTGACCCAGGGATTGAACCCATATCACCTGCATTGGCAGGTGGATTCTTTGCAACTGAGTCACCAGGGAAACCATCCTTCTGAAACTATTCAAAAAAAAAAAAAAAAAAAAAAAAAAAAAAAAAAAATACAGAGGAAGGAACATTCCAAAGTTCATTCAATGAGGCCACCATCACCATGATGCCAAAACCAAAGACACTACAAAAAATAGAAAATTACAGGCCAATAAATTGATGAATATAGATGCAAAAATTCTCAACAAAATACTAGCAAATGAAATCCCTTCAGTACATTAAAGGATCATCAGTTCAGTTCAGTCGCTCAGTCATGTCCGACTCTTTGTGACCCCATGAATTGCAGCACGCCAGGCCTCCCTGTCCATCATCAACTTCCGGAGTTCACTTAAACTCACTTCCATCGAGTCAGTGATGCCATCCAGCCATCTCATCCTCTGTCGTCCCCTTCTCTTCCTGCCCCCAATCCCTCCCAGCATCAGAGTCTTTTCCAATGAGTCAACTCTTCTCATGAGGTGGCCAAAGTACTGGAGTTTCAGCTTTAGCATCATTCCTTCCAAAGAACACCCAGGGCTGAACTCCTTTAGAATAGATTGATTGGATCTCCTTGCAATCCAAGGGACTCTCAAGAGTCTTCTCCAACACCACAGTTCAAAAGCATCAATTCTTTGGCGTTCAGCTTTCTTCACAGTCCAACTCTCACATCCATACATGACCACTGGATCAACCATAGACTTGACTAGATGGACCTTTGTTGGCAAAGTAAAGTCTCTGCTTAAAGGACATACACCACTTATTAAGTAGGATTTATCCCGAGAATACAAGCAGTTTTCTATATCCACAAATCAATTAGTATGTTACACCACAATAACACATTGAAGACTAAAAACCATATGATCATCTCAATAGATGATAAAAAGCTTTTGACCAAATTCAACAAGCATTTATGATAAAAACTCTCCAGAAAGTGGGCAATGAGGGCACATGCCTCAACATAATAAAGGCTACATATTTCAGAACTACAATTAACATCATACTCAATGTTGAAAAGCTCGAAAGCATTTCCTCTAATCTGTGATGAAGAATCAAGAATATGCAATGGAGAAGACACAGTCTTTTCAATAAATGATTCTGGGAGAACTGGACTGCTACATGTAAAAAAATGAAATTAAAACATCTGATCACACCATACACATGAACAAACTCAGAATGGATTAAAGACCTAAATCTGAGACTGGATACTATAAAACTTTTAGAAGAAAACATAAGTCCACAATATATTACAGTGCTTTTTGACATAAATTGCAGCAATATATTTTTGGTCCATCTCCTAGAATAATGTAAATAAAAATAAACAAATGTCACCTAATTATGCTCAAATATTTTCACAGCAAAAGAAACCATAAACAAAAAGAAAATAAAATCTACAGAATGGGAGAAAATATTTGCAAATAATGCATCCAAGAAGCGATTAATCTCCAAAATTTACAAACAGCACACTCAGCTCAATGCCAAAAGAATGAATAACCCAATCTAAAAGTGAGCAGAAGACCTAAATAGACATTTCTCTAAAGAAGACATAGAGATGTCCAAAAGACACGTGGAAAGATGCTCACCTTCACTAATTATTAGAGAAATGCAAGTGATAACTACAATGAGATCACCTCATAGCAGTCAGAATGGCCATCATCAAAAAGTCTACAAACAATAAATGCTGGAGAGAATGTGGCAAAAAGGGAACCCACCTACACTGTTGGTGGAAATGTTAATTGGTATAGCCAGTATGGAGAACAGTATAAAGGTTCCTGAAACAAACTAAAAATAAAGCTATCATATGATTCAACAATCCCACTCCTGGGCATATATCTGAAGGAAAACATGGTTTAGAAGTGTACATGCACCCCATTGTTTATTGCAGCATTGTTTACAATAAGCAAGACATGGAAGCAGCCTATATGTCAATTGATGAAGGAATGGATAAAAAAGATATGGTACACATATACAATGGAATATTAGTCATTAAAAAGAATGAAATAATGCCATTTGTTAACAACATGGATGGACCTGGAAATTGTCATATTAAGTATGTTAGATAATGATAAACATCATAATCACTTATATGTGGAATCTTAATAAAAAGATACAAATGAACTTATTTACAAAGCAGAAAGGAACTCACAGACTTAAAAACAAACTTTAGTAGGGGGATGAATAAATTGGGTTCCTGGGTTGCCATATACATACTACTGTATTTAAAAGTAGATAACAAACAGGAACCTACACTACAGTACAAGAAACCTTGATCAATATTCTGAAATAACCTCAATGGGAAAAGTATTTGAAAAAGAGTTGGTCCATGTATATGTATAACTGAGTTACTTTGTTGTATCCCCGAAACCTGCAAATCAGCTTTATTCCAATATAAAATGATAATTTTAAAAAATTAGAGCAAATATAAAAATCCAATGTTTGCTTTTTGAAAAGGTTATTAAAATATATTGACTTTTAAGAAGATTGATTAGAAAAAGAGAGAGAATACACAGATTACCAGTATCAGGACAGATGAAGGTTTTATAATTATATATATTTTAAAGGATAATGAGCTATATCAGTAATAATTTTACTACAGTAAATTGAACAACTTAAGTGAAATAGATGAGCTCCTTGTAAAATTTGTTTATTTACCAATAAGTGTGTTAGTCTCTCAGCCGTGTCCAACACTTTGCAACCCCATGGACTATAGCCCACCAGGCTCCTCTATCCATAAAATTTTCCAGGCAAGGATACTGGAGTGGGTTCCCTTCTCTAGGATTGTTTACCAGTACTGACACTCAATGAAAAAATAAAACAGTGAATAGTCCAATAACTATTAAATACATTTCATCTATTATCTTAAAGCTTCCCAGAAATCAAAGCCCAGGCTCATAGCATTTTATTGATAAATCAAATTTAAAACTTAAGGAAAAAATACTAACTCTACACAATTTTTTCAGAAACAAGAAGGAGCAGAGGTTTATACCCATTCTTGAGACAGATATAAAGAACAGTCATCAAAATGTCTCAAGAACATTACTAGAAATGTATATTACAGACTAATACTATGCATTATTACAGACAAAATTCCTTAACGATTTCTTATTCTTGCTGAACAATATGTAATATACATAAAGTCTAATACATCATGATCGTTGAGGTTTACTCTCTGGAATGTAAATATGTTAGTTTAAGGTATATGAATTAATCAGTGTAATTACCTCAAAAAATATAAGAAAATCCTCTTGATCATCTCAAAATATTTAGAAGTTTTGAAAAAAAGTAACATTCATTCATGATTAAAGAGTCTGAGAAAACAAAAAATAAAACACATCTTCCTCAAATTGATAAATGAGTCTAGACAGTACTTACTATTAAAATTAAATTAATGGTGGAATATTGACTGTCTTTCCTCTAAAATCTGTAAACAAGTTATGGATATTCACTTCATTCCTGCATTTTAACCTAGACCCTGTTTTGTTCTATAAGGCACTAAAAACATTAAGACTGGACAGGAAGCAAAATGGTCTTTATTCACAGAGCGCATGATTGAGTAAATACTATATTGAATGACAGCTAAAAAATAATTATTTAGAGATATTTAGTGAATGTAATAAGATCATATAATATAAGCTCTAATTATATAAATTAATTATATATTTATAATTATAAAAGAATTTACATTTAAAGAAACAATAGAATATAAATTGTAATAAATTATTTTAAAATAATTTTATTGAAATATATGGACCTATGTAAAGAAACCAAAAAAAAAAAAATCTTCTGGGAAATGAAAGATGAAAAAGAAAAAATTATACATGTAAAAATATATATTTCTCTGATTAGAAATAAAAGAAACTTTTTCTCTGATTAAAAATAAAAGAACCATTTAAACCCACTAGAATACCTAAAGTTTTAAGGATTAATGACACCAGTCATCAGCTACAATACAATATAGAGTATCTGACATGTTCATCATCAATGATGGATATGCAAATAGTACTATCAATTTTGAATGTAATTTGATATTTTAAAATAAAATTAAGCATACACATGTTTTATGGTTCAATATTTTCATTAGTAGCTTACCCAAGAGAATTCTACCAAAAACTTGGGGAAAATATTTATAGCAGCTTTATTTGTAAGAACCCAAAACTGAAGTACCCCATAATAATCAAAAACTAAAGCAATCATTTGGGGAATGGGTAAACTAAATACAGTGTATCCATGTAATGGAATACTACTCAGCAATGTAGAGGAATGAATTACTAGTGTATGCAACATGGCAACATGGATGATTCAAAAAAATGCTATACTGAAAGAAAAAAAAAAATTCCAGAAGCCAAAAATTACAGCGTATATATGTTATGATTTAATTTGTATGATTTTCAGGAATAGGAAAGATTTTCAATGGTAACTTAGCAGCCATTTATGAAGAGGGGAGGAATGGACTGAGTATAAACTGGCAAAATGTAACTTAATGATATGGTTGAAATTCCTGTTTCTTAAGGTTGGCTAGGTTAGGGTTAACGACAATTCAATGCATTTAATTTTGTTTTTACTGAAGAGAATTTATAGGACCCCAAAATAGCAATGATCCAAATATCATAGTTCTCACTCACTATGTAAATTTACACACATCATAAGCAGTTAAATCAATTTACTATTTTAGGACTCGATAGTCCCCCTAAGTCTGGTTCTGCTAGTAATCGAATCTCTCTCCTTGCCTCTCTGTAACAGTCAAGAAATTTGTTTAGACCAGGATGTATTCAGATTTAATTTTTGAAGTTTCTTGTGGAAAAAAACAGAAAACAAAAAAACACACAAACTGCCAGTATATGTTTTAATAGGTTTTATTTAAAAACCATTTTTATGTGACTATAAATTTATTTCTATCCTTCATTAAAGAAGTCCCTCAAAAGTTTGGAAATGGTCTAATTTAATTACTTTAAAAAGATGAAACATGATATTTAAGTCGAAAGACTGTTATTTTGTGATACGATTAGTGTTTGAATTAAGGTCTTTGAAGATATATATATATATTAAGATCTTTGGGCTTCCCTGGAGGCTCGGATAGTAAACAATCCACCTATAATGCGGGAGATGCAAGTTTCATCTCAGGGTAGGGAAAATCTCCTGGAGGAAGAGAGTATGGCAACCCACTCCAGTATTCTTGCCTGGAGAATCCCCATGGATAGAGAAGCCTGGTAGAGTCCTCCATAGGGTCACAAAGAGTTGGATACAACTGAAGCAACTTAGTGCACGTGTACGCACGCTCACTCACACACACACACACACACACACACACAATGAATTATACATACATACAGCGTAACTAATACTTCATCTTAACTAACATTAAATGGAACACAGAAGTCACAAATCGATCTTTACTTCCAATCCACATATCTAATTGTTAGAAAAAAGTTTGAGTATCTGTGAGCTTTTTTATGTGAAGAAGATAGACATTGTCAGCATTAGGGAATATAATATGTTCAGGACTTAACAAAGGGAAGCTAGCTTTAGATTTTCCTGAATAAAAGGTTGAGATCCCAAACTAGGAGACATGAGGAGATCATATGTTAAGAGAAAAATCTGTTTCTATATTACCACTGTAAATTGTACTTTATTAAAGGATTACACATTGAACCAAGTTTGTAGGATTTAGTTTTGGTCTGGAAACTTAATATAAGAACAAAATACACCTGCTTTTACTTTTTCCTTTAATAGTATCTCTGTTTGGAAATAATTATAAAAATGAATAATAAATTCATGGGGTAAGGACTCTCAATAATGTGATATTGCCTCCAATTTCATTTTGTTGAAGTCTTTTTATGTTATAGTAGATGTACAATTTTAAAGGTTATATTCCATTTCCATTTACACTTATTATAAAATATTGGCTATATTCACTATATTTTACAATATATCATTGTAGCTTATTTATACTAGTTTGTGCAACTCTTATTGCCTCCCTCTTTATTGCCCTTCCTCACTTCCCCATCCCCACTGGTAGCCACAGGTTTATCTTCTGTATTTCTGAGTCTGTTTCTTGTTTGTTATATTCACTAGTTTGTTTTATTTTTTTTAGGTTCTATGTGTGATATCATGCAGTATTTTTCTTTCTTTAACTTATTTTACTTAACAAAACATTCTTCAAGTCCATCTATTTTGTTAGAGTAGCACAATTTCATTCTTTTTTATGGCTGAGCCATATTCTATTTCATATATATATGAAATACACATATGTGTGTATATACATAAATATATAAATGAGCACAAGTCAGACATGTGCTCAGTTGTGTCTGACTCTTTGCAGCCCATGGACTATAATCCACCAGGCTCCCCTGTCTGTGGGATTCTCCAGGCAAGAACACTGGAGTTCTTCACCATTTCCTTCTCCTTATGTATAATAATATGTACATATATATAGTGGCTTACCGAGTACCACCACAGTGGTAAAGAATCTGCCTGCCAATTGAGGAGACACAAGCGACACAGGTTTGATCTCTGGATCAGGAAGATCCCTTGGAGTAGGAAATAGCAACCCACTCCAGTATCCTTGCCTAGAAAATTTCAGGGACAGAGGAGCCTGGCAGGCTATAGTCCATTGGGTCACAAAAAATCAGATGTGACAGAGATGTGGCATATATATCATCTTTATCCATTCATCTGTTGATGGATATTTACATTGCTTCCATATCTTGGTGCCTGTAGTTCCATTTGAAATGCCCATAGACAGCCTTTATGTGAGAATATCCCAATATATCCAGTCAACAGGTGTTGGATTTTGGAGTTCTGTATCAATTGCATAGCAAACAAGGGCACAAAAGACTTAGCAAAAAGTTTTCCCGGGATTGGCAGGGGCCTGAGTCAATCTTGTATTTGCAGAGGTGTCTCTAAATAAAGGCAAATGTCAAGAGCCACATGGGATTTTCTTGGTGACGGATGGCTCTTAGTGCGCGCGCACACGCACACACACACACACTTGCTGATACTGACAACTAGTGGGTAAGAATACTGCTGCACATCTTACAATACACAGGACTCCCATTCCTCCCTGCACCCCCTACCCCATCTTCAACTCCAAGAAAAGAGTTATCCCTCCTAAAATGTCAACTGTACCAAGGTTGGTAAACCCTGTTCTATATATCAAGGTGAATCTCTAGGCCAAGAGAGTAAGAAAGAACTTATTAATGCAATGTAAGGAAGAGAGAGATAAAATGCACAATGGATATGAGATGTGGAAGCTAAGGCTAGAAGTTTTTTGAAGTTCACATTTTTAGATACCATATGTAATGCCAAATTTTGGGGAAAACCTCTCCACTTCCTTCAGATGTCCTATACAGACTTAAAATTAGTAATGGAAGGGTAGAGTTGACTGACACAACCTGAATTAGAGGCGAAAGCAAGATGAGGTAAAACTCTTCAGGTCCAGATGAATAAAGATATTAAAGAAGAATGAATGGGAGGAAGGCATAGTGAGCTCAATGAGGAGAATTTTATTTATCAGGGACAAAGTTGGTAGTCATGGAATAGAAATGTAAGCCTAATATTAAATTCCTATAATTGCCAGACAAATTCAGAGGAATGACGAAGTAGAAATTTATTTTCTGCATTTCAAAATGAGAATGAGAACTTGCCACTTGAGACAGAAGGTATATGATAATTTTATTAAGGATTTTTGTATGTCATTGGCCAAAAATGAAGCTATTTGATTATGAATTCAACCACACTTTTATTCTATAATAGCACAAGTGTTTTGGGGTTACAGTAGAAACCAACATTATAAAAATATTCCTAAAACCAAACATAAAATTTTTAACCATTATGGTGAAATTCTTTGAAAGCTACACAATGCTCATAATAATAATAGCATCAGTATTTTATTGCACTGAAACATTTTAAAGAAATTACAATATAATGTTGTTCTGTCATGGTGTATGCCTGAGCAGAGATTACTGTGAAATAGTCAGCAAGTCACCCAACATCTAAAAAGCAATCATGAAAATTATAAACATTTTGCCAAAGATTTTCCTTTAAAGTAGTGATTGTATTATAAAGAGGTAGGCACAGGGAAGCCTGTTTTATTTTCAAGATTTGTGTTTTATCTTTCCTTTAACAGTAGTGTCCAAAGAAAACCCAATTACACTCTCCTTTATATTTCAGAGTTACATGCCTTTGCCTGTTACATGTCTTCACAGTAAAAAAAAAAAAAAAAGCTTTAAATAATTGAAAAGTTTTATTTTTCTGGCTCATTTTAACACAAGATAATTTAAGGATAAGCATGCTATTATCATCCTAGGTCTGGATAATCTGCTTCTAATTGCAAAGTACTTTTGCATACTCAATATTTCTCAAGGAGATACATTTAGTGTTTAATTGTTCTTTATGTTGGGCTGTGCCACTTACTGCCAAAGTTTTCGCACCCTTGACCTATGTCCCCTAAATTTCAGTAACATTCCTTAGTCACTGTGACAAAGAATATGTTCCCATAAATTTCCAAATGGCCTCTAAGGAGATGATAGTTCTCTGAATATCAATCATGTATTCTTTCATTTTATATGATCCAAAATACAATATAATAAAAAATGAAGAATCACATTGAAAAAGAATTATCCATTGTCATATATATATATATTTTACTTAAGTGAATGAACTAGTTAAGTCTTGGATCAAAATGACTTATGATGCTGCTTGAGAACAGAAGTGTCTACTAAACACATGCTCTCTGTCACTGGAATAAAATAATATAGCAAACATCTCTTTACACTGAAGAGAATAAATGTAAAGCTAACTAGAGCATTTCAGTTATTTTAAAAGATAAAATTTGACAAGAGGACTTACAATCTTGGTACAGACATTTCCCCCACCTATGATTTTCCAGGACTTAAGCATTGTGAGTTCAAATTAGTGATGCTAAGTGGTGACATCATAAAGAGCCAAGAACCCTGAGAGTTAAAGGAAAAAAAAACAAAAAACAAAAGGAGCCACTTCTACTTGTGTTTTATGTTTTCTACTACTCAGTCTAATATTGGTGTTTACTTTCATAAACATTTACTGACTAAATGGTTTTAAAATAACCAATTGATTTACATCTTAATAAAAATTGTTGCAGTTTTTCATATAGGCTTAATTTATTGGATGACATGACAGAAGTATGAATCTAAACATCTATCTGTTAAGCTTGGTTGTAATCCTAACTTCCCTGACATTCATGTGTCTTTTGTTAAATCCTTTGCATAACCTTACATTGCCTTTTACTTTTGTAACCTTATTGGTTGCTCACGGATACAAGTTTTTAAAGACTTGCGCTTATGCTTAGTTGCTCAGTCATGTCAGACTCTTTGTGACCCTATGGACCACAGTCCATAAGGCTCCTCTGTCCATGCAGATTCTCCAGGCAAGAATACTGGAGTGGGTTGCTGTGCCCTCCTCTAAGGGATCTTCCCAACTCAGGGATCGAACCCAGGTCTTTCACCTCGCAGGCAGCTTCTTTACTGTCTGAGACACCAGGGAAGCCTTAAAGAAGTCTAGGTGCTTATTAACATTATCAACTTATAGATAGAGCTGAGTTAGAAAATTTTAATTCTACCTACCACTCCATCCAACTAATATATATGAATAAAAATACTATACAGAATAGTATTTGCATAAGTTGCCATTATTTAGCTCCTCAGGGAATTTCAGCTGACTTTCTTTCCCCCCAAATTATATACATATATATAATTTTAGAATCAATAATAAAATTGTTTTGATTTCTGCTCTACAAGAAAGTAATTCACATTCTTTTGCATTATGGATTATCACAGGATATTGGATACAGTTTCCTAGTGCTATACAGTTAGGATCTTACTGTTTTATTCTCCATATACATAATAATTTGCATCTGCTAATCCCAAACTCCCAATCCTTCCCTACCCAACTCCCCACTCCCTTGGTGATGACAAGTCTGTTCTCCAAGTCTGTGATTCTGTTTATGTTTCATAGATATGTTCATTTCTGGTATATTTTAGATTCCATATATAAGTGATATCATATAGTATTTGTCTTTCTCTTTCTGACTCACTTTGATAAGTATGATAAGCTCTAGATTCATCCATGTTACTGCAAATGGCATTATTTTATTCTTTTATGGCTAAGTTATGTTCCATTGTGTGTGTGTGTGTGTGTGTGTGTGTGTGTGTGACTTCTTTATCCATTATCTGTTGATGGACATTTAGGTTGCTTCTATGCCCTGGCTATGGCTATGGTAAATAGTGTTGCTATGAACATAAAGATGCATGTATGTTTTTGAATTATAGTTTTTTCTGGATATAAGCTCAAGAATGGAATTGCTAGACCATATGGTAACTCCATTTTTAATTTTTTTAAGAAACTCCATATTTTTTTCCATAGTGACTGCACCAATTTAAATACCTCCACCAGTATAGGAGGGTCCCCCTTAACTCCTCATTACCTTCAGCATCAGACCCTCAAGCCATACACAAAAATAAACTCAAAATGTCTTAAAGACTAAAACACGAGACACGAAAACTCCTATAAGAGAACATAGGCAAAACATTCTCTGGCGTAAATTGTATCAGTGTTTTCTTAGATCAGTCTTCCAAAGTAATAGAAATAAAAGCAAAAATAAACAAATGAAACCTAATTAAATTTAGAAGATTTTTTCATAGTAAAGCAAACCATAAACAAAACAAAATGACAGCCTATGAACTGGGAGAGTATATTTGCAAATGATGTGACTGCTAAGTGCTTAATTTTCAAAATATAGCACAGCTCCTACAATTTAATAACAACAACAAAAATAAATGACTCTGTTGAAAAATGGAAAGAAGACCTAAATAGACTTTTATCCAAAGAAGACATGCAGCTAGCTAATAGCCACATAAAAAAAAAAATCATCATTGCTAATAACTACAGAAATGCAAATCAAAACTACAGTGAGGTGCCGCCACACACCAGCTGGACTTTGCTGTTGAGTCACAAAGTCATGTCTGACTTTGATATATTGCTTTTCTGCTGCTGCTACTGCTGTTAAGTCACTTCAGTCGTGTCCGACTCTGTGTGACCCCATAGATGGCAGCCCACCAGGCTCGCCCGTCCCTGGGATTCTCCAGGCAAGAACACTGGAGTGGGTTGCCATTTCCTTCTCCAACGCATGAAAGTGAAAAGTGAAAGTGAAGTCGCTCAGTCGTGTCCAACTCTTCGCGACCCCATGGACTGCAGCCTACCAGGCTCCTCCATCCATGAGATTTTCCAGGCAAGAGTACTGGAGTGGGGCGCCATTGCCTTCTCCAGATATATTGCTTTACTATCCTCTAATTCAACACTATTAATGCTGATGTTTTCCTGCAAAGTGCTTATTTAGTAAGAAAAGTATGAATTTCTAAGCCCACAGTAAGTATTTTGTAGGCTAAAATTTTTATATTAATTATTTCTTAAATAACACATTAAAAAGGTAAGGATAGCTGGTCCTGGATATTAAGTTATTTTATAAGATTTTGCAAAATGTTACTAATTGAAAATATGGCACATAGTTTTCCCCATAAAATATGTATATATAGATATATAGATATTAATACATAAAAGTGGTTCTGAGATAAAATAGGTTCTTCAAGCTTGTGATGGTTTCAGTGATTCACCTATTTATGTGTATATGCCTGTAAAGATGTATATATGTATGATTTGTATATCTATCTATCCATCCTTAGACGGGACTATCAATTTGGTCATTTCCCTCTGTGTTGCAAAAAAGATTTCAGACACTAAACAATGGCACACAAATGTAAAAATAAAATTACTAAGTGAATTCAAAGTGATTTTGTATAATAGCATTCATGTTTGTTATAAAAAGTGACCTTGTAATTGTACAAGTATCTGAAGTTTTCATTCAGTTCAGTTCAGTTCAGTCGCTCAGTCGTGTCCGACTCTGTGACCCCATGAATTGCAGCACGCCAGGCCTCCCTGTTGGCTTAAAGCTCAACATTCATAAAACTAAGATCATGGCATCTGGTCCAATCACTTCTTTTCAAATAGATGGGAAATAATGGAAACAGTGAGAGACTTTATTTTTGGGGGCTCCGAAATGACTGCAGATGGTGACTGCAGCCATGAAATTAAAGGATGGTTTCTCCTTGGAAGAAAAGCTACGACCAACCTCAGTTCAGTTCAGTCGCTCAGTCGTGTCTGACTCTTTGCGACCCCATGAATCGCAGCACGCCAGGCCTCCCTGTCCATCAGCAACTCCTGGAGTTCACTCAAACTCACGTCCATTGAGTCAGTGATGCCATCCAGCCATCTCATCCTCTGTCATCCCCTTCTTCTCCTACCACCAATCCCTCCCAGCATCAGAGTCTTTTCAAATGAGTCAGCTCTTCGCATGAGGTGGTCAAAGTACTGGAGTTTCAGCTTTAGCATCATTCCTTCCAAAGAAATCCCGGGGCTGATCTCCTTCAGAATGGACTGGTTGGATCTCATTGCAGTCCAAGGGACTCTCAAGAGTCTTCTCCAACACCACAGTTCAAAAGCATCAATTCTTCGGTGCTCAGCTTTCTTCACAAACCAACTCTCACATCCATATATGACCACTGGAAAAACCATAGCCTGGACTAGATGGACCTTTGTTGGCAAAGATGCCACCACACCTTTGCCAGAAAAGGCAAAGTAATGTCTCTATTGGCAAAGTAATGTCTCTGCTTTTTAATATGCTGTCTTGGTTGTTCATACCTTTTCTTAAAGATTTCATGGCTGCAATCACCATCTGCAGTGATTCTGGAGACCAAGGAAATAACATTTGTCGCTATTTCCACTGTTTCCCCATCTATTTTCCATGAAGTGATGGGATCGGATGCCATGATCTTAGTTTTCTGAATGTTGAGTTTTAAGCCAACTTTTTCAGTCTCCTC
>NW_011494653.1:455256-469579 GCF_000754665.1 Bison bison bison | reverse complement strand
CTATTTCCACTGTTTCCCCATCTATTTTCCATGAAGTGATGGGATCGGATGCCATGATCTTAGTTTTCTGAATGTTGAGTTTTAAGCCAACTTTTTCAGTCTCCTCTTTCACTTTCATCAAGAGGCTCTGGAGTTCTTCTTCACTTTCTGCCATAAGGGTGGTGTCTTCTGTATATCGGAGGTTATTGATATTTCTCTTGGCAATCCTGATTCCAGTTTGTTCTTCATCCAACCTGGCATTTCATATGATGTACTCTGCATATAAGTTAAATAAACAGGGTGACAATATACAGCCTTGACATACTGTTTTCCCAATTTGGATTCCAGTCTGATTTTCCATGCCTAGTTCTAACTGTTGCTTCTTGACCTGCATACAGATTTCTCAGGAGGCAAGTCATGTGGTCTGGTACTCCTATAACTTTAAGAATTTTCCACAGTTTGTTGTAATCCACACAATCAAAGGCTTTGGCATAGTCAATAAAGCAGATTTTCTTTTTTTTCTGGAACTCTCTCACTTTTTCAATGACCCAAAGGATGTTGGCACTTTGATCTCTGGTTCCTCTGCCTTTTCTAAATCCAGCTTGAACATCTGAAAGTTCATGGTCCACATACTGTTGAAGCCTGGCTCAGAGAATTTTGAGTATTACATTGCTAGCATGTGGGATGAGTGCAATTGTACAGTGATTTGAACACTCTTTGGCAATGCTGTTCTTGGGATGTGAATGAAAATTGCCTTTTTCCAGTCCTATGGCCACTGCAGAGTCTTCCAAATTTGCTGGCATATTGAGTGTGGCACTTTCACAGGATCTTCTAGGATTTGAAATAGCTCGACTGGAGTTCCACCACCTCCACTAGCCTTACTCACAGTGATGCTTCCTAAGGCCCACTTGACTTCACATTCCAGGATGTCTGCTTCTAGGTGAGTGACCATGCCATTGTGGTTATCTGGGTAATGAATATCTTTTTTTTTTTTTTTTTTTTTTTTTTTTATGGGTCACAGTACAGACCACCCAACTCCTGGGCACCAGCAACTGGTGAGGATGCCTTGACTGCAGTCAGTCGGGAAACTTTATCATCAGTTATTCGCACAGTTGCTCTCATCTCACACGCTAGTAAAGTAATGCTCAAAATTCTCCAAGCCAGGTTTCAGCAATATGTGAACTGTGAACTTCCACATGTTCAAGCTGGTTTTAGAAAAGGTAGAGGAATCAAGAGATCAAATTGCCAACATCCGCTGGATCATTGAAAAAGCAAGAGAGTTCCAGGAAAACATCTATTTCTGCTTTACTGACTATGCCAAAGCCTTTGACTGTGTGGGTCACAATAAACTGTGGAAAATTCTTCAACAGATGGGAATCCTGGACCACCTGACCTGCCTCTTGAGAAACCTATATGCAAGTCAGGAAGCAACAGTTAGAACTAGACATGGAACAAGAGACTGATTCCAAATAGGAAAAGGAGTACATCAAGGTTGTATATTGTCACCCTGCTTATTAAACTTATATGCAGAGTACATCATGAGAAATGCTGGGCTGGAAGAAGCACAAACTGGAATCAAGATTTCTGGGAGAAATATCAATAACCTCAGATATGCACCACCTTTATGGCAGAAAGTGAAGAGGAACTGAAGAGCCTCTTGATGGAACTGAAAGAGGAGAGTGAAAAAGTTGGCTTAAAGCTGAACATTCAGAAAACGAAGATCATGGCATCTGGTCCCATTACTTCTTGGGAAATAGATGTGGAAACAGTGGAAACAATGTCAGACTTTATTTTGGGGGGCTCCAAGATCACTGCAGATGGTGACTGCAGCCATGAAACTAAAAGACGCTTACTCCTTGGAAGAAAAGCTATCAACAACCAAGACAACATATTAAAAAGCAGAGACATTACTTTGCCAACAAAGGTTCATCTAGTCAAAGCTATGGTTTGTCCAGTAGTCATGTATGGATGTGAGAGTTGGACTATAAAGAAAGCTAAGCTCTGAATAACTGATGCTATTTTGGGATGGTTGAATGGCATCATCAACTTGATGGAGATGAGTGAATAAGCTCCAGAAGTTGATGATGGACAGGGAAACCTGGCATGCTGCAATCCATGGGGTCACAAAGAGCTGTACATGTCTGAATGACTGAATTGAACTGATATATTTGCAGTTTTTTCATAATTTCTCTACATACAATTATTTGTATAATATAGGGTTTCCAGACGGCACTAGTGGTAAGTATCCACCTGTGAATGTAAGAGACCCAGGAGACTTGGGTTCGACCCCTGGATTAGGAAAACCCCTGGAAGAGGACACAGCAACCTACTCCAGTACTCTTGCCAGAATAATCCCATGGACAGAGAAGCCTGCTGTGCTACAGCCCATTAGGTTGCAAAGAGCTGGACATGACTGAAGTGATTGAGTATACATACACACACACACACACACACACACACACCCCAACTCTACATTTAAGAAGCAAGGATATCCAACACCCTTTGAGAAAATACGTTCTCATCGACTGTATGGATCATAGAAATTCAAGAAGTGGCCCTCACTGTAGCTCTCAAGAATTTCCTTTTTAAAGCTGAAGTCATCTCTTTATGAAGCATGAGGAGAGATCTGCCCCTTACCTAGTGCCTGGGTTAAATTAAATATGCAGTAAACATTTGTTGAGTAAGTTAATAAACTTGAAATTGACTACACAATTGAATAAGAAATCAAATCAGTAAGTGTCAGAGTTTCCACCCACTGTCTTCCTGGAAACACAACATGGAATTTGAAAGAGGCAGTCAATTTGGGCTTTACCACCCCCTTGACCAAAGGTTTACAAAGTTAAATGTTAAACTAGTCTCATAAAGCTGATGTTTTAATAACAGTATTAGATTGTTTTCAGGCATTGAAAAATTTGACATATTGAAGAAATAAAAATGTTGCTGCATAACAAGCTATTTCCAAAATGTCGATTAACTTAAATCAGTATATAATAGATCTAACCATTCTGGTCCTTGAATTTTTATGTGTAAACATAGACAAAATTAGTTATCTCTAAGAACTTTAGATGTTTAAAACAGTGATTTAGTGGGCCTCATTATACTCTGGTTTTTCCATATGTCACATATATCTACTCCCTTCCATTCAATTCTAGTATCAATATGCATCTTTTTATTAGAGAATGTGTCTTTTCTGTGTGTCAAAATCACTTGGAGGACTCATTAAATATTGACTGTTGGGACCCAGTGCTAAGAGTCTCTGATTTAATATTTCTCTGGTAGGGCTTGTGAATTTCCATATCTAACAAGGTCCGGTCCCAGGTGAACTAATAAGGTCCCAGGTGAACTAATAAGTTTGCTGGTCAAGGGACCACACATTGAAAATTATTGCTTTAGGCCTGTTGCTATAATCTGATAAATTTTAAAATAATTATTTAATCTTATAAGAGATAGATGGAGGAAACAGAGTCCTTTAAGTCCTCCCAACTATAAGAGACAGATGGAGGAAAGAAAAAAAATACATATTTTTTAATTTATGTAAAGATATATCAGTAATGACAAGTAACATTGTCTTTTTTAATAAAAAAAAAAGTTATACAGTTTTTCAAGGAGAACCTCCATGGACAGTTACTACAAAATATTGGCTACTTTCCCATGCTGTATGATATATCCCTTTAGCTTATACATTCCAGAGTTTGAACCTCCCACTCCTCCAACCCTGTGGATCCCCTCTTATACTCCCCACTGGTAACCACTAGTTTTTTTCTATATTTGTTTTATTTGTTTGAGGATCATTCTCCGAGTGTAAATACATATCAAATCCAAGTATCTTTTGTACTAATAAATGTCAAAACATTGTACTGTGAATACGGTATTTTAAAAACTCCTACAGCTCAACTCCAGAAAAATAAATGACCCAATCAAAAATGGGCCAAAGAACTAAATAGACATTTCTCCAAAGAAGACATACAGATGGCTAACAAACACATGAAAAGATGCTCAACATCACTCATTATCAGAGAAATGCAAATCAAAACCACTATGAGGTATCATTTCACACCAGTCAGAATGGCTGCGATCCAAAAGTCTACAAATAATAAATGCTGGAGAGGGTGTGGAGAAAAGGGAACCCTCTTACACTGTTGGTGGGAATGCAAACTAGTACAGCCACTATGGAGAACAGTGTGGAGATTCCTTAAAAAACTGGAAATAGAACTGCCTTATGATCCAGCAATCCCACTGCTGGGCATACACACTGAGGAAACCAGAAGGGAAAGAGACACGTGTACCCCAGTGTTCATCGCAGCACTGTTTATCATAGCCAGGACATGGAAGCAACCTAGATGTCCATCAGCAGATGAATGAATAAGAGAGCTGTGGTACATATACACAATGGAGTATTACTCAGCCATTAAAAAGAATACATTTGAACCAGTTCTAATGAGGTGGATGAAACTGGAACCTATTATACAGAGTGAAGTAAGCCAGAAGGAAAAACATAAATACAGTATACTAATGCATATATATGGAATTTAGAAAGATAGTAACAACAACCTGGTGTACAAGACAGCAAAAGAGACACTGATGTATGGACTCTGTGGGAGAGGGAGAGGGTGGGAAGATTTGGGAGAGTGACTTTGAAACATGTAGAATATCATGTAAGAAACGAGTTGCCAGTCCAGGTTCGATGCGCGATACTGGATGCTTGGGGCTGGTGCACTGGGATGACCCAGAGGGATGGTGTGGGGAGGGAGGAGGGAGGAGGGTTCAGGATGGGGAACACATGTATGCCTTTGGCGGATTCATTTTGATATTTGGCAAAACTAATACGTAAAGTTTAAAAACAATTATGTAAAGTTTAAAAATAAAATAAAATTTAAAAGTAAAAAAAAAAAAAAAGAATTAAAAAAAAAAATCCCAGCTGCTCAGTTTCCCAGATGTGAAAATTTCCCAGATTTCTCAAGTGCACTGTTGTGCCATGTGTCTCCTCTGGGGAGCTGATCTCAGGCTGTGACCCTCCTGGCAGATGTCAACCGTCCAGGATCACAGGAAAATGTGGTTAGCAATTGGGAGTCTGCTAACAGTTTGGTGGAAGACACAGTCTCTGGGGCCAAGATCGCAGCCAGCCTCTTGCCTTCCAGCTCTGGCTATTGCAAGCCTGCCTCTCTACCTCCGGTGGAGGCGAGGGGCCTGTAGCAGCCAGCTAGCTCTCCTTTGGTATTTGCTCAATCCTGTGTTGTGTGCACGGACCAGGCTGTGCATTAGAGCCTTTCATGGGAGCATTCTCTCTCTCTCTCTTTTTTTTTTCCCCTTAGGTGATCCCACAGTTTGGGTTGTTGTCTCATGTTAGCTCCCTCAGATTGTCCTCATGGCATTCAGGCCCAGTCCTTTCCCTAAGCAATGATTATGCAGCCTGTGCCTCCCTGTTCAGCCCCTTCTTGCTGGTGGCAGACATGAGCATCTGGGCTTCTTCTCTGCTGGCAGTTGCAGTTAGGCGTGCTTATTCTGTGTATGTGTTTTGTTTTGTTTCCGTTATGTTGTCCTCTGAGAGTCCAAAACTTCCCACAGACTCGCCTGTGAGAGGGTTTCCTACTGTTTGGAAACTTCTCTTTCACAAATCCCTCCCCAGGATGGGTTTCATCCCTAACTCTTTTGTCTCTCTTTTGTCTTTTATATTTTGTCCTACCTCCTTTTGGAGAGAATGGACTGCCTTTCTGGGTGTCTGGTGTCCTCCGCCAGCATTCAGAAGTTGTTTTGTGGAAGTTGCTCAGCATTCAAATGACCTTTTGATGAATTGTGGGGGAGAAACTGGTCTCCTCTCCCTATTTCTCTGCCATCTTGGGACTGCATTCCAAGGATTAGGTTTTAAAAGCTATTTTGATATTTGGCAAAACTAATACAATTATGTAAAGTTTAAAAATAAAATAAAATTAAAAAAAATAAATAAAAGCTACAAGGAAGTTAGGAGATAGGCCATACTAAGTGACAGAAAATAAATATCTGCATGAAGACAGAAAACTCAAATGGATGAATCATAAGTGTAAGAATTTTATGGGAGGAGGGATGAAACCTGCTTTAATAGGAAGGAATAGAGCATACCTATTGGCAAAATTATTTGTTCTAACTTGTATGGAAGTTATCTGAAGGACTTACACACAGCACTTGACTTTGACCCACACACAGTCAAAAAATGCAGACAACTTTACTGTCAGCCTTCCATAGCTGCACTTCTGGCATTCACAGATTCAATCAATAACAGATCATGTAGCACTGCAGTATTTATTGAAAAAAAAATCCATGTATAAGTCGACCTGTGCATCTCAAACTCTTGTTGTTCAAGGATCAACTGGACATCCTATTGGTTCTGTTTCTCTGAAGATCACTAATAGGCCTGTGCTGTGCTCTGCTGTGCTTCATTGCTCAGTCGTGTCTGACTCTGTGACCCCATGGAGTGTAGCTTGCCAGGTTCCTCTGTCCACGGATTCTCCAGGCAAGAATACTGGACTGGGATGCCTGTGCCCTCCTCAACTAATAAACCTACAGCCTATTAAACAAAGCAGTAGCCTGACAAGCCAGAAATAGAAGACTCTAGCTAGCCCCACTTCCTCCTAGTGGAGCTTAACCCTTCCACTGAGGGGTAGTTGAGCCGTATTTAAAGATGTGAGGTTTGGTGCCAGAATGTCTGGGTTCACAGCCTGGCTCTACTAATAACTAATCATAAAACCTTAGGTAAGTTATAAAACAACTCTGCTTTAGTTTTTTCATCTGTAAAATAGGAATAATGTGATATTAGTACCTGTATCACAGGGTTGATATGAGACAAATTATTTAATTCATATAGAACACTTAGAGTAGTGTTAAACTGACTAAAAGCTCTCAATAGTTATTAGCTATTATTATCTCCTGGTTACAGATTGAATTTCATAGGGATATTTTAATGGAAATTTGAAATTCTGAAGACAGCCTTATCTGAAAATAGGGTCTTTGTAAATGTAATTTAAGTAAAACTTAACATGAGATCATACTGGACTACAATGAGTCCTAAATCGAATGATAAAGTGTCCTTATAAGAGACAAAATAGAACATACAGAAACACAGGGGAGAAGATGATGTGAAAACGGTGCCAGAGACTGGCACCAAGAAAAGGCATGCTGGGAAGCCAGGAGAGCTACAAGAAAGGTATAAAACTCACTCTCTGAGCCTCCAGAAGGAACACACTCTATTGACACCTTGATTTCAAGCATCTGACTGTCAGAAATAAGATAGAATGCAGTACTGTTGTTATGAACCACCAAATCTGTACTTTTTTTTTTTTTTTATGGCAACCATGGGAAACCAGCATAGAATCCAGTCCATAAACATTTACAGAATTGTTTACCTTCCAAACACTGATGTGTTATCTGAGCATGTTATATTCAATAAGACCCAGGCCTAGACATCAATTTGTTGTTTAATTACAATAAATTAATAACAGCAATATAAATAGATACAAGTTGCTAAGTGATGGAGTTCAAGAAGTAGAGTAGTAAACAAGTTGCATTTTTTTTCTCTTTACATTTTACTACTTACTGCTTTGTTACATTTACATTTTTTTATTTTATTTTTTTTAATTTTATTTTATTTTTAAACTTTACAATATTGTATTGGTTTTGCCAAACATCGAAATGAATCCGCCACAGGTATACACGTATACAGTATCTATAAATTTCTATTAAAAAAAATAACATAAACTTTGGAACTACTCCAATCTGATGTAAGAAGAATAAAAATGTTCCTTATTATTGGAATAAAAAAGGTGGAATTGAAAAGAAATGTGCTTAAAAGCTAAAGGGAGGTCTTGCAATAACATGCATTTTGGATTGTAGATACCCTGGAGAAGGGCATGGCAACCCACTCCAGTATTCTTGCCTGGAAAATCCCATGGACAAAGGAGTCTGACAGGATACAATCCATAGGGTCACAAAGAGTGCAACACAACTGAAGCGACTTAGAACAGCACAGCACAGCTTTCGCTAAAGAGAGATATTGGTCATTTTTCAATGAACAATTTGAATATTCACAATTAGGACAAAAATCTAGGAGAGAGGTAATGCGGCATGGACAAAGGGATTGATAGTGAGGATGGACTGGATATAATCCTTTGAAAAAGAGACAAGGAAAACCTAGCTGGACTCAAAGTCACCGATGAATGGCAAATGGGGAAAGCCTCATTTGTTCTTTTCTTATCATTGAATTGTTATGGAGGTGCATTTGTTTTGATGAAAGTGACCTCAGGAGAGTCATAGAAGTAACATCACTGAGGTTTGCTAAATATTTGGGCAACGAGAAAAGCAATTCAGTCATCACTGAATTATTCAGGAGATGATTATCTAAGTAATGGACTTTTTCAGAATTTTTTCCCCTGTTTTCCATCTGTTGCTTACAATTGGTCATTTCACTGCTCATTAGTCTCCTTATCAGAGGAAAGGGAATTATTGTGAAATTCCAATGTCTTTTACTGCTGCATCTTGTTTGCATCATGATTAAGATTGTCTTTGCTTTTGTGTCTCTGGTTCCAGTAATCCATTTCATAGCATCAAGGAGCATTTTAGAGCAAGAATAGCTCTTGAAAATAATTTATTCAAATACTACCAGAGATGTTACATGAGTTGTCCCAAGTCACATAGCTGGAAGAGAAGTAAAGAAATGGGTCAAACCTTATTCCTTCTACTGAGGTCACTATCTGCTTTTGCTACATTATGATAATATTGAAAGTTAGCTTTAAAAAATAGGGACCTTAGGGATTCTGTAGATATATCTATTGATATTTATTGCTTGGATCAATGTAACCCTGTCACAAAAGTTGTTTCACATATCCTTATGTTATAATGCTGGCTTTGGGTGTCTCCTACCAGATTTTAATGGCAACCCACTCCAGTATTCTTGCCTGGAGAATCCCATGGACGGAGGAGCCTGGTGGGCTACAGTCCATGGGGTCGCAAAGAGTCGGACACGACTGAGCAACTTCACTTTCACTTTCACTTCACTACCAGATTTTATGTACCTTTTAAGCTTGGCTTTGGATTTCCAAGCAAATTTTCACATTTCTTTCTCTTCTTTAGTTCCATCAAAATAAGCATACAAGTCCTTTACTTTGAAGATTATTTTTTAATTGTTTATGAATCATTATTACAGGAAAATAAGAAATTAGGGCAAATAATGTATTTAAAGATAAGATCTTTCTTGAGATGGTGGCTGGAGGTTTCTAAACTGGAGATTTCACTGAACTTTTATGCTCTCCATTTAGTTCTACACTTGAGACTCTCATTTGGTTCTCTTCTTTCTAACCACACCATTTTCATTACTCCAGGATTCACTTGGGAAGAATGACAGGTGTCCTTTGCTTCTAGCACAACTGTCACATTGGGTGGCATATACTTATTTGGGAAAGTAAAGACTTAAATTTTAAAAAGTGGCAGAAAAGGGCAAGAAGATAACAGTAGCACTGTCATAAGTATTATATTTTCTTTGAAGGACAGTGCCGCACGGTGTGTGTGTATCTGTGGTTGTGGGTCTGTGTGTTTATAACCCAGTTTCTATTTTGCAATTGAAATGAAATTAGTCATGCCAGGAAAGTAGAGTACCCTATGTAGCATTTTACTAGACTGACATTCAGTAATTTGCCTACCTCATTGCACTAACATAAACATTTTGCAAAGAATAGAACCTGTTGCCATCTCATTAGTAATAACTGACACAATGAACTGGGGTAGAAATATATGTATCAAAATTCATTCATCAAACATTTATTGAAGTGTAACTATATTCCATTAATTTTTCTAATCACAATAATGTGATATTTCATTACACTTTCCTTTCAATTAACCTGTACCTTTGCACAAAACGTTTTTTTGGTTTTTTTTTATTAAGCCACTCAATCATGTCTGACTGTTTGCGACCCCATGGACTGTACAGTCCACGGAATTCTCTAGGGTAGAATACTGGCGTGGTTAGCCTTTCCCTTCTCCAGGGGATCTTCCCAACCCAGGGATCAAACCCAGGTCTCCCGCATTGCAGATGGATTCTTTACCAGCTGAGCCACAAGGGAAGTCCTTCACAAAACTAGCCAGTCTTAGAGCCTACTTCACTATTTCACAAACATATCCAGATCAAAAAGCCTGCCCTGTATTCTCAAAAGCCTTACCTTCACACTTTTTGGCTTCCAGGAATGAACTGCTTCTGCCTATAAAAGCTGTATCTATTTAAAATTTTGCTTTTTATTAACAGTCTCTTCCTTGGAAACACTCTTTCTTCCATGCCCCTATATACATTCAAAGTAGAAAAGTGAACCCATATTAATCAAAGGCCAACCAAATGCCAAACTTCTAACATGTGCCATCATTATTAATCTTAACTGAAATGGGTACGTATAAATAATAAGTTAAATTTTCTTCCTTAAGCACAATTCATTTTTTCCATACTCTTTTTTTAAGTAATTTTTATTGGAGTATGTTTCACTTACAAAACTGTGTTAGTCTCTGCTGTATAGCAATGTGAGTCAGTTATACATATATATGTATATGTATGTATATATGTATGTTACATATATATGTATATATATATGTTATACATATATATATGTATAATATATATATATGTATATCACACTCTTTTTTAGATTCTATTCCTATATTGATCATTACAGAGTATTGACTAGAGTTCCCATGCTATACAGTAATTTCCCATCAGTCATCCATTTTTTATATAGTAGTGTGCACATTAAATCCCAGTCTCCTAATTTGTCCTTCCCCCTTCCTCCTTGATAACCGTAAGTTTGTGCTCGAAATCTGTGACTCAATTTCTGTTTGTCAATAGGTTAATTTAGACAGTTATTTTTAGATTTAGCATATAAGAAATACCATATGACATTTGTCTTTGTCTGACTTAATTTCAGTCAGTATAACAAACTCTAGATCTACCCATGTCACTGCAAATGGCATTATTTTATTCTTTTTAGGACTAATATTCCATTGCATATATGCACCACATCCTCTTTATCCATTCCTCCCTCAATGGACATTTAGGTTGCATCCATGTTTTGGCTTGGAGAAGGCAATGGCAACCCACTCCAGTATGCTTGCCTGGAACATCCCATGGATGGAGGAGCCTGGTAGGCTGCAGTCCATGGGGTTGCACAGAGGTGGACACAACTGAAGCGACTTACCAGAAGCAGCAGCAGCATGTCCTGGCTATTGTAAATAGTGCTACAATGAACACTGCAGTGTCTGTATGCTTTCAAATAATGCTGTCCACCCCCACCCCCCACCCCCACCAGATATATGGCCAGTATGGGATTGCTTGATTATATGATAGCTGTAATTTTTATTTTTTTTTTAGTACTCTCCATATTGTTTTCCATAGTGGCTATACTATTTTACGTTCCCACCAGTGTAGGAGGGTTCCCTTTTCTCCACACCATCTCCAGAGTTTATTGTTTGTAATTTTTTGATGACAATTAGTCTAAGTGGCGGAGAAGGCAATGGCACCCCACTCCAGTACTCTTGCCTGGAAAATCCATGGATGGAGGAGCCTGGTAGGCTGCAGTTCATGGGGTGGCGAAGAGTTGGACACGACTAAGCGACTTCACTTTTACTTTTTACTTTCATGCATTGGAGAAGGAAATGGCAACCCACTCCAGCGTTCTTGCCTGGAGAATCCCAGGGATGGGGAAGCCTGGTGGGCTGTCGTCTCTGGGGTCGCACGGAGTCAGACACGACTGAAGCGACTTAGGAGCAGCAACAGTCTAAGTGGTGTGATGTGATACCTCTTATAGTTCTGATTTGCATTCTTCTAATAATTAGTGATGCTGAGCATCTTTTTATGTGCTTTTTGGCCATTTATAGTCTTCTTTGGAGAAATGTCTGTTTGGATGCTTCATTTTTTTTTTTTTTTATTGGCTTGCTCATTTATGTGATATTGAGTTGCATGAGCTGTTTGTATATTTTCGAGATCAATCCTTTATGGATCTCTTTATTTGCAAATATGCTCTCCCATTTTGAGTTTTCTTTATATTTTGTTTACAGTCTCCATTCCTTGGTGGCTTAAATGGTAAAGTGTCTGCCTGCAATGTGGGAGACCGGGGTTTGATCCCTGGGTTGGGAAGATCCTCTGGAAAAGGAAATGGAAACCCATTCCAGTATCCTTGCCTGGAATATCCCATGGATGGAGGAGACTGGTAGACCACAGTCCATGGGTTGCAAAGAGTCAGACACGACTGAGTGAGTTCACTTTCCTTTCCTTGCTGTGCAATATCTTTTAAGTTTAATTAAGTCTCATTTGTTTATTTTTGTTTTTATTTTCACTACTTTCAGAGTTATTTCAAAAAAAGTCTTCCTGTGATTTATGTCAGAGAGCATTCTGCCTATATATTTTTCTGAGCATTTTACAGTATCCAATCTCACGCTTAGGCCTTTAATCCCTTTTGAGTTTAATAAGTAAATATAAGTGTTAGTCACTCAGTCATGTCTGATTTTTTGTGATCTCATAGACTGTAGCCCACCAGGCTCTTCTGTCATGAAATTCTTTAGGCAAGAACACTGGAGTGGGTTGCTGTTTCCTTCTCAGGAATGAATGGGAAGTGAAATATTTCCCATTTTTATTAGCTATGTAACACTAAAACAAAAGAAACAGACAAATTCTGACAAGAACAGCACAGATTCCAACACTGATGCATACAAAGGAACCGATTCCTTGATAGGGTAAATAAATTTACCCTATAAAACAAATGAACTAGTTCCAACTACATTAACCACCCCCACAAGAACTGGCTCCCAAATGAACTGGTTCCAGTTGCTGACCAGTTGCTAAGTCAGGTAAATACATTTACCCTACAAATGAGCTAATTCCAACTAGGGTGGGCTTGCCCCACAAGGACTAGTTCCCAATGAACTGGTTCAGGGTAGAGACCAACAATACTTCCTCTCTGCAAATGGATACCCAACCAAATTGGCTTGTCCCATAAAGGAAAAGCCCAGATTGAGAGGAAAAAATGTTCCCCATGTGCACATTGGAGTGACTTATCTACCAAAATTGAGCCCTTCAGCTAGTTTATTTTTGTTTATAGTGTTAAAGAATGTTCTAGTTTCGTTCTTTTACATGTAGCTGTCATGCTTTTTCAGCACCACTTACCAGATGCCATGACCTTAGTCATTTGTTTGTTTGTTTTAATGTTAAATTTTAAGCCAACTTTTCCACTCTCTTCTTTCACTTTCAACAAGAGGTCCTATCACTTCATGGCAAATAGATGGGAAAAAAGTGGAAGCAGTGACAAATTTTATTTTCTTTATTTTCTTCCAAAATCACTGCAGACAGTGACTGCAGCTGTGATATTAACATATGCTTGCTTCTTGGACAGAAAGCTAAGAAAAAACCTAGAGAGCAGAGACATCACTTTGCCAACAAAGGTCCATCTAGTCAAAGCTATGATTTTTGCAGTAGTTATATACAGATGTGACAGCTGGACAATTAAAAAGGTTGAGCAGTGAAGAACTGATGTTTTCAAATTGCTGGAGAAGACTCTTGAGAGTCCCTTGGACTACAATGAGATCAAACCAGTCAATCTTAAAGGGAATAAACCCTGAATATTCATTGGAAGAACTGTTGCTGAGGCTGAAGCTTCAGTATTTTGGCCAGCTGATCTGAAGAACCAACTTACTGTAAAGACCCTATTGCTGGGAAAGATTGAAGGCAAAAGGAGTAGAGGGCAGCAGAGAATGTGATGGTTAGATCGCATCACCAACTCAATGGACATGAATTTGAGAAAAATCCAAATGATGGTGAAGGACAGGGAAGCTTAGTGTGCTGAAGTTCATGGAGTTGCAAAGAGCTGGACATAATTTAGCGACTGAACACCAACAACATATGTACAAGGGTGTTTTAAGTTGCTTGTCTCTTTCCCGTCTCGGGAGCTTCCTTTAGCATTTATTATAAAGCTGATTTGGTGGTGCTGAATTCTTTTAGCTATTGTTTCTCTGTAAAGCTTTTGATTTTTCTGTCAAATTTGAATGAGAGCCTTGCTAGGTAGAGTATTCTTGGTTGTAGGTTTTTCCCTTTCATTACTTAAAATAGATAGTGCTATTCCCTTCAGGCACATTGAGAAATCAGGTGATAACCATGTGGGGATTCCTTTATACGCTATTTGTTGCTCTACCCTTGTTGCTTTAAATATTTTTTCCTTTAATTTTTATCAGTTTGATTAATATGTATCTTGACATGTTCCTCCCTGGGTACATCATGCATGGGATTCTCTACATTTTGGGACATGAGTTAGTGTTTCTTATGTTATGGAAGTTTTCAACTGTAATATCT
>NW_011494653.1:439383-455156 GCF_000754665.1 Bison bison bison | reverse complement strand
CTCTCTCTCTCTCTTTTTTTTTTTTTTTTGTATTTTTGAGATGCCTATAATGTGAATGTTGGTGCACGTAATATTTAGCCAGTGGTCTCAGAGACCATATTCATTTATTTACATTGTTCTATCTATCTCTTTCTCTCTCTTTTTTTTTTTTTTCTTTACTCTGTTCAGTGGTAGTGGTTTCCACCACTCTGTCTTACAGATCACTTACTCATTCTTCTGCCTCATTTTACTCTACTATTGATTCCTTCTAATGTATGAAAAGTAGGAAGTCAAGAGATACCTGGAATAATAGGAAATTTAGGTTTGGAATTCAAAATGAAGCAGGGAAAAGGCTAACAGTTTTGCCAAGAGAATACAATGGTCATAGCAAACACCCTCTTCCAACAACACATGTGTAGAGAAGACTCTACACATGGACCTCACCAGATGGTCAATATCAACATGAGATTGATTATATTGTTGCAACCAAAGATAGAGAAGCTCTACAAAGTCAGCAAAAACAAGACAAGGAGCTGCCTGTGGCTCAGACTTGGATTGAAGAAAGTAGGGAAAACTACTAGATCATTAAGATACAACCTAAATCAAATCAAAGGCGATGACAGAGGATGAGATAGGTGGATGGCATCGCCGACTCAAAGGACATGAGTTTAAGTAAACATTGGGAGTTGGTGATGGACAGGGAAGCTTGGCATGCTGCAGTCCATAGGGTCACAAAGAGTTGGACATGACTGAGCGACTGAACTAAACTGAACTACGACTATACAGTGGAAGTGACAAATAGATTCAAAGGACTAGAACTGATAGACTGAGAGCCTGAAGAACTATGGATGGAGGTTTGTGACATCGTACAGGAGACAGTGATTAAGACCATTCCCAAGAAAAAGAAATGGAAAAAGGCAAAATAGTTGTTTGAGGATGCCTCACAAATAGCTGAAAAAAGAAGACAAATGAAAGGAAAAGGAAAAAAGGAAAGATATACCCATATGAATGTCAAGTTCCAAAAAATAGCAGGAGAGATAAGAAAGCCTTCCTCAGTGATCAACAAAAAGAAATAGAGAAAAACAATAGAATGGGAAAAACTAGAGATCTCTTCAAGAAAATTAGAGATACCAAGGGAATATTTCAGGCAAATATGGGTACAATAAAGGACAGAAATGGTATGGACCTAACAGAGGCAGAAGATACTAAGAAGATGTGGCAAGAATACACAGAAGAACTATACAGAAAAGATATTCATGACCCAGATAATCACGATGGTGTGATCACTGGACTAAAGCCAGATATCCTGGAATGTGAAGTAAAGTGGGTCTTAGGAAGCATCACTACGAACAAAACTAGGGGAGGTGATGGAATTCCAGTTGAGCTATTTCAAATCCTAAAAGATGATGCTCTGAAGTACTGCACTCAATATATCAGCAAATTTGGAAAACTCAACAGAGGGCACAGGGCTGGAAAGGCCAGTTCCTTTCCAATGCTAAAGAAAGCAATGCCAAAGAATGCCCTGCTACCATACAATTGAATTCATCTCACATGCTAGCAAAGTAATGCTCAAAATTCTCCAAGACAGGCTTCATCATTTCATGAACTGAGAACTTCCAGATGTTCAAGCTGGATTTAGAAATGGCAGAGGAACCAGAGAGCAAGTTGTCAACATGTGTTGGATCATCTGAAAAGCAAGTGAGTTCCAGAAAAATACTTAATTCTGCTTTAGTGACTACACCAAAGACTTTGACTGTATGAATCACAACAAACTGTGGAAAATAAAGAGATGGGTGTGCCAGAACACCTTGCCTGCCTCCTGAGAAATCTGCATGCAGGTCAAAAAGCAACAGTTTGAACTGGACATGGAAAAATGGAATGGCTCCAAATTGGGAAAGTAGTACATCAAGGCTGCATATTGTCACCCTGCTTATTTAACTCATATGCAGTGTACATCATGCAAAATGCTGGGCTGGAAGAAGCACAAGCTCAACTTAAGATTGGTGGGAGAAATATCAATAACCTCAGTTTAGTAGATGACACCTCCTTTATGTCAGAAAACAAAGAGGAACTAAAGAGCCTCTTGATGAAACTGAAAGAGGAGAGGGAAAATTTTGGCTTACATCTCAACAGTCAAAAATCTAAGATCATGGCATTTTATCCCATCACTTCAAGGCAAATAAATTGGGAAACCATGGAAACAGTGACAGACTTTCTTTCTTTGGGCCCCAAAATCACTGTAGATGGTGACTACAGACATGAAATTAAAAGACACTTGCTCCTTGAAAGAAAAGATATTTCCAACCTAGACAGCATATTAAAAAGCAGCCACACTACTTTGCTGACAAAGGCCCATCTTGTTCAAGCTATGGTTTTTCAAGTAGTCATGTATGTATGTGAGAGTTGGACCATATGGAAAGCTGGGCACCGAATAACTGTGGTGCTGAACACTCTTGAGAGTCCCTTGGACTGCAAGGAGATCAAACCAGTCAATCCTAAAGGAAATAAGTCCTGAATATTCATTAGAAGGACTGATGCTGACGGTAATGCTCCAATACTTTGGCCACCTGATGCAGAGAAGTGGTTTATTGTAAGAGACCCTGATGTTAGGAAAGATTGAAGGCAGGAGAAGAAGGGGATGACAGAGAATGAGATTGTTAGATGGTATCACCAGCTCAATGGACATGACTTTGAGCAAGCTCTTGGAGTTGGTTATGGACAGGGAAGCCTGCCATGCTGTAGTCCAAGGGGTCAAAAAGAGTTGGACACCACTGAGCAACTGAACTGAATGTATTTTTCATTTCAGTTATTTTACTGTTTACTTATGCTTGTTCTTCAAATTTTCTGTGTGCTCTGCTTAGTCACTCAGTCATGTCTAACTCTTTGCCATCCCATGGACTGTATCCTGCCAAGCTCCTCTGTCCATGAGGATTCTCCAGGCTGGAATACTGGAATGGGTTGCCCTTCCCTCTTTTAACTATATATATATATCAACACCATTGGATTTTTATCTATATGAGAGGAGAAACTATGAGTAATTTAAACATACATCTGAAAGTGACAGAATATTTTGACATATGTCAAATAAAATAAATGCTTGTTGAATCAAGTTAAATTGAACTTCGGTTTGATCCTTCAGTCAGGAAGATCCCCTAGAGAAGGGAAGGGCAACCCACTCCAATATTCCTTCCTGGAGAATTCTATAGACAGAGGAGCCTGGCAGGCTACAGTCCAGGGGGTTGCAAAGAGTTGGACACGACTGAGAAACTAACACTCAGTCTTGCAAAAAAAAAAAGAATTATACAGAAAAGCACACTGAAAAGCCTATTACAATAATGCATTAACAATTCTAAATCCTTAAGGGAGGGGAATGTGATTAATTTAAACATCTAATAAGTACCTTGAATTTAGGAGGGGGCAGAAGTTCATTAAAGAGCAAAGTCTCAACGTAAGTGCTTACATAGTTTAATGAGAAATGCCATAGTGTCTGGAAATATTTCTTGGGGTACAAACTCTGATTCTAGTTTAAAAGTACTATTGTAATGACTGATAGACTCACTTTAATCAACCTGGAAAGTTTTGCAATCAAAATCAGAGCATGGCAATAGGAACATATACAGCAATAATTACTTTAAATGTCAATGGATTAAATGCTCCAAGCAAAAGACAAAGATTGGCTAAGTGGATACAAAAATAAGACCCATATATATGCTGTCTACAAGAAACCCACTTCAGACCTCAAGACGCATATAGACTGAAAGTGAGAGAATGGAAAAATATATTCCATGCAAATGGGAAGCAAAAGAAAGCTGAAGTAGCAATCTTCATACCAGAAAAATATACCTTAAAATAAAGATTACAAGAGATAAGGAAGACACTACATAATGATCAATGGATCAATCCAAGAGGAAGACATAACAATTGTGAATATCTATGCACCCAACATAGGAGCACCTCAATACATAAGACAAACACTAACAGATACAAAAGGAGAAATTGACAGTAACACAATAATAGAAGGAGATTTTAACACCCCACTCACACCAATGGACAGATCATCAAAACAGAAAATTAATAAGGAAACACAAGTCTTAAAAGATATATTAGATGAGATAAATCTCATTGATATCTTCAGGACATTCCATCCAAATGCAGAAGAATACACTTTCTTCTCAAGTGATCATGGAACATTCTCAAGGATAGACCACACCTTTGGTCACAAATCAAACCTCAGTAAATTTAAGAAAATTGAAATTGTATCAAGCATTTTCTCTGACTACAATGCTATGAGACTAGATATCAATTACAAGGAGAAAAAAAAAAAAAAACTGTAAGAAACACAAACACATGGAGATTAAACAACACGGTTCCAAATGACCAATAGGTTACTGAGGAAATCAAAAGGGAAATAAAAAAAAAATCTGGAAACAAATGACAATGAAAACACAACAACTCAGAACTTATGCAATGCAGTGAAAGCAGTTGTAAGAGGGAAATTTATAGCAAGACAATCCTACCTCAATAAACAAGAAAAAACATCTAATAGGCAGCCTAACTTTACATATAAAAGCAACTGGAAAAAAAGAAGAAGAAAAAAAAGTAGTAGAGGGAAAGAAATCTTAAAGATCCAAGCAGAAATAATTGAAAAAGGAATGAAAGAAACAATAGTAAAGACTAATAAAACTAAAAGCTGTTTCTTTGAGAAGATAAACAAAATTGACAAACCCTTAGCCAGACTCATCAAGAAAAAAAAAAAAAAAAAAAAAAAAAGAAGAATCAAATCAACGAAGTTAGAAATGAAAAAGGAGAGGTTACAATGAACAATGCAGAAATACAAAGGATTATAACAGACTATTATGAAGAACTCTGTAGCAATAAAACGGATGACCTGGAAGAAATGGATAGATTCTTAGAAAAGTTCAATTTTCCAAGACTGAACCAGGAAGAAATAGAAATTATGAACAACCCAATTACAAGCACTGAAATTAAAGCTGTGATAAAAAATCTCCCAAAAAACAAAAGCCCAGGACCAGATGGCTTCACAGGAGAATTCCATCAAACATTTAGAGAAGCGCTAATGCCTAGCCTTCTAAAACTCTTTCAAAAAATTGCAGAGGAAGGAATACTTCCAAACTCATTCTACGAGGCCACCATCACCATGATACCAAAACCAGACAAAGACAACACAAAAACAGAAAACTACACGCCAATATCACTGTTGAACATAGGTGCAAAAATCCTCAAAAAAGTTTTAGCAAACAAAATTCAGCAACACATCAAAAAGCTCATACACTGTGATCAAGTTAGGTTTATTCCAGGGATGCAAGGAGCCTTTAATGTACACAAATCAATCTATGTGATACACCAAATTAACAAATTGAAAGATAAAAACCATATGATCATCTTAATAGATGCAGAAAAAGACTTTGACAAAATTCATCACTGATTTATGACTAAAAGTCTTCAAAAAATGGGCATAGAAGTAACCTACTTCAACATAGTAAAGGCCATATATGATAAGCCTACAGCAAACATTATTCTCAATGGTGAAAAACTGAAAACATTCCCCCTAAGATCAGGAAAAAGACAAGGGTGTCCATGTTCACCACTGTTATTCAACATAGTTCTGGAAGTCCTAGCTACAGCCATCAGAGAAGAAAAAGAAAAGGTATCCTGATTGGAAAAGAAGTAAAGGTCTCACTGTTTGCAGATGACATGATACTCTACATAGAAAACCCTAAGAATAGTATCAGGAAATTACTATAGCTAATCAGTGAATTTAGCAAAGTTGCAGGATACAAAATCAATATACAGAAAGCACTTACATTTCTATATACTAACAATGAAAAATCAGAAAAGCAATTAAGGAATCAATCCCATTCACCATTGCAACAAAAAGAACTAAATATCTAGGAATAAACTTACCTAAGGAGATGAAAGCACTGTACACAGAAAAGTATAAGATACTAATGAAATAAATCAAAGATGATACAAACAGATGGAGAGATATTCCATGTTTCTGGGTAGGAAAAATCAATATTTTGAAAATGACTATACTATCAAATGCAATCTACAGATTTAATGCAATCCTTATCAAATTACCAATGGCATTTTCCACAGAACTAGAATAAAAATTTTCACAATTGTATGTAAACACAAAAGACCCTGAATAGCCAAAGCAGTCTTGAGAAAGAAGAATGGAGGTAGAGGAATCAAGCCTCCTGACTTCAGGTTATACTACAAAGCTACAGATATCAAGACAGTAAGGTACTGGCACAAAAACAGAAATATAGACCAATGGAACGAGACAGAAAGCCCAGAAATAAACCCATGCACCTATGGGTACCTTATTTTGACAAAGGAGGCAAGAATATATAATGGGGCAAAGACAGCCTCTTCAATAAATGGTGCTGAGAAAACTGTATAGCTGCATGTTAAAGAATGAAATTAGAACACTTCCTGACACGATACAGAAAGATAAACTCGAAATGGATTAAAGACCTAAATGTAAGACCAGAAACACTAAAACTCTTAGAAGAAAACATAGGCAGAACATTTGATGACATAAATCAAACTAAGATTCTTTATGACCCACCTCCTAGAATAATGCAGATAAAAACAAATGTAAATAAGCGGGACCTGATTAAACTTATAAGCTTTTGCACAGCAAAGAAACCTATAAGCAAGGTGAAAAGACAACCCTAGAATGGGAGAAAATAATAACAAATGAAACACCTGACAAAGGATTAATTTCCAAAATATACAAGCAGCTCATACAACTCAATACCAGAAAAACAAACAACCCAATCAAAAAGTGGGAAAAAGACCTAAACAGACATTTCTCTAAAGAAGACATACAGATAGCTAACAAACAGATGAAAAGATGTTCAACATCACTTATTATTAGAGAAATGCAAATCAAAGCTACAATGAGACATCACCTCACACTGGTCAGAATGACCATCATCAAAAAGTCTACAAACAATAAATGCTGGAGAGGGTGTGGAGAAAAGGGAACACTCTTGTACTGTTGGTGGGAATGTAAATTGATGTGGCCACTATGGAAAATGGTATGGAGATTCCTTAAAAAACTAGGAATAAAACCACCGTATGACCCAGTAATCCTGCTCCTAGGCATATACTCTGAAGAAACCAAAATTGAAAAAGACACATGTATCCCATTGTTCACTGCAGCACTATTTACAATAGCTAGAACATAGAAGCATCCTAGATGTCCATTGATATGGATGGATAAAGTGGTGTCATATATACATAATGAAATATTACTCAGCCATAAAAGGAGCACATTTGAGTTAGTTCTAATGAGGTGGATGAACATAGAACCTATTATACAGAGTGAAGTGAGTCAGAAAGAGGAAGATAAATACCATATTCTAGAACATGTATACAAAATCTAGAAAAATGGTACTGAAGAACTTATTTACAGGGCAACAATGGAGAAACAGACATAGAGGATAGACTTATGGACCCGGGGAGAGGGGAAGACAGGGTGAGATGTATGGAAAGAGTTACACGGAAACTTACATTACCGTATGTAAAATAGATAGCCAATGGGAATTTGCTGTATGGCTCAGAAAACTCAAACAGGGGCTCTGTATCAACCTAGAGAGGTAGGATAGCAGGGAGATGGGAGGGAGTTTCAAAAGGGAGGGTATATATGTATACCTATGGGTAATTCATGTTGAGGTTTGGCAGAAAACAGCAAAATTCTGTAAAGCAATTATCCTTCCATAAAAAATAATTTAATTTTTAAAAATCAGAGCATGATACATGGGAAACACTGTAGTGATTTCTAATAAAGGCAAATAGAAAGTTAAGTCACTCAGTCGTGTCTGATTCTTTGTGACCCCATGGACTGTAGCCCACCAGGCTCCTCTGTCCATAGGATTCTCTAGGCAAGAATACTGGAGGGGGTTGCCATTTCCTTCTCCAGGGGTCTTCCCGACCCAGGGATTGAACCCAAGTTTCCTGCACTGCAGGCAGATGCTTTAACCTCTGAGCCACCAGGGAAGCCCTTAAGGCAAATAGGATTCGTTCAAATCCACTGATGCATTAGTTGTTTAAGAAGGATCTGGATTTTTTAACATTTCCACAAGTTATTTTTGTATGACACTTCTTTCATTTGAATCATTGATTTTTAGTGCCTGAGCTATATTAGTTCAATTGAGTTTAAAGCAATTGATTACTCCTGGCAGCCTTCTAATATGTAAGTGTTAGTGTATTGCATGCCATAAGGAGAAGAATCTTACATTGGTTGGGAAAGGACTTATATGCAGGCTGGCTTTCTAACCCATAATAGCAATTGATGAATCAAGGGTTTCATACGGTATTGACCAATCTGTTATTCTCTGTTCTGATGCTATAGACTAAAAGTAGCATTCAGTAGATAGATGCCATAGGCCTCAAAGGTCAATAAGCACTGCTGAATTAGTAAAATCTTATATCTATCACTCAAAAGCCACAGCTAAGCATATGTGTAATTGAGTGTTGATTGGTGATATATTCATTTTCTAGGCAAGATGATATCTTACTATAAAGATTTCATAGAGAAAAATGTATAATCAAATGATCAGTTTCTGTGTCCTCAATTAGGGGTATATAAGCTTTTTCTGTAAAGGGCCAAATAATAAATACTTTAGGCTCTGTGGGCCATAAAGTATTTGCTGCAACTATGTAACTCTGCCATTCTAGCATGAAAGTAATGAAACCAATACATAAACAAATGATGTGGTTGTGTTTGAACAAAAATTTACTCACAGAAACAAACAGAGTGCAGGACATGACCTACAGGCCATGTATGGACTTTGGGCCTTAATTTACTGACTCCTATTCTAGACTCTGCATGTGATCTCATTTAATTCTTACATTTATACAGGGTATACCTTATTATTTTTATTACTATTATCATTATTATTATTTTGCTTTAAAAAGTGTAAGTTGAGGCACATAATGCTTAAATGTATTGTCATTATACTTAAAAGTTGAGCTATGATTTGGAACTATATTTTCTTGACCCATTTACTCTCTTACTTGTTCTTTTATGTTATTATTTTAGTTAAGTGTTTGTAATAGTTAAGACTAATATCAACAGTCTTATGGACTCTCTGGGAGAGGGAGAGGGTGGGAAGATTTGGGAGAATGGCATTGAAACATGTAAAATATCATGTATGAAACGAGATGCCAGTCCAGGTTCAATGCACGATACTGGATGCTTGGGGCTGGTGCACTGGGACGACCTGGAGGGATGGTATGGGGAGGGAGGAGGGAGGAGGGTTCAGGAGGGGGAGCACATGTATACCTGTGATGGATTCATTTTGATGTTTGGCAAAACTAATACAATTATGTAAAGTTTAAAAATAAAATAAAAAAAAGACTAATATCAGCTCTGAATAATCAAAAATATAAAATACTAATAGCTTAGTGAGGTGAAGTCAGTTGTGTGTCTGACTCTTTGCAGCCCCATGGACTGTAGCCTACCAGGTTCCTCCGTCCATGAGATTTTCCAGGCAAGAATACTGGAGTGGATTGCCATATCCTTCTCCAGGAGATCTTCCTGACTCAGGGATTGAACCTGGGTTTCCCACATTGTAGGCAGACGCTCTACCGTCTGAGCCACCAGGGAATTCATTAACAGCTTTATCAAGATAAAAGTTGATTTGTAATTTAAAATCAGATGCCTGGCCCTGGGTTGATATGAAAGCCACTTATGTCTAGAAATCCAGTTCTTTTAATCTTTTTTTTTTCTGTTATTTTCATTATGAACTTTACAACTTATGATTCAAGATGCCTGCTGTAGACTCACTTAATATATCCACACTCCAAATAGCAAGTAAGAAAAAAAAATGAGGAGCAATGTCATTTGTCTTAAGGAAACTGCTGTCCTTGTATATATAGTGCTTCTACTTTTTCCACATGATCGCATTCAAGAAAGCTTGGAAACAGTCTTTAGTCTAGGCAACTACATATTCACACAGAATCACAGATTCTACTATTCTGGAAGAAGGAAGAATTGGAATAGGGCAATTGACAGGTTCCTATAAGAGTTATACTTTTCTCCACTTAATGGAAAGCAAGTAGAAATGTGGGGTGTCAGATGAAATTTACCAGGTTAATATAAGGAAAGCACAGAATATAAGATTTAAATAGTCTCTACCATCTAGTCTTCATTATAGTCCAATGAAGAGTTCTTGGCATTAAATAACTCTCCCAGATCCTCAGAGATAGTGAATAGCAGGTTCAATAAGCGAGTTCAACTAAGTATAATCTCCAAGGCCATACCTTTTCAATAAAATAGTTTTTGAAGACTTTAGGGAATTTCAAGCCAACTTAAGGATATGTCAAAAACTAAAGTCAATAGAAAAAAATACCTGTACTACTAAAATATCTCTTAAATCTTCTAAAGGCAAAGAGCCAGTGAAACCAAAAAATAGAATATTGACAGCAATGATTCTCAATGAAGGCATGAAACAAAGGATGGCTTGATGTTATTTGAGTTTAGATGAAAGGGAGAGAATTTTTTAATACTTATTTTTATTAGAGATAGAAATGATTGTAAAAAACCCAATAAAAATAAAGGTGAGAAAAGTTGTCCCAGAAGAGTATATAAAAAATCACCTTAGGAATCTTCATGAAAGTGTACATTTTAATGAAGGCCTACTCTGACTCAGTAGGCCTGGAATGGAATCTGGGACTCTAGATTTCCATCTTTTCCTATGTTTTCATGTGATGGAAGGGAACTCAGGAGCTCTTGTGTGGTCTCTTTTATAAGAATATTAATCCTACCCAAGAAGGTTATGATTTAAATATGACTTAAATTCATATTTAATTTGAGTTAAATGACTTAACTTATGACTTAAATAACTCCCAAAGGCTCACCTGTTAATACCATCACATTGAGCATTAAGTATCAATGTATGAATTTGAGAGTACACAAATCTCAGTCCACAGAAGTCCCGAGAAAAGTCAAAACAACATTGAAAATGAAGAGCATATTGGAGGTCTCACAAATACTGACTTCAAAACTTAGTACAAAGTTATAGTAATCAAAATTCTATGTGATAGCAGCCTAAAGACAAACCAGTGGAGTAGAATAGAAAACTGAATGAATATCCACATGCATTTATTGTAAAGCTGGTTTGGTGATGTTGAATTCTCTTAGCTGTTGCTTGCCTGTAAAGCTTTTGATTTCTCCATCAAATCTAAATGTGTGTGTGTATGTATATGATTACTTTATTATACTGTATTTGATATTTATTTATCACATATAATGTACACAGACATGCCTCAGAGATATTGCAAGTTTAGTTCTAGGCCACAGCAATGAAGAATATATTGCAATGAAATGAGTCAAACAAATATTTTGGTTTCTCAGTGCCTATAAAATTTACTTTTACAATATAAAGCACAGTCTATTATCTGTGCAATAATACTGTCTAAAAAACAATGCTTATACCTTAATTAAAAAAAATACTTCATTGCTAAAATTTGCTAACCATCATCTGAGTCTTCAGTGAGTTACAATCTTTTTGTGATACTAACCTCAAAGATCACGGATCACCATAACAAATTTGATAATAATGAAAACATTTGACATATTGAGAGAATTACCAAACTGTAACACAAATACATAAAATAAGCAAATCCTGTTTGAAAAATGGTGCCACTAGTCTTACTCCATGCAGGGTTGCCACAAACTTTGGATTTGTTAAAAAAAAAAAAAGAAAACGAAAAAAAAAAAAAAAAATCAGCGTCAAGGAAGTACAATAAAGCAAAGTGCTATAAAATGAGATATGCTTGTACAATGGAGTATTATTCGGCCTTAAAAGTGAAAGACATACATGCAATGTAGATGAACTTTGAGGACATAATGCTTTGTGAAATAAGCCTGTCAAAAAAGGGCAAATACTGTGATTCCACTTAGTACTGAAATTCATCAAGATAGGAAAAGGAATGGTGGCTGCCAGAGAAGAGGAGAGGGGAGAATGAAGAGTTATTGCTTAATGGATACATAGTTTCAGTTTTGCAAAATGAAAGCAGTTCTAGAGTTAGAGAGTGGTAATGATTTCAGTAGGGGAAGTCAGGTGGGACTTAGGAAGCATCACTACAAACAAAGCTAGTGGAGGTGATGGAATTCCAGTTGAGCTATTCCAAATCCTGAAAGATGATGCTGAGAAAGTGCTGCACTCAATATGCTGGCAAATTTGGAAAACTCAGCAGTGGCCACAGGACTGGAAAAGGTCAGTTTTCATTCCAATCCCAAAGAAAGGCAATGCCAAAGAATGCTCAAACTACCACACAAATTGCACTCATCTCACAGGCTAGTAAAGTAATGCTCAAAATTCTCCAAGCCAGGCTTCAGCAATACGTGAACCATGACCTTCCAGATGTTCAAGCTGGTTTTAGAAAAGGCAGAGGAACAAGAGATCAAATTGCCCACATCTGCTGGATCATGGAAAAAGCAAAAGAATTCCAGAAAAACATCTATTTCTGCTTTATTGAATATGCCAAAGCCTTTGACTGTGTGGGTCACAATAAACTGTGGAAAATTCTAAAAGAGATGGAAATACCAGACCATCTTGCCTCTTTAGAAACCTGTATACAGGTCAGGAAGCAACAGTTAGAACTGGACATGGAACAACAGACTGGTTCCGAATAGGAAAAGGAGTACATCAAGGCTGTATATTGTCACCGTGCTTATTTAACTTATATGCAGAGTACATATGAGAAACGCTGGGCTGGAAGAAGCACAAGCTGGAATCAAGAGTGTGGGAGAAATATCAATAACCTCAGGTATGCAGATTACACGACCCTTATGGCAGAAAGTGAAGAAGAACTAAAGAGCCTCTTGATGAAAGTGAAAGAGGAGAGTGAAAAAGTTGGTTGGCTTAAAGCTCAACATTCAGAAAACACAATCATGGCATCCAGTCCCATCACTTCATGGGAAATAGATGGGGAAACAGTGGAAACAGTGTCAGACTTTATTTTTCTGGGCTCCAAAATCACTGTGGATAGTGATTGCAGCCATGAAATTAAAAGATGCTTACTCCTTGGAAGGAAAGTTATGACCAACCTAGATAGCATATTGAAAAGCAGAGACATTACTTTGCCAACGAAGGTCTGTCTAGTCAAGGCTATGGTTTTTTCCTGTGGTCATGTATGGATGTGAGAGTTGGACTGTGAAGAAACCTGAGCGCTGAAAAATTGATGCTTTTGAACTGTGCTGTTGGAGACGTTTCTTGAGAGTCCCTTGGACTGCAAGGAGATCCACCAGTCATCCTAAAGGAGATCAGTCCTGGATGTTCATTGGAGGGTCTGATGTTGAAGCTGAAATTCCAATATTTTTGCCACCTGATGCAAAGAGCTGACTCATTTGAAAAGATGGTGATGCTGTGAAAGATTGAGGGCAGGAGGAGAAGGGGACGACAGAGGATAAGATGATTGGATGGCATCACTGACACAATGGACATGGGTTTTGGTGAACTCCAGGAGTTGGTGATGGACAGGGAGGCCTGGTGTGCTGAGGTTCATGGGGTCACAAAGAGTCGGACACAACTGAGCAACTGAACTGAACTGATGGTTGTACAACATCATAATGTACCTAAAGTTCTGAATGTACTTAAAGCCATTGAATTGAATAGTTAGAATGGTTAAACGGTAAATTTCATGTTAGATGTATTTTGCTACATTTTTTAAAAGCTTCTAGACCTCTGATCTATAGTGGCAGTGCCTTAAGGATATATGGACTGCCTACTGATCTCTTGAACTGAACTGTGCTCCCGAAAATTCTCACAAATGTACATAATTTAAGAATATTACTTCAGAATTTATTACATCTTAGTCCCTTGATGTTTTCTAGAAACTTCTACAATAGTCCAAAAATTACATTTTAGAGATGTATGCGTATCTGTGTGTGTGTGGCTATTTGGAGTGGGAGAGAATACCCTTCTTTCTACACTTCATATCCTTTTGATTATTCTTTAAAAATTTTTTAAGCAATTGAAGTTGGCATGGGTGGGAGGAAACAGTTTCCCTGAAATCTCATAAGCTTCTGAATCAATTCTAACTCTGTTTTTTCTCAGTAATGTCCTTGAATGAAAAGCAGGTTAAATCCAAAATTGTTACACTTTCCCTAAGTAACAAGTTATTTAAATGGCATTCAGGGAAATGTGTATGTAATTAATATTAGTCTATCTTTAAAAATATACATGCTAATAAGTTATTTGGCTTAAAATCTGAGTGTAATTATCTTGGTAACATTCTACTATATCCACTTTAAAACTGGGTCACAACTTTTCATTGATACATGAAAACACTAGACCACTTCCTTTTCCTTCTTCTAAGATACAAATTAGTTAAGTCATTATTTTTTGACACTGGATAGAGAAAATTATGGAGATTTAAAGGTGAAAGCTCCCCCTGTACACAAGGGTTCCTCTTTTTCAGAAAAAGTTACAGTAGAATTATACAATATTGGAATTTCAAGGAGTATTGACGACTACCCAGTTTAACCATTCTCCTGAAGCATGAACTGGATATTTAATTATAGATTTACAATTGTGATTATTGTTATTTCAGAAAAAAATAGTTAAAGTTTTAGGATATATCCTCTGTATTATAAATATTGAAGAAACTTATCAGAGAAGACTTTAAACTGTCAAGGCCAAGACAAGATCACAGCATTCCTTTTGCCTTTCAAACAATAGGGAAATATTACTCCACAAATAGAGACAATGCTAAAATGAGGAAGCCAAAACTTCTTAAAATGCAACTGCCACCCGAGTAAGAAGAAATGCTTTTGAAAATCTCAAAGTAAATATGTATTTTAAATACCTTGGCTCTCAGTGACATTTGTTTATGATTTATTTATAAAACTGGTGGTGGCAATAGGAGAGGACAGGCTACAGAGAAGTGGAAAACCAGGACACTTAAAAAACGGAGGCCAAAAAAGAATAAACAGGCTCTTTGCTCCTGATACATCATATGTGAGCAACTTTTCCTTTCTTCTTAGGAAATGAAATCTTGTAATAACTCAAAAAATATTGTGTCTATGCCCATGGGACATCTGAAAGAGAAATAAATGTATTTGGAAGGTGTTGAAAATATATCTGTTAAAATCCTGGTGCAGGAGGCAGGGAAGGGGGAGGTTTGAGTTGCGCTCTGACTCCCTGTCCTCACATATCTGCTTCCTGCCTAGAGTACAGCTGCACATCTTAAATATAGGTCACATTCACCTTGAAGAATTTTTGGACAGTTCTTGTCATCTCTAGGATAGACAGAATTCATATTTTTTTTCTGTTACTCTAAATGGTTGAAATATCTAGTATAAAACTTATTGTTATGTATGGTAGCTATTTATATATGAGTTGGGCTCCCTTAATGGATTGGTGAGTGTAGGGACCATTGCATGTTTTAAAGTATTTTAAAGTGAATACCTCCTTCACAGTTCAAGTATAATATCATATATGAAACGAGTCGCCAGTCTAGGTTCGATGCATGATACTGGATACTTGGGGCTGGTGCACTGGGATGACCCAGAGGGATGGTACGGGGAGGGAGGAGGGAGGAGGGTTCAGGATGGGGAACACGTGTATACCTGTGGCAGATTCATGTTGATATATGGCAAAACCAATACAATATTGTTAAGTTAAAAAATAAAAAAAAGGAAAAAAAATGTAGCAAAACCACAGAGCCGGTGTAAGCACTGAAAACTTCTTTTAAAAATCCCTGAAATTTGATTTTCAGATCTTTTCCAAAACATCTAAAACAGTTGTGGA
>NW_011494653.1:438917-439283 GCF_000754665.1 Bison bison bison | reverse complement strand
ATTGTATACCTGTGGCAGATTCATTTCGATATTTGGCAAAACTAATACAATATTGTAAACTTTAAAAATAAAATAAAAGTTAAAAAAAAATATATTGTTATCAGGAATAGTAAATGAATGGTGATCCCTATTTAGCACTAAGTAAAACATACATAGATAGCATATTCAAAAGCAGAGACATTACTTTGCCAACAAAGGTCCGTCTAGTCAAGGCTATGGTTTTTCCAGTGGTCATGTATGGATGTGAGAGTTGGACTGTGAAGAAAGCTGAGCGCTGAAGAATTGATGCTTTTGAACTGTGGTGTTGGAGAAGACTCTTGAGAGTCCCATGGACTGCAAGAAGATCCAACCAGTGCATTCTAAAGA
>NW_011494653.1:438100-438817 GCF_000754665.1 Bison bison bison | reverse complement strand
AACAGTTGTGGATAAGGGAATTAGTGAGATTTAATTACACTAATATTCTGGTATCAAACTTTTACCTTAGCCATGCCTGCCATCAGAAGTTCCATTTAACGTATCAAGGAATTCCATTTGACTCCTAGAGACTTATTCTGATGAAGCAGGTAATGTATTTGAGTTCAAGGGTGGAACTCACTATATTTTCAGGGGAAATTGAAAACTAATGTTGAATTAAGTCTAGGTAAGGGATTTGCTTCATAAGTCACTATTATGAAAAACTTAAAGTGAGGACCTAAACAAAAGAGTGAAGTAAGAAGCCTCATTTAAAGAACAGTAACAACAAATTACATAATAATTTTGGAAGGTGGAAGAGAGAAATACTTCAAATCAGTTTATATCAAGAGAACGCAATATCAGGGTATTGAACGTTAAGCAATTTAAAACACAACTATCCATTTTTGGAAGGGAAATGAGATTGCTGAGTCTATTTAGGTATGACCCAATTCATACTTAGCTTGAATTATAAAAATTGCAGAACTAGTGAAAGAGGATCTTAAGCCAAGGTTTAGGTTTTGTGTTAAAGAAAAACAAAGGGAAATAATGCAGGATTGACAAGTGTCTGACTCCTGACTGCTTCTTACACTCTCTTGAAATGATTGTGCAATTCATACCATTTCTGCTTGATAAATATCTTAACACTTCTCCACTTTGTAAAAAATATATTGTATACCT
>NW_011494653.1:418421-438000 GCF_000754665.1 Bison bison bison | reverse complement strand
ATTCAAAAGCAGAGACATTACTTTGCCAACAAAGGTCCGTCTAGTCAAGGCTATGGTTTTTCCAGTGGTCATGTATGGATGTGAGAGTTGGACTGTGAAGAAAGCTGAGCGCTGAAGAATTGATGCTTTTGAACTGTGGTGTTGGAGAAGACTCTTGAGAGTCCCATGGACTGCAAGAAGATCCAACCAGTGCATTCTAAAGATCAGTCCTGGGTGTTCTTTGGAAGGAATGATGCTAAAGCTGAAACTCCAGTACTTTGGCCACTTCATGCAAAGAGTAAACTCATTGGAAAAGACTCTGATGATGGGATGGATTGCAGGCAGGAGGAAAAGGGGACGACAGAGGATGAGATGGCTGGATAGCATCACCGACTCGATGGATGTGAGTGAGTGAAGTCCAGGTGTTGGTGATGGACAGGGAAGCCTGGCATACTGGGATTCATGGGGTCGCAAACAGTCGGACACGACTGAGCGACTGAACTGAACTGAACTGAAAGATACATCATTTTAGTGCAGAAATTATGTAATCATGCAATTTAGCTGCATTTAGAAAAGTGACATTTATGTATTAAAAGAAAAGCATACCCTGAGTGGGTATGGTGGGCTCTGGAAATTTCCCAGCTGTCAGATGCCAATAGAGAAGCCAGAGGGAAGAGTTCGTGATAGCAAGAACGGCCCAAGATTCAGGCTGCAAGCAAGAGCCCAAAGAAGTCAGCAGTCCATATGGCTGAAAGAGTATACTATGCTGTGCTGTGCTCAGTTTCTTCAGTCAAGTCCAACTTTTTGTGACCCTATGGACTGTAGCCCACCAAGCTCCTCTGTCCATGGGGTTCTCTAGGAAAGAATTACCTGAGTGGGTTGCCATACCCTTCTCCAGGGGACCTTCCTGATTCAGAGATTGAACCTGCATCTCTTGTATCTCCTGCATTGCAGGCAGATTCTTTACCCACTGAACCACTTGGGAAGTTCATTGAGAGAGGATACTATGTGCCCCAAATTAAGAGAGTGGGTCAGTTGGCAGAAAAAACAAATGGTGGTATAACCAAATCAGAGGAAAACCCACCCTCCTGAGACCAGTATCTAAGGCCCACCAGAAAGGACTCTGCTGTGGGACATGCAGGTTCCTTCTAAAAGGAAAGTGAAGTGGGGGAGAGCATGGAGCTCTTTTTGATGACTTTCATCCCAGCGATAAAAGAAATGAGCAAGAATAGCCTTGTTAGTAACAGATCCTGTCTTAATTCCAATCCCAGATGAAATTAGAACTAGCATAATGAATTCTAGAAGCTCAAGGGCTCATGTAACTTTGGGACCTGATTCTAGAAATACTTCTTCAATTTTAAGGATGGATAAAGTTCAGGACCTTCATATTTTATAAAATTTGAAAGTAAATTTTGGAAGTGATTAGATTTTGCATTCACAGAAAGGGAGAAAACCAATTCCATGTTTAAAAAAATCATCGCTGCTGCCGCCTCCCCGCCCCCCCCTCCCCACCCAACCAGGATTTCTTTCTTATCCTGCTAGAGGCTGTAGACTCCTCAACTGTTTCTCACCTCTCAGTATAGCCTTAATAAAATTTTATCAGAGTCCTGTAGGTTCCCCTTCCTCTATTATCATATGTTTTAATACAGTAGGAAATAAAATATGTCCAGCTCTGCTGTGTAGAGTCAGAGAGCAGGTAGAGAAGCTACTGAGGCTCCTCTCCACAGAGATACACAGGTTAATAGAAACATACCAAAGATGAAATAGTGCTGTAAACCAGTGTGACAATTTGAAGTCCATCTATAGGATGTGATACAGACAGTAAGAGGATAATTGATTCCATGAATAGTGTGTTCCTTCTTTTAATATTCTAAGTTTTTGTGTCATGCTAGAATCAACATTAAGCAAGGGGGAAAGAATGACCTGCCTTCATATCAGATTCAATAGCAGGGCTAAGACCTCTTATAAATGTGAAAGGACAGCTAGAGGGTACTAGGGTGTATGAGCCTACTTATGGAATACTTTCTGCCATTGTTCTCCTCAGCACAAACCCGGCGACCATATTGTGTCATAAGGCAAGGACTAGTAAACTACTACTAAAAGAAGGTAATGTGAAAGGTTTAAGTCCCTGTAGTAGAGGAAAATAAGTCTTCCAGGAAATCTAGCCAGAGATGGGTCTGAGAAATGTAATCAATGTTTCCCTTAAGTAATCATTAGATTATATGAATAATTATATCCTAAAAGAAAACATTATAACTTAAGAACTGACTTAGGTCACATTCTATATTTACATATATGATCTCTCTATCCCCAAAAGTTATTCAACCAAGTATTCTGACTATCTGGTTTGAACCAGGCAGAAGGTTAGGCATCTGAATAATTCTAAGTGAAACAGAATCATTTGCCATCATGGATTCAAAATAAAGGAATAGAAAAATTAGGATAACTCCTATTCACCAAAGAGCAAATCACTTATTATTATTAAAGAAATCAAATGTATAGACTGCATATTAAAAATTGTTCTATCAGATGTGTTAATTAACTAGATGGGGGAATCCTTTCAAAATATATGCATATAACATCATTATGTGCACTTTAAATATCTTACAATGTGTCAATAATTTAATAAAGCTGAAGTTCAAAAAAAGAATGTTGTATCAGAAAATGATACACTTTTACTGAATCCTTACAAGTACTGAGTTATTAACAATTCCATTTAATACTTGAAGTAACTGAACTTTGATTCTAAAAAGCTTTTCACTAATTGTTATTCTTTACCATTAATGAGCTGAGCCTAAAATCTCAAAAGTAGCAATAGAGAAGGGCAGTATCTGGGAAATGTAGGTTTTAGTGAGATTTGGGTTTTTCTTAAAGGAAACAGTAAGCTATTAAAAAGTTCTAACCATAGAACTTTCAAAATCCAAATGACATTTTGAAAGGATACCCTGGAAACTTAGAGGAGAATGGATTCTAAATTGGTAAGAATGATTCAAGAACATAGGTTAGGCAACTTATCTTTTGAAAAAGTCAATGTAATCTGAAAATTGAATTCATGGGCCTGGTAGTGAGAAAGATGCAATAAAATGACACCAGATCTCTGAATGAGCAAATGGATGGATATTAGTAAGCTTTAATAAATTATAAAAGCATGGCAAAAAAAAGCACATGTTGTTTGTGTGTGGAATATATATATATTATATAATATATATTATATATAATATATATTATATATAGTATACTTTTGGGGAGGAGTGGATTTCCTCTTCTATTCATATAATTAAGGGATTAGTGAGGGTTCACTGTGTTTATAATTTGCTTTCATAATATGTGGATTACAAAGGATTCTAAGTTTCCAAATAGTTGTCTTCTCAACCCAGAACTTTATTATCTTCTTACAGGCAAAATGTGGTTCAATATAGGCATTTAGGAAATATTGCTTTCTGTATGTTCTTCAGTAGGAAAAGGAGTAATGTGATATTTGTTGGGATATATCTATGACTTTGATATTAGAATTATGCTCTTGCAATTTCTTTTTTCTTCAATAATATCATCGTCTGATCCACAGAACAAGATAATTTGAGCAAAGAAATTCAAGTTATGATGACTAAGGTTATTTTCATGGACTCCTCTCTTTTCAACTAAGCCTCTACCTCTTTTTTTACGTGTTTAAGATGTATATATTAACTGAGCAACCGTGACATAAAAGGAAGGATATCCTGATTGATTTTAGTGTATCCTGATTTTTTTTTTAATGTAGTACATTTGCTATGTAAAGATTTTTTTCTAAGCTCATGTTTTAGGTAGAAATCATAAAAAAAGACCATTCTTATTCCTTTGATCAGCTTTCTCAAATGAACAGAAATGATAAACAAATTTAAGAATTCTATTATTATTCCCATGGAAAAAATATAAGTTATGAGCAAGGTTAGGAACACTCACTGCTTATATTATCCAAAGCACAAATAATATAAGAAAGTGTATTTTTATCTCTAGTTTTATCTGTCTGTCATGTTTAATCTGTTTATGACAGACAGATTTTAGTAAAATCTACTAAACTTAACATTCTCCACCTGGACATGCCATGCTTTTTCATACTCTAGCACTTAAAACATGTTGCTTGTTCTGCTAAAAACATCCTCTTAGATTTGGAAATTATCTCTCTGTAGAGCATATCACCAGTCTTCCCTGTAGATGACCAACTCCTGGAGCTTACTCAAACTCATGTCCATCGAGTCAGTGATGCCATCCAACCATCTCATCCTCTCTCATCCCCTTCTCCTTCTGCCTTCAATATTTCCGAGAATCAGGGTCTTTTCAATTGAGTCAGTTCTTCCCATCAGGTGGCCAAAGGATTGGAGTTTCAGCTTCAGCATCAGTCCTTCCAATGAATATTCAGGACTGATCTCCTTTAGGATGGACTGGCTGGATCTCCTTGCAGTCCAAGGGACTCTCAAGAGTCTTCTCCAACACCACAGTTCAAAAGCATCAATTTTTCGGCACTCAGTTTTCTTTACAGTCCAACTCTCACATCCATACATGACCACTGTAAAACCATAGCTTTGGCTAGATGGACTTTTGTTGGCAAAGTAATGTCTCTGCATTTTAATATGTTGTCTAGGTTGATCATAGCTTTTCTTTCAAGGAGAAACCATCCTTTAATTTCATGGCTGCAGTCACCATCTGCAGTCATTTTGGAGCCCCCAAAAATAAAGTCTCTCACTGTTTCCATTATTTCCCATCTATTTGCAAAGAAGTGATGGGACCAGATGCCATGATCTTTGTTTTCTGAATGTTGAGCTTTAAGCCAACATTTTCACTCTCCTCTTTCACTTTCATCAAGAGGCTTTTTAGTTCCTCTCCACTTTATGCCATAGGGTGGTGTCATCTGCATATCTGAGGTTATTGATATTTCTCCTGGCAATCTTGATTCCAGCTTGCGCTTCTCTCAGCCCAGCATTTCTCATGATGTACTCTGCATATAAGTTAAATAAGCAGGGTGACAATATATAGCCTTGCTATATTCCTTTCCTGATTTGGAATCCGTCTGTTCCATGTCCAGTTCTAACTTTTCCTTCTAGACCTGGATGCAGATTTCGCAGGAGGCAGGTCAGGTAGTCTGATATTCCCATCTCTTTAAGAATTTTCCACAGTTTGCTGTGATCCACACAGTCAAAGTCTTTGGCATAGACAATAAAGCAGAAGTAGATGTTTTTCTGGAACTCTCCTTTTTTTTTGATGATCCAACAGATGTTGGTAATTTGATCTATGGTTCCTCTGTCTCTTCTAAATCCAGCTTGAACATCTGGAAGTTCACAGTTCACGTATTGCTGAAGCCTGGCTTGGAGAATTTTGAGCATTACTTTGCTATTGTGTGAGATGAGTACAAGGTTATAGAAAGACCATAGATTTGAATATATGGACCTTTTTTGGCAGAGTAATGTCTCTGCTTTTCAACACTCTGTCAAGTTTTTTCTTAGCTTTCCTGCCAAGAAGCAATCACCTTCTGATTTCATGGTTGCAGTACTGTCCGCAGTGATTTTAGAGCCCAAGAAGAGGAAATCTGTTCCTATTTTCACATTTGTTTCTTCTATTTGCCATGAAGTAGGGCCCAGATGCTATGGTGTTAGGTGTTTTTTGTTTTTTTTTTTGATATTTAGTTTTAAGCTGACTCTTTCACTCTCCTCCTTCACCTTCATCAAGAGTCTCTTTAGTTCCTTTGGCTTTCTGCCATTAAAGTGGTATCATCTGCATTTCCTGCCTCTCTTAATTCCAACTTGTAACTCTAACCATTTTACACACACCTATATTGCTTCTCTGTAAATTGTAGAGGACCATAACACCTGAATAGTTAAAAATAAAATCATGGGCAGTCAGCTATAGACAGAAATTTAGCTGCATTGCTATGCTAATAAACAAAGAAACAAAAAAGATTACAAGAATGATAGATTTCCCAGTGCTATTCCTTCATGTCCCTTTAAATACAGTCTTGTCCAATTAACTTCTTCTTGCATTATGTGTATTCTATCTCTCCCAGTTCTTTGGTAACTTTTCAAGGGGCTGTAGACATCCTCAAATCATATCCTTAGTGTGCTAATTTTTCATGAAACTTTAAGGTCCTCAATTAAATGGCTTTATTTTATTCTCCTCTATACTTTAATAGATGGGCTTCCCAGATGGTGCTAGTGGTGAAAAAAAAAAAACCCACCAGCCAATGCAGGAGATGCAAATTCCATCCCTGGGTTGGGAAGATCCCATGGATGAGGGCAGGGCAACCCACTTCAGTATTCTTGCCTAGAGAATCCCCATGGACAGAGGAGCCTGGCAGGCTAAAGTTCATGAGGTCACAAAGAGCTGGATACAACTGAAGAGATTGAGCACTTACTGCAGCAGAGGCTTCCCTGGTGGCTCACTGGTAAAGAATCCACCTGCCAATGCAGGAGTCATGAATTCAATCCCTGGTTTGGGAAGATCCCTTGGAGAAGGAGATGGCAACCCACTCCAGTATTCTTGCCTGGGAAATCACATGGACAGAGGAGCCTGGCAGGTTACAGTCCATGGGGTTGCAAATGAGTCAGACACAACTTAGTGACTAAACAACAACAAATACTACCATATTTCTTAAAAGTGCCATATGCTAACTCACCATTGAGTTCAAGGAGTGCTATAATTTGAGTTCCTTCCCCACTGTCTGATGAAATGACTATTGCAGAGATATACATATCTGCAATAGTCATTTTATCAGACAGTGGGAAAGCAAAGATGGGGAAATAGTGGAAACAGTGTCAGACTTTATTTTTCTGGGCTCCACAATCACTGCAGATAGAGACTGCAGCCATGAAATTAAAAGACGCTTACTCCTTGGAAGGAAAGTTATGACCAACCTAGGTAGCATATTCAAAAGCAAAAACATTACTTTGCCAACAAAGGTTCGTCTAGTCAAGGCTATAGTTTTTCCTGTGGTCATGTATGGATGTGAGAGTTGGACTGTGAAGAAGGCTGAGCGCCGAAGAAGTGATGCTTTTGAACTGTGGTGTTGGAGAAGACTCTTGAAAGTCCCTTGGACTGCAAGGAGATCCAACTAGTCCATTCTGAAGGAGATCAGCCCTGGGATTTCTTTGGAAGGAATGATGCTAAAGCTGAAACTCCAGTACTTTGGCCACCTCATGTGAAGAGTTGACTCATTGGAAAAGACTCTGATGCTGGGAAGGATTGGGGGCAAGAGGAGAAGGGGATGACAGAGGATGAGATGGCTGGATGGCATCACTGACTCGATGGACATGAGTCTGGGTGAACTCCGGGAGTTGGTGATGGACAGGGAGGCCTGGCATGCTGCGATTCATGGGGTTGCAAAGAGTCAGACATGACTGAGTGACTGATCTGTTCTGATCTGATATATATATGTGTATGTGTGTGTATATATATATGTGTGTATATATATATATATAATGTCTTGATCCAAATACATATTTTACATCCACAGCTTATTGAACTTTTCTGTAGTGTTCAACTTTGTTATAGATTGTTTATTTTATTTCTATTTTAATTTGCTTTGCTTGGCAATTGTTTATATTATCTCCAGTGGAAATTACAGTGATATTCTTGCTTTTACTAAAAGGTGAGCTAAATGCTTAGACCCAAAAGACAAATAGAACTGTAAACAAATAATTTGCTGAACAGATATTTTTAAATATCTGGCAGAAAGCTAAAGAATCCACAAACCCCCAAAATATAGTGAAACATAATCTTCAAGAAGTGAAATCTAAACCTTAATTTTAGTTTTAGTCTTCTTAGCAAATTCTGGAGAACTTGAGTTTCTGTTTTTACACTTTTGAGAAATATGCAAGACAGGATATAAACACTCAAATTCACCAAAAGTGATAATTTAACAGTGTACCTCTGCATAAACCCTCAAATTCTTGACTCTGATTTTAAGAGTGAATGCAAAAATAAACTCAGTAGGCTCACAGGAATAGGAAAGCATTCTCTCATGAATTTTTATTGTCTCTTCAATGGAAATAAAGTCACAAATAATATTTGATAACCACAAGTCAAATCTTGTGTAGATTTCAAATATTTCACCAAAATTCTAACTATATGCATACTCTAAAAAAAAAAACCTCAGAATTGAATTTAATGTGCTTTTTGTGCTTGATGTGCCAAAGAGCAAAAGTAAATTAGCACAAAAATATTAAAAGAAACACAAAGAAGATGAGTTTATACTCCACAACGAAGTAAGAAGAGACACACTGAGCGGTATCCAGCAGATACAAGCATAAAGAAACTTCAGACAATAAGTTTGTTAAGGGCTCATTAAGCATCTGATAACAGAATGATTTTTGGAATGTGAGTTTTGGATATAATCTGTCTCATACTTGCATAGGGGAATCAAGTCTACATAATAGTTCCGACAGGCACTTTTCACTGTGGTATAACAAAATCTATAAGGTTACACCATTTAAAATACTGTATCTGATTCAACTATGCAATGCATTTGACCATAGGCACATTCCTTTTCCCAACCAGACTCAATTCATCTATCTGTAAAAAAAGAACTTTGGATTAGAAGATGCATGCATTTTCAGGTGTAACTTTCTGTTCTTTATGACTCCGAAAATCAGTAATTTGCTTATTCACTTCAGCCTATTCACACATGTAAATGCTTGGCTCTGGTTAAGAAGAGATAAGCAACAGGAAAATATGCTTATGGAAAAATAAAATCAATAACCCCAAACTGATGCTTCAGAGATTGTGTCCTTTGTGTCTCCTCTGGAGGGCAAGGGCTTGCATGCTCTTATTTTTTCTCTTTCTTCCACATACATGGTCAACCTAAATCATATTCTATGCACAAAATGTACCCACCTTTTTTTTTTTTTTTTTTTTTTTTAGTGCATTCTTATGATACTCCCTCTCTATAGAATACCCTCTCTCTCTGGTTCCTCATCTTTGTTTCTAACTCATCAAATGCCTTCTTGTGTAAATAGCTTCCTTGACTCAACACTCTTAAAGGCTCGAATTCCCATCTCCAAATATCCATGATACATACTTTTATAGTGACAAGTCTGAAGCATTGCTCTTACTGTCTGTGCTATTTTATAGCACTAAAACATAGATTCCTTTGGGGCTTGGGAATTTTCTTTTCAAATCTTTATTCTCACTGACTCACATATGCCAGGCACAGAGTAGGTGCTTGATAATTGAATGAAAACAGAGTATCATAGGCACAAACAGCCTTCCATTCATCTTAAATTATCTTTTTTTATCAGTGTGTTTTCTGTGGTCTCTTGCAATATTATGCAAATTAGTTTCTGAGTGTGCAGTTATAAGCACAATAGCTATCCCTGAAAGAGTTCCTTTTTACTGAAACATTAAAGATGACTGCTTTACAGAATAGAATTTTGGGTAATTTGGCAGTCTATAGAGATTGCCAGTTGTGGATGATTCTCTTTCTTGCTGAAATAGGCACTCCTTTGATAACCCTGCTTTCTAAAGTTATTACTAGGCACATAGGATTTCATAGATAGCACCTAAACTGATATAATAGCACCATGAAAATCTGCCATGTGTAGGATCCCAAGCTGATTGTCATTTGTATTATCTTACAGAAGAGGGAAATAAACCGCTCAAATAAAGCATTGTTCATGTATAGCATTCTTTTATAATGATGCAGAATTGCAAGATGTCCAATTAGATTTACATTATCTGTGGGAAAGAAAAGGAAAAAAAGCAAAATTACATGGTGCAATGAAGGTGGGACAATACCCTCTCAAATAATCTTAGCAACGCATATTCAAACTGTCCTATGTTGAAACAGATATAAATACATGAAAGACGATATCACTGCTAAAGCAATGGCTCACTGGGGTACATGTGCGCTAAGAAAAGAACCTCTCTATCATGTTTCGGTTACAGGGTCAAACTAGCTCTGGAGTAATGCTAATATCTTTCTATACAAGCTGATTTTTTTTTTTCAAAATGAAGAACAAACTAATCAGAAAGGTTTCCAGACTTACTCTGATACTAATATTCTTACACTGTTTCACAGATGCTTCTTGTTCTGCAAAGGTAAATGCATTGAGATTGCCAGTTCAACAACAGTCTATCTAATATGGTCTATGTAATTTGAATTTTATGCATTTTTTGTCATATAGGAATTTAAGAGTTTTGAAAAATATTTATATTTTTGATTTTCTGTTTTTGCTTATCGGCAACCGACTTAGAATAGACACACTATTCTTTTGAAGGATGGGTAGACACACAATAAAATATTCAACACACTTTTTCACGTGTTTTTTGAAACTCTTGCTGTCAAGATAATGCCAATTCAGAGCACTATTTTTGTATATTCTTTTTATGGAAAAGTCTGCGTGTTTGAGAGTGAGAAATTACAAAGACTGTTTAGGAAGGAACTGTTTAGGAAGCATTTATAGACCACATGTCTTACTTCTGCTCCTGGAATGTGGCATCTTTTCATGCTTCTGCTTATCCTCACTCTTAATCTAGTCAGTTGTTTATTTCTTTTTACGGCACATACCACTCTGAATGGCATGATGGCTGTGCATATGTGAAAGTATACTTGTCGGTAGGACACATGCCCCCACAGGCCCAGGGGGGCAATCCAGGAGACATTTTTCCATTTGGTTTATCTAGTATTTGACCCTGGTGACTGCATCCTTCCATTCTTCTCTTCTCAATATGTTTTGTGCATCTGTCAACCTTTCTCTCTCTGAGAGTGATACCATATTATTTCTGTTTTTACTCACTCCTTGCTAGCAGCCTCTTCTCACACTGTTTAGCTGGTGCTTTCTTCACACTTGCCCTTATTATAATATTCTAGAGTCCACTAGAACATGAATTCCATAAAAGTGAATAGTTTGACTAGTATTTTTCACTGCTTTATCACTGATAAATAAAGAAATACTTCTATGTAGCAATGATGGTTGTGGTGGTGCTTTAGTCGCTAAATCATGTTCGACTCTTTGCGACCCCATGGACTGCAATGAAGCCTGCCTGACTCCTCTGTCCTGGGATTTCCTGGGTAAGAATACTTTAGGGGATTGCTGATTCCTTTTCCAGGGGCTCTTCACAACCCAGGGATCAAACCTGTGTCTCCTGCATGGCAGGTGAATTCTTTACTGACTGAGCCACCAGGGAATCCTATGTGCAATAGATGTTGCATAAATGATTATTGAATAATAAATGAATTAATGTCCAAGGTGGATCCTAGGCTTTTTCATCTGTGGAGCACTTCTCCCTGCCTATCACGTTCAGTGACTGAGATACCATCTATAGGCTACTGATTGTTTTTTCCACTTTGGGCCTTTATTTTCTTACACATCTTAGCAGTTGCAATAAATCTTATAAACACTAAAAAGTAATCTAAACCTTGAATCATGGATATCCTTAACACAGCCTGTATATTCCAATATTGTTTGCCCTTAACCTTTTCTGATAAAGATTTCATGTCACGCACCTCAAAATATTTGCTGTGAACTATTTCCCCCTTCCTCTTTTTTTTTTTTTTTTTAACAAAAATTCAGACTCAACTTTAAACTCTGAGGTCCTAGGCATCTCTTACTGAATTTGTCTGTACTTACCCCTTGGGTTCAATATAATATATTGACTTGGATTAGAATCTTAAATTAGCTCCTATGGAACATTATCTATTCATTAACAATCCAGCTGCTTATTTTCCTTGCTGCAAAGACTCATCCACCCCCAGACTTAAAATAAAAATAAAACAAAAAATATTCAATTTATTTTTTTCAGTTAAAGTATCTTTCTCTACCTATATGTACAAGAGGCTTAGGGCTTCCCTGGTGACTCAGTGGTAAAGAATCTGCCTACCAATGCAGGAGACACAGATTCAATCCCTGGGTCTGAAAGGTTCCCTGGAGAAAGAAATGGCAGCCCATTTTAGTATTCTTGCCTGAAATATCCCATGAACAGAGGAGCTCGGCTGCCTACAGTCCATGGGGTTGCAAGAGAGTTGGACACGATTTAGCTACCAAACAATGATACTGTCATAAAATCTGATTGTGCATTGTACAATTCTGCACCATTACAGGTGAAACATTTAATTAAGTGGATGACAGAAAAAGCAGATTGAAAGAAAAATAAGATCTGCTACAGATAAATTAATTTTTTTCCTGTGGATATCTAGGGCTGCACCCTGTAGAGCTGCAAACCCTATAACTGCCCATCCTCAACACTGAAGGACCTGAAGACAGTGACAAAGACATCAGTGATTTATTTTGATAATTGATCTTAAATGTCTGAGCCAAGTGGGTTCTGGAGAGACACCCAAATGTGGATGACAGACAGCAAGTAGGACAGGGCTTGCAGCAATCTTCACTAAGGTGGCAGAATGGGGTTGGGAGTGTTGTCAGTTATAGGGGAAATTGACTCCTTCTTTGACTTATTGGTTATCAGGGAAACTATCACGAAGTACCTAAGTCTTGGTTAGTGTTAGTTGCTCAGTTTGTCTGACTCTTTGCGACACCAACCCAGTGGACTCTAGCTGGGGCTGGGGAGCAAGCCCCTAGGCAGTTACTGATTAGGCTTTAAGATTAAGTGCTGTGCTTAGTCGCTCAGTCATGTCTGACTCTTTGCAACCCCATAGACTATAGCCCGCCAGGCCCCACTGTCCTTGGGGATTCTCCCGGCAATAATACTGGAGTGCGTTGTCATGCCCTCCTCCAGGGGATCTCCCCAACCCAGGGATCAAACCCAGGTTTCCCACAATGCAGACAGATTCTTTACCATCTGAGCCACCAGGGAAGCTCAAGAGTATTGAAGTGGGTAGCCTATCCCTTATCCAGCGGATCTTCCTGAACCAGGAATCAACCAGGGTCCCCTGCATTGCAGGCAAATTTTTTACCAGCTGAGCTACCAGGGAAGCCATTTAAGATTAAGAAGGCAGGTCAGTCATTGAGTAGGTTGTAGATTGAGACTGGTAGGCAGGGGCTGTACTGAGAACAAGAGAGTAACCTATCTTGTTCTGACCATACAATCAGGTATGTATTGCATGACCATACAATCAGACCATACAATTAGGTAAAAGTATAGAACATGGAATGCCTTAAAAAACAATAATGATGAAAACAAAATACAGTTTTCATATATGAAGGACTATAAAATCATTCAACCAATAAATACCCATACACACACAATATGCAGATGGTATAATTTTTGTTTCTTTTCTAAATTGAAACATTGTTTTGAGATACATTTTTTTTTCATTTAACAAGACATCTATCTTCTGTCTAATCTGTTTGTATATCTATATTTTTCATAGGATTTCATATTATGAGTATAGCATAATTTAGCTCTTTATTAATCATATTTAGAGTTTCTGTCAGAGTTTGAAATATTATGTTTAAGCAACATAATAACCTTGGTTTAGTCCCAACATTTATTTTTTTCTCGTATATTATTCTCACATGGGGTTTCCTTTGTCTGGAAATTTCTTCTCTTCCCCACATACCCCACTCTCTCTTTTCACATCTCAGATGAAATGTCACTTCCTTAAAGGATATTTCTATGACCTTACAGACTAAGATTCATTCTTTTTTTTTTTTTCCACCCTCAGTCTTAACCCCTACCATACTGATAGCTATCCTTGAAATGTCAGCCTGAATGTAACTAATTCAGTAGTAGTCACTACAGTATACCTTAATATAAAAATTGTTCTATCAAGCTCTCATGAAGAAGTGAAATGAAGTCGCTCAGTCGTGTCCGACTCTTTGCGACCCCATGGACTGTAGCCTATCAGGCTCCTCTGTCCATGGAATTTTCCAGGCAAGAATACTGGAGTGGGTTGCCATTTCCTTCTCCAGGGATCTTCTCCACCCAAGGATCGAACCTGGGTCTCCCGCATTGTAGGCAGACGCTTTTACCGTCTGAGCCACCAGGGAAGCCTCCATCAAGCTCTCATAGCATCTTGTATTTATTTCCATTCTACTTTCACAGTTTATATCTAACCATCTGTGTAAATGTTAATTATTTTTCTCTTGCTCACTAATCTCTAATCTTCAGGAAGGCATGTGATAGATCTATTTTGCTTATTGCTTCATTCCAAGTGCATACTGTAGTTCCTGACATATTGTGGGTGAAACGAATATTCAATGAATGAGTGAATGATTCTAAGAATATTATTGAAAATGTACATCTGCTTCCATTTGAAGGATTACTACAAAATATATTCTGTTTCCATTTGGGGGATTCCTGCAGAATATAGTCCTAGACAAAGAATTGTTAACTAAAAGATTCTGTACATTTAAATTTTGACAGAAAATGCTAAGTTTCCTAAAGAATTATGTGTTGAACACAGTAATTGTAGACCAGGAATTTAACCTGGACCCACTGCCTTGGGATCCTGGAGTCTTTAGCCACTGGACCATGAAGGGAATCCTTATTGTTCTGTTTTCTAGTATGTCATTTCCTCATATTCTTTTTTCCGCTTGTCAAACTTGTAGTTACTATTCCTCAACACTCAGTTTAGATATCACCCTATTTTGATACAGATTGTCCTGCTCTGTGAAAGTGAAAGTAAAATCGCTCAGTCGTGTCCAACTCTTTGCGACCCCATGGACTGCAGCCTATCAGGCTCCTCTATCCATGAGATTTTCCAGGCAAGAGTGCTGGAGTGGATTGCCATTTCCTTCTCGAGGGGATCTTCCTGACCCAGGAATCGAACCCGGGTCTCCTGCATTGCAGGCAGATGCTTTATCGTCTGAGCCACCAGGGAAGCTCCTTCTCTGTAGTCCCTAATAATATGTGACTATATTCCTAGTCAGTTTCTAAATCATATAAAAGATTGCTATTTATATAATTATCTTCCTCAAATGTCGTTATAGCGAGCCTGATAGCTAGTGTGAATGTTGGCAAGCACCTTTTTATGAAACTGGAAAGTGAAAGTGAAGTCACTCAGTCGTGTCCGACTCTGTGACCCCATGGACTGTGTACCCTACCAGGCTCCTCTGTCCATGGGATTTTCCAGGCAATAGTACTGGAGTGGATTGCCAAATAACATGAATTACAAAGGAAATGTACATGTGAACATAAGTTAGAATCAGTGAGGAACTCTCCCTCTTCATTTTTTATACTGATCGTTTGAAAATTAAAGGGTTGGGCCCAGTTCAAAGTTCCCGATTCCTCTTTGACTGGCTTGGGCTCTGGTTTCACGAAGACGTCAATAACTGGGATACATTTCGGGGAGGAAAGGATGAAGGACTTGCCAGAGCAGAATTGGCCAGTTTCCCACACCTCCACCCCACCACACACCAACCTGAACTGACCATCTCAGGAAAACCAAGGACACAGCTTCATCCTGATATGGATACATTCCACTTGAAGCTCCCCCAGGCTTTGTGCAGCAGAACTCCTTTCAGTGTGTGTGACCGTAATGAGATGGATTCTTGAAGTGGAGACTCTGAGGAATAAGGATGAGCATGTAGAGAGAGAAAACATGGGCCTGAGAGTCAGTGGACTGGAATCCCTGACCTTACTCTGCCCCTCTCCAGCTGTGAGATCTGAGCAAGACCCTCTTCACTTCTCTCAGTCTTGGTCATCTCCTCTGCAACAGGATGACAGTGGATTTGATGATCTTAAACTCCCCCACCCCCAGCTCTAAATACCCCATGGATTCTATCTTGAAATAGCACATGAGAAGTCTGTTGGAACTCTGCGAACCAACCACTCCTAAGAAACTAAATTCTCCCCCAAGAGAGAATACACATGTGCTCAGATGATGTGCTAAAATGAGCACTGGATGGGGAACAGAGGATAAGGTCAGGGTCCAGCTCTGCCTTGCTGTCGTTTGGTCACTCACTTGTGTCTGACTTTATGCAATCCCATGGACTGCAGCATACCAGGCTTCCCTGTCCTTCACTATCTCACGGAGCTTGCTCAAACTTGAACTGGTGTCATGTTCTTGAGAAAAACATGCTCCCTCTCTGCACCTTTGTCTTCTCAGCTGTAATCTGCAGTTATATCCTCTCTTGATGGTACCTTTCAGGTTGGTCATGCCAGGGATATTGGGTGTGCTGGTGGCTGAGAATTCACATTGCAGTGAATGTGAAATTTATTTAAAAATTTTTTCATTGGCATATAGTTGCTTTACAATGCTGTGTTAATTTCTGCTGTACAGCAAAGTAAGTCAGCTATATGTATACATATATCCCCTCTTTTTTGGATTTCCTTCCCATTTAGGTCACCACAGAGCACTGAGTAGGGTTCTCTAAGCAATACTATAGGTTCTCATTCAATTCAGTTCAGTTCAGTTCCTCAGTAGTGTCTGACTCTTTGTGACCCCATGAATCACAGCACGCCAGGCCTCCCTGTCCATTACCAACTCCCGGAGTTCACTCAAACCCATGTCTATCAAGTCGGTGATGCCACCCAGCCATCTCATCCTCTGTCGTCCCCTTCTCCTCCTACCCCCAATCCCTCCCAGCATCAGGGTCTTTTCCAATGAGTCAACTCTTCCCATGAGGTGGCCAAAGTATTGGAGTTTCAGCTTCAGCATCAGTCCTTCCAATGAACACCCAGGACTGATCTCCTTTAGTTATCTATTTCATACATATCTATTTCATCCCCCTTTCCCCTCTTGGTATCCAAACATTTGTTCTCTACGTCTGTGTCTCTACTACTGTTTTGCAAATAAGTTCATCTATATCATTTTCTAGATTCCACATGTAAGTGATATTATACGATATTTGTTTTCCTCTTTCTGCCTTCATTCTATATGACAGTCTCTAGGTTCATCCACATTTCTACAAATGACCCAATTTCATTCCTTTTTATGTCTGAGTAATATTCCATTGTATATATGTACCACATTTTCTTTATCCACTCCTCTGTTGATGGACATTTAGGTTGCTTCCATGTCATAGCATGAAATTTAAACATAATACAACATTGAAAATGTAAAGGAGAGAGCATAATTAAAGTTAGAGAAGTCACCAGTTGTCCAGGACAAAGGGGTAAGCCAAGTTCAGATGCAAGCAAAAGGAAGGGATGGAGAAAAGGAGGCTAGGAGGAAGGCAAAGAATTCACAAATAAAGTGTAAGTTCTAGGTGTATTTTATCCAGCCTATGAAAAAAAATAAAAAATAAAATAAAGTGAAAATGTAATGAAAATGTTAATCACTCAGTTTGTCTGACTCTTTGTGACTCTGTGGACTGTAGTCCACCAGGCTCCTCTGTCCATGGAATTTTCCAGTCAAGAATACTGGAGTGGGTTGTCATACTTCCTCCAAGGGATCTTCCTGACCCAGGGACTGAACCCAGTCTCCTGCATTGCAGACAGATTCTTTAACATCTGAGCCACCAAATCATACAAAAGATTGCTATTTATATCATTGTCTCCCTCAAATGTTCTTGTATTTAGCCTGATATCTGGCATGAATATTGACATATGCACTTTTGTAGAACTGAACTAGTATGAATTATAAAGGAAATGTACAGGTGAACATGACTTGGAATCAATAAAAATCTATTATCTGTTCATTATTTGTATTGACAATTTAAGGCAACTTAACAGCTATAACTCATTCTAGACAGTAAAATTTTATTTTCTCACAGTTCTGGAGACTTGAAGTCCAAGAAAATTACAGACAGAGTTGGTTTCTGGTGAGCCTTCTCTCCTTGACTTACAGGTGGCTTGTTTAATCTTTCTGTCCTTATCTTGCCTTTTCTCTATGAACAGATACTTCTCATTTCTCATACTTTTCTTGCAATAACACTAGTCCTGTTGGATTAGGGCCCCACCCATACTATCTCATTTCAACTTAATTATCTCTTTAAAGACAGTTCCCCATTATAGCCACATTTTGAGATGTCTCATGTTAGAGCTTTAACATGCAAATTATAAAGGAGGACACAATTCAGCCCATAAGAGTCAGGGAACTGGTTTATAGCTGAAGTTGTTAACGTGAGTCTAGGATACTTGTTAGAAAGGTGGCGAATGACAGAGACAAGGAAAGGGAGATGAGGCAGGCCTGTTGAAGACAGTTACTTACTTCAAATTGATGGCAGACAAAATTTTCCTTGGATTCCCTGGAGTATTTATGAGTTATAAAGAGAGAAGTTAATAAGTTACCTAAACCCTAAAACTAAACTAAGTAAGACTTTTGGAAATGTATATGTGTGTGTATATATATATATATGCATCCTTATAAATGCTAAATTAAAAATAAATATCCACACTATGGAACAAGTTAATAAGGAAAGTAAATTGACTATGTAAACTCCGTATCTCCACAAAAGCAACGTAATAAAATAAGACATAAAGTTATTTTTTCCAAGGTTAATACTTAGAAAACAATCTAAGCTGTAATCTTGGGAAAAATGTTTCCAACTTTAATTCCAAAAGCATGTGTAAATGTAAAAGTGTGACAGATTCACTTATATAAAAAATACAAAGACCTCATATTTTTCTCTTATTTACACAAATTAATGGACTAAAGAAGTTTGTGTACTTTTAAAATAAAGATTCTAGGCAATGGGTGATGGATTTTTAACAGTCTTCTCCAAGTAGTGACAGAGTTCGACATATGAAGCCTATTTGTCTTCATTATCTGAAAGCTGGAAGAATAGAAATTGAATTTAGACAAATACATAGAAGTTGCCAAAAGACATGTGTTGAGAGGCACTGTGTGCCTTCATGAATTAAAAATGAAAATAAGTGGTTTATTAATAAAGTAAGCCTTTCCTGAGGAACTCGAAGTCAGTATAACCTATTCTCTGACCATCCTCCCACTTCTGAACTGAAGTTTGCTAACCACTTCCTGTACTTCATATATGAGGAAATCTATATATTCCCCTTTATGATAGTCTTAGGTGACACTAATAGGCATATCATTTTATGTAAACATATCTATAATATTTATTAATGGACTTTTCTAACTGACTGTTATTATCTTTCATTTTCATTGTCCAAATGTCATAGGTATATAAAGGTGAAAATTATGTAGCAAAAACAAGAACAGAGGCAAGCTAATAGAAAATAAATGTGGGAATTTTGTATTCAAAATTATAAAAATTTTACTTTGTGGATCCAAGTTAGTGTTGGAATCATAATGCAAGAGAAATGTAGGAAAAATAATATATGTAGTTTAGTATGAATCTGTGCATAATACAAAAAGCCCCCAATAGAATTATGAACAATGGAAACTCGAATGAGGTAGGTCAAGATGTCTTTATGTTTTCTCTTCCATGACTATTCCAAAGAAGTGGAAGATTAAAAATGAAAAGTGAAGGGGCAGGGTGTGTGAAACAGAAATGGGAAAGCAAAAGAGTAGAGAGGAGGAAAAAGGGAAAGGCCAAGGAGGAAGAAATATATGGTGGGTTCATTGCAGAAGAGATGATATAAAGTTAAAAAAAAAAGAAAAAAAAAAAAAGAAGGAAGAAAGAAAAAGGAAGAGAAGTGGCAATAAAAACTAGTACAGCCACTATGGAGAACAGTGTGGAGATTCCTTAAAAAACTGGAAATAGAACTGCCTTATGATCCAGCAATCCCGCTGCTGGGCATACACACTGAGGAAACCAGAAGGGAAAGAGACACGTGTACCCCAATGTTCATCACAGCACTGTTTATAATA
>NW_011494653.1:403543-418321 GCF_000754665.1 Bison bison bison | reverse complement strand
CAGCATATACACAATGGAGTATTACTCAGCCATTAAAAAGAATACATTTGAATCAGTTCTAATGAGGTGGATGAAACTGGAGCCTATTATACAGAGTGAAGTAAGTCAGAAAGAAAAACACCAATACAGTATACTAATGCATATATATGGAATTTAGAAAGATGGTAACAATAACCCTGTGTATGAGACAGCAAAAGAGACACTGATGTATAGAACAGTCTTATGGACTCTGTGGGAGAGGGAGAGGGCAGGGAGATTTGGGAGAATAGCATTGAAACATGTATAATATCATGTATGAAATGAGTCGCCAGTCCAGGTTTGATGCACGATACTGGATGCTTGGGGCTGGTGCACTGGGACGACCCAGAGGGAAGGTATGGGGAGGGAGGAGGGAGGACGGTTCAGGATGGGGAACACAGGTATACCTGTAGCGGATTCATTTCGATATTTGGCAAAACTAATACAATATTGTAAAGTTTAAAAATAAAATAAAATAAATCTGTTAAAAGAAAAAAAAAGAAGATAAAGGTTTTAATGGAAAGAATAAGTATGATAGGAAGAGAAATAAAGAACGAAAAGAGAGGAAGAGAAAGAAAATAGTAGAAAAAGGAAAAACAGAAGAAATAAAGAGGAAAAAATTATGAAAAGGAAGCAGAAAGAAAAGTATAAAAAAGTTGTAAAACAGTGATGATAATTTATGAGCTATTTCTTATTTTTAGTCTGTGTTCAAAATATGAACCCATACATAACAGTTATAAAATGATATTCTTTAAGCTTACTATTGTGATGAAATAAAAAAGTTAAGAAAGATATTAGTATGTGGCATAGCACTATTCAGATATATTGAAACACAGTCCTTGATTTATTTAGGATGGCAGTTTTGTTTTGCTTTTGATATACCAAAATCTCAATACTGAAAATAACTTCTGCATAGCTTGCTCTGAGTATAAGCTTGTAACAAATAATTCCTATTTTGTAAAAACTCTAATAAGTGCTAAAGGAGAAATTTAAAACGTACTATTAAAATTCTGCTAAGAGATCAATAGGTTTTTTCAATAGAAATAAGAATAATTTAAGCTGAACAAAAAAAATCAATGTTTTTTTAAAAATTAGTATATGAAAATTAGGGAGCTCCTCTAATATAAGGAACTGTTAATGAACATTAGAGAATTTGAGATTTTTGAAAACTTCCTGAGAGACAGACAAAAGAAAAATCATATACTTTATGTTGTTGGTAAATAAGAAATACAAATTTTTCAATTGTGGAAAACATCTATAACTCCCATAATTTTGAACTCTGAAAACAAAATGGAGAAGAATGTGTTAAGTTTTATTTGTTCTTCTTACTGACTGCTGATTGTCTTCTTCTTGATAACTACTTCTAAAATGATCTAATGGTCCTCTAGTAAGATATTTCTTCAGGATGAAACTACACAACCCACGTGGAAGCCAAAACTTGTCTCAACATGAATAATACTTTTCAATGTTACTGTCATAACATTTGACGTTACATGACATACAAGAAAAACTTAAGATTAAATAAAAACAAAACTAAAAAATATGCTTTGCAATCAAACAAAAGAATTAGATGATACCAAGTGTCAGATAGAAGGAAGAAGAGCCTTTTGGCTATTCTATGGTCAGATAACTCAACATCCAGATATTTGGATCATATTGTATTGATCAACAATAAGTACAGAAAGCACAGGTTTGTTTTTTGAAAGTTTCCATGTTTTTATGAAGCAGATGAACTGACAGGAGGGTGACATACCTTTTGGTTGTTCGTTCATGATGAATAATTTAATGTTTTAAAAACATGAACAATTTAAATTTGAAGTAGACTCACTGATTTAAAGTTCCCCAACATCCCAATTAATAATATACCAGCATCACTGTACCTGACTTATCTGTGATAATCTGCTACAGGCTAAGTTGTTTCAGTCATGTCCAACTCTTTCTAATCCTATGGACTGTAGCCCAGAAAAGTGAAAATATACTTTTACTTTCAAGTTGTCCAGGTCAGCTTTGTCTTTATCATCATGAAATTTTTCTTTAATTTGCTTTAAAAGGAATATATTTTCTTCTTTGATACAAATACAGATTTTGAAAAATACATAATTATCATGGAAACATATTAAATGTTTATTGATATGACATTACCAATAACTAAATTGTAAATAAACATAATTTTATATGAAATAAGTAAAAGCACTATTTGAGTGAAAAAAATTAAAGAATATACATCATTTTTCAGTAGTCTCAGTTCAGTTCAGTCACTCAGTCGTGTCCGACTCTTTGCAACCTCATGAATTGCAGCATGCCAGGCCTCCCTGTCCATCACCAACTCCTGGAGTTCACCCAAGTTCATGTGCATCAAGTCGGTGATGCCATCCAGCCATCTCATCCTCTGTCGTCCCCTTCTCCTCCTGCCCCCAATCCCTCTCAGCATCAGGGTTTCAGTAGTCTAGACATTAATTAATAATGACTCAGTGACATAGCGAATGTCTTACTGGCTCTCAAACTTTTAAAAATATGTATATAACAAGATGCCCTGAGTTTAGACTAATTTCCATAAATATTTTTACCGTGGCAGATTTGATGCTGCTAACTTGACATCCTTAAAAACTGAGTTGGAAAGAGTTGTGCATAATTGACTCCAGTGAGCTAGTAAGAGCTGGCTCCACTGCATCACTACTTACATCTCAGTAATCTTTGGAAGGCACACCAAAAATTGCAAATAATAAAAGTTAAATAAATGCTCATTAAGTCAAGCAAAATACTGTGGTTTCAAAATTATGCTACTTAATTACAATTATAGTTTCAAAATTGATCAATTAAGTTAATAACTCATTCTAATCTAATAGGTCCTCTAATATAATCACTTTATGTTTTGGTTAGTAAAACTCAATGCTTGCCAGTCTCCTTGGAGGAGTCTCTATTGTACCTAAATGAACTATTTTCAGTTTCTCAGTTTATTTTTTCTTTCTCAACTTTAGATCAATCTATCTAAATAATCTGAATAGGTACACTTTTATTGTGTTTTTTTTTTTATTGTCAATGTTTACAGATATTCCTAGTGTATATTAAATCTGTTTTTAATATATACTTAATATACACCTATAGGAATTCTATATTAATATCTGTATAGCTATATGTCCAGATGTATGCTGTATTGTGCTCATTCATATCCAACTCTTTATGACCCCATGGATTGCAGCCTTACAGGCTCCTCTGTCCATGGAATTTTCCAAGCAAGAGTACTGAATTGGGTTGCCATTTCCTACTCCAATACAGATGTTTATATCTGTGTTTATTTATTCCCGTATCAGTATCCATAAAATCTGTCACTTCTTCCACTTTTTCCCCCATCTATTTACCATGAGATGATGAGACCAAAAGCCTTGATCTTAGATGTTTTTGATGTTGAGTTCAAGCCATTTTTCACTCTCCTCTTTCACCCTCATCAAGAGGCTCTTTAGATCCTCTTCACTTCCTGCCATTAGAGTGATATCATCTGCATATCTCAGGTTGTTGATATTTCTCCCAACACTCTTGATTCCAGCTTGTGATTCTTCTAGCCTGGCATTTTGTATGATGTATTCTGCATATAAGTTAAATAAGCAGGGTGATAATATACAGCCTTGTTGTACTCCTTTCCCAATTTTGAACCAGTCAGTTATTCCGGTTCTAATTGATGGTTCTTGTCTCACATACAGGTTTCTCAGGAGACAGGCAAGGGGGTCCAGTACTCACATCTCATTAGGAATTTTCCACACTTTGCTGTGATCTACAGAGTCAAAGGCTTTAACATAGTCAATGAAGTAGAAGTAGATGTTTTGGGAGGAAATTATCTTGCTGTTTCTATGATCCAAAGAATGTTGGCAATTTGATCTCTGGTTCCTCTGCCTCTTGAAAACCCACTTTGTACATCTGGAAGTTCTCAGTTCATGTACTGCTGAATCCTCATTTGAAGTATTTTGAGCATAACCTTGCTAATACATGAAATGAGCAGAATTGTATGGTACTTTGAACATTATTTGGCGAAGCCAGTTCATGGATCACAGCCTTGTTATGGTGAAGGGGTTTGCCTAATCCAGTGAAGCTATGAACCATGCCATGAAGGGCCACCTAAGATGGATGGGTCATAGTAAAGAATTCTGACAAAATGTGGTTCATCGGAAAAGGAAATGACAACGTACTCCAGTATTCCTACCTTGAGAGCTTCGTGAGCACTATGAAAATGCAAAACGATTACACCAGAAGATGAACCCCTTAGGTTATAAGGTGTCTAACATACTACTGGGAGAGAGGGGAGGACAATTACTAGGTACAATTAATAGCTCCAGAATGTATGAACGGCTGGGCCAAAGCAGAAACAGTACTCAGCTGTGGATGTGTCTGGTGCTAAAAGTAAAGTTCAATGCTATAAAGAACAATATTGCATAGGAACCTGGAATGTTACGTCCATCAGTAAAAGTAAATAGGATATGGTCAAGCAGGAAATGGCAAGATTGAACACTGACATCTTTAGGAATTAGTGAACTAAAGTGGACAACAGTGGGCAAATTTAATTCAGATGACCATTATACCTAATACTGTGGGCAAGAATCCCTTAGAAAAGATTGAGTAGCCCTCATAGTCAACAAAAGAGTCTGAAATGCAGTACTTGGATGTAGCCTCAAAAATCACAGAATGGTCTTGGTTCTCTTCCAAGGCAAACATTCAGTATCACAGTAATCCAAGACTAGGTCCCAACTATTAATGGCAAAGAAGCTGAAGTTGACCAGTTCTATGAAGACCTACAACACCTTCTAGAACTAACATCAAAAAAAGATGTCCTTTCATCACAGAAGTTTGGAATGAAAAAATAAGAAGTCAATAGATACTTGGAATAACAGACAAGTTTGGCCTTGTAGTACAAAATGAAGCAACAAAAGCTAACAGAGTTTTGTCAAGAGAACATGCTGGTCATAGCAAACACCCCTTCCATAAACCCAAGAGACAACACTACACATGGACATTACCAGATGGTCAATACCAAAATCAGTTCTTTGCAACAGAAGATGGAGCTCTATATAGTCAGTGAAAACAAGACCTGGAGCTGAATGTGGCTTAGATCATGAGCTCCTTATTTAAAATTAAGGCTTAAATAAAGAAAATAGGGAAAATCAATAGTTTATTCAGGTATGACCTTATGAGTATATAGTGGAGGTGAAAAATAGACTCAAGGGATTAGATCTGGTAGAGTTCCTGAAGAACTGTGGACAGAGATTCATAACATTGTACAGGAGTCTGTGACCAAAATCATCCCAAAGAAAAAGAAATGCATGAGGGCAAATTAGTTGCCTGAGGAAGCTTTACAATTAGCTGAGGAAAGAAAAGAAGTGAACGGCAAAGGAGAAAGGGAAAGAAAGAACTGAATGCAGTTTCAGAGTATATCAGGGGGAGATAAGAAGGCCTTCTTAAATGAACAATTCAAAAAAATAGAGTAAAACAATAGAATGGGAAAGACTAGAGATCTCTTTAAGAAAATTGGAGATATTAAGGGAATATTTCATGGTAGAATGGGCATGCTAAGGGATGGAAACAGTAAGGACCCAACAGAAGCAGAAGAGATTAAGAAGAGATGGCAAGAATATACAGAACTGTACAAAAAAAAAAATCTTAGTAACCTGGATAACCACGATGTGGTCATGGTATGGTCACTCACCTACAGCCGGACATCCTGGAGTATGAAGTCAAGTGGGCCTTAGGAAGCATTACTATGAACAAACCTAGTGGAGGTGAAGAAATTCCAAATGAGCTCTTTAAAATCCTAAAAGATGATGTGTTAAAGCACTGCTCTCAATATGTCAGCAAATTTGGAAAACTCAGCAGTGGCCCAGGGATGGTAAAGTTCAGTTTTCATTCCTATCCCAAACAAGGGCAATGCCAAATAATGTTAAAGCTATTTTGCAAATAGTTTGCACCAATTAATAAAATGTAGAAGGATTTTGAGAAATATGTGAGGTCGAGACAGAACTGACTCCACAAAGCATGATGAAATACTGTCATCAGTTTTAATCTTCAGGCATCTAACTTTATTTATTCGTGCTTCTTTGACTCTCTTCTTCCCACATAATTTAAATTTTTCTTCCTCTCCTACACCACTGAAATATTGCCTGAGCATTCTGTTCTTCAGTTGGATCAATTTTCCTACTTTCAATATTGACCATTGAGGGATCTGAACATGCTGGAAAGAGCACCGAACCTAGAGATCATTCTATACACTGTGTCCAGTTAAAAAACATAATACATAGGAAGAATTTTAGTGAAAGAAAATCTCAGTTCATTTAGAAATTTATTGAAAAAATGCTGTAATGCTGGGTACGAGGGAAGGAAGAGAGAATACACATTTTTTGGGCTGAGTGCATACCAAAATATGCACATACTGCAAACCATTAACCAGAACACAGTATCGGAGCTCGGCAGTGGACACCAGTGGATTCAACATTAAACAATTGTATAGTATTAGAATATGGGAACACTGAACACAGGAACAGGTGGTACTGTGCCATACAAGTTAGCAGAAAGTCAGTGGCTCTAAGGAATTCTATCAGTATATATCAGACCTCTAGCCAATTCAGTGAGTTCAAAGGAAGAACTTTGATTACTTACAAGAACAGTCAGATAATTGGCAAAGCTGTTGTTCTGAAGTCAACAGAATGCCTGAAAGGTTCTCTAGATATGATGAGATCCAATAACTAATTAGGAAATGAGTTGATTAATTCATTCAGTTCAGTTCAGTCACTCAGTCCTGTCCGACTCTTTGCAACCCTGTGAACTGCAGCACGCCAAGCCTTCTTGTCCATCACCAACTCCCAGAGTTTACTCAAACTCATGTCCATTATGTCAGTTATGTCATCCAACCATCTCATCCTTTGCCATCTTCTTCTCCTTCTGCCCTCAATCTTTCCCAGCATCAAGGTCTTTTCAAATGAGTCAGCTCTTTGCATCAGGTAGCCAAAGTATTGGAGTTTCAGCTTCAGCATCAGTCCCTCCAATGAACACCCAGGACTGATCTCTTTTAGGATGGACTGGTTGGATGTCCTGGCAGTCCAAGGGACTCTCAAGAGTCTTCTCCAACACCACAGCTCAAAAGCATCAATTCTTCAGCACTAAGCTTTATAGTCCAACTCTCACATCCATACATGACTACTGGAAAACCACAGCCTTGACTAGACGGACCTTCGTTGGCAAAGTAATGTCTCTGCTTTTGAATATGCTATCTAGGTTGGTCATAAGTTTCCTTCAAGGAGTAAGTGTCTTTTAATTTCATGGCTGCAATCACCATCCGCAGTGATTTTGGAGCCCCCAAAAATAAACTCAGCCACTGTTTCCACTGTTTCCCCACCTATTTGTCATGAAGTGATGGGACTGAATGCCATGATCTTAGTTTTCTTTATGTTGAGCTTTAAGCCAATTTTTTCACTCTCCTCTTTCACTTTAATCAAGAGGCTCTTTAGTTCCTCTTCACTTTCTGCCATAACGGTGGTGTCATCTGCATATCTGAGGTTATTGATATTTCTCCCGGCAATCTTGATTCCAGCTTGTGCTTCTTCCAGCCCAGTGTTTCTCATGATGTACTCTGAATATAAGTTAAACAATCAGGGTGACAATATACAGCCTTGATGTATTCCTTTTTCTATTTGGAACCAGTCTATTGTTCCATGTCCAGTTCTAACTATTGTTTCCTGACCTGGATACAGGTTTCTCGAGAGGCAGGTCAGGTGGTCTGGTATTCCCAGCTCTTTCAGAATTTTCCATAATTTATTGTGATTAAAAAATTTAAAAACCAACTTCAGGGATGAAGAGTCAGTTTGAGTCAGCAGTAAGAGCTTTTTAGTGCGTGTCTTTAAAGTATAGAATAAAAGCTATTAAGTAGAAATCAAAATGCAAGACACTCATTTAAATATGTTGTTTTTCAGGTGCAAAGTCATGTCCAACATTTAATGGCAGTAAAATATGAATTTGTGATAAATAATTAATAGTTGCAACATTGAGACATATTTATGCTTTAAAATTTATTGTTTATCTGACTCAATTTTAGATATCTTGTGTTTTTTTTTTTCCAAAATGTAATAATCCTAATTTCATCACAACTGCATGTGAAAAACTAGGCTTGTGTAACATGCCACAATGAACCTGCAAGAGAGGATAACTTTAGAACCAATTTGAGGGAGAAGAATGTAGATAGAGTTTGGGAATCAAGCAGTGCCAAGCATCTCTTTGACATAAGTCATGGAGGTGAAGCCAGTTTCCTTAAACTATGGATTTTTTCCATCACTACTGGACAAACTAACCCCTTGATTTATGCACACCATTGCCATGTATAGAGCCTGCAATGGATTGCAACTGCTAGGCTGTATCACTAAGTAAAGGTTAATAGCTTTTGAAATTTTTGAATCAGAAAGCAGGTAGATATTTTTAAAATGAATTTAGTTTGAACTTAAGTCCTACCTACAGCAATACACAATCATTTTGTGATGTCTATACTTTATTGTGAGCTTTTAATTCCTTGATTTACCTCAAAAGTATATTATGTTTACCCTGTGATCCAGAAATTAAGTTCCTAGATATATATTGAACTGATTTGAAAACTTACCTCCACTCAAAGAACTTGTATATGATTGTTTATAGCAGTATCCTTTAAAATTTATGAAAACTGCAAAGTATCAATGTGTCTTCAGTTTGTAAATAGAAAAAACAAAATTGTGGTACATCCATAAAGTAGAATATTCTTCATCAGTAAATATAAAAGAAACATGAAAATATATAAATTAATCATAAATGCAAATTTATAAACCAAAGAAGCTAATCTGGAAGGGTTACATACTGTATAATTCCATTAATATGACGTTCCAAAAAAGCAACACTATGAAGATAGTTAAAAGCACAGTAGTTGCCATGTGCTGGAGGGGTATTTAAATAGGTGAAGAATAGGGATTTTCTTAGATCATTGAAAGTATTCAGTACAATACTGTAATGGTGGATATATAACACTATGCATTGGTCAAAAGCAGTGGAACTTAATGACACAAAGAATACCTGTTTATATTCAAATAAAGAAAGCCATTTAAGAAGCTGTTGGGAGAATGGCACTGAAATACGTATAATATCATATATGGAACGAGTCGCCAGTCCAGGTTCGATGCATGATACTGGATACTTGGGGCTGGTGCACTGGGACGACCCAGAGGGATGGTATGGGGAGAGGGGAGGGAGGAGGGTTCAGGATGGGTAACACATGTATACCTGTAGCGGATTCATTTCGATATTTGGCAAAACCAATACAATACTGTAAAGTTTTAAAATAAAATAAAATTAAAAAGAAAAGAAAGCTGAAAAAAAAAAAAAGAAGAAGAAGAAGAAGCTCTTGGATCACAAACTGGAATGACGACTGTGACGAAAGAAACTTACTCAGCCATTAAAAAGAATACATTTGAATCAGTTCTAATGAGGTGGATGAAACTGGAGCCTGTTATACGAGTGAAGTAAGCCAGAAGGAAAAACATAAATACAGTATACTAACGCATATATATGGAATTTAGAAAGATGGTAACAATAACTCTGTATACGAGACAGCAAAAGAGACACTGATGTATAGAACAGTCTTATGGACTCTGTGGGAGAGGGAGAGGGTGGGAAGATTTGGGAGAATGGCATTGAAACATGTAAAATATCATGTAGGAAACGAGTTGCCAGTCCAGGTTCGATGCACGATGCTGGATGCTTGGGGCTGGTGCACTGGACGGCCCAGAGGGTTGGTATGGGGAGGGAGGAGGGAGGAGGGTTCAGGATGGGGAACACATGTATACCTGTGGCGGATTCATTTTGATGTTTGGCAAAACTAATACAATTATGTAAAGATTAAAAATAAAATAAAATTAGAAAAAAAAATGTGAAAAATAACATCATTGAAAGTGGTAGTGGGACAGTATACGTATGTAAGTGCTTTGGAAATGAGTTGTTCAGTCGCTAAGTTGTGTCCGGATCTTTGTGACACCACAGACTGCACCATACCAGGCTTCCCTGTCCTTCACCATATCCCTGTTGTTTAAACTCATGTCCATTGAGTCAGTGAAGCCATCCAAGCATCTCATTCCCTGCCACCCCCTTCTTTTCTTGCCCTCAATTTTTCCCAGCATCAAGGTCTTTACCAATGAGTCAGCTCTTCACCTCAGGTGGCAAAAACATCGGAGCCTCAGCTTCAGCATCAGTCCTTCCAATGAATATTCAGGGTTGATTTCCTTTAGGATTGACTTGTTTGATCTCCTTGCAGTCCAAGGGACTCTCAAGAGTCTTCTCCAGCACCACAGTTCAAAAGCATCAGTTCTTCAGTGCTCAACCTTCTTTATGATCCAACTCTCATGTCTGTTTATGACTACTGGATAAATCACAGCTTTGACTATATGGACCTTTGTTGGCAAGGTGATGTGTCCACTTTCTAACACTGTCTCAGTTTTCCATAGCTTTTCTTCCAAGGAGCAAGTGTGTTTTAATTTCGTGGTTGCAGTTACTGTCCACAGTGATTTTGGAAACCAAGAAGATAATATGTCACTGTTTTTACTTTCCCCCCATCAATTTGCCATGAAAGAATGGGGCCAGATGCTATGATCTTAGTATTTTTAATGTGGAGTTTTAGGCCAGCTTTTTCACTCTCCTCTTTCACCTTCATCAAGAGGGTCTTTGGTTCCTCTTTGCTTTCTTGTCATTAAAGTAATATCATCTGCTTATCTGAAGTGTTGATATTTCTCCCAACAATCTTATTTCCAGCTTCTGATTCACAGAGCTCAGCATTTCTCATGACATACTCTGCATATAAGTTAAATGATCAGGCTGGCAATACAGCTTTAACATACTCCTTTCCCAATTTGGAACCAGTCCATTGTTCCATGTCCAGTTCTAACTGTTGCTTCTTGTCCATATGGAAGTTCTCAGTTCACATACTGTTGAAGCCTAACTTGAAGGATTTTGAGTATTACCTTGTAAGCATGTGAAATGGGTGCAACTGTAGGTAGTTTGAACATTCTTTGACATTGCCCTTCTTTGGGATTGGAAGGAAAACTGACCTTTTCCAGTCCTGTGGCCAGTGCCTGTTAACTCCAGGTATTTCTTGACTTCCTACTTTTGCATTCCAGTTCCCTATGATGAAAAGATCATCTTTTTTTTTTTTTTTCTTTTGGTGCTAGAAGGTCTTGTAGATCTTCAAGGAAATGTTCATCTTCTTCAACATAAGCAGTTGGGACATAGATTTGGATTACTCTGATGTTGAATGGTTTGCCTTGGAAATGAACTGAAACCATTCTGTCATTTTTGAGATTGCACCCAAGTACTGAATTTTGGACTCTTTTCTAAATTATGAGGGCTACTCCATTTCTTCCAATTGATTCTTGCCCACTGTAGTAGATATAATGATCATGTGAATTAAATTTGCCTGTTCCTATCCATTTTAGTTTACTGATTCCTAAAACATCGATGTTCCCTCTTGCCATCTCCTGCTTGACCACTTCCAATTTAACTTGATTCATAGACCTAATATTCCAGGTTCCTATGTGATATTGTTCTTTACAGCACTGGACTTTACTTTCAGCACCAGACACATCCACAACTGAGCAACATTTCCGCTTTAGCTCATCCTCTTCATTATTTGTAAAGTTGTTCCTCTGCTGTTCCCTACCAGCATATTGGACTCCTACTGACCTGGGGGGTCTCATCTTCTGGTGTCATATAGTTTTGCCTTTTCATTGTGCTCATGGGGTTCTCAAGGCAAGAATATTGATGTGGTTTGCTATTCCCTTCTCTAGCAGACCAAATTTTGTCAGGCCCTGACTAACAAAGACACGCCCTTCAGCCTCACCACATAGCTGACAACATGTGCAGCTCCCTGGTTTTCCCAGTGCGTATCCTCATTGAGAGTGCAAACCTTCACCAGCTGCTGGGTTTTGGTCAATGTGCTGCCTTGGGTCAGGGGCAAAGACCCTGTTGAAGTCCCAGAAAGGCATTCTGGGGAAGGCTCAAGCTGAGGTTAGAGGACACTCAGAAGCAGAGGGCTCCCCCACCTCTCTGCTGCTGCTCGCTACCCTGGGATCAATCTGCCACCTCAAATATATCAAATAACTCAATGAAGGTGTAGTGGAATAGTGTTCTTATGTAGGTGATTTTGGAAATGAGTAGACACATAAAAGTAAAGCTAAAAGGAACCATGCATATCACAGTCCTCTTTTGGGTAGAGTGTTTCTCATGGAGAACTGATTAACAGTTCTGAAACCCCTCACTTCATGTATATAGTATGATGAACAATTAGGTAAAAGAGCAGCAGATGGTGGGATTCATACTTCTCACTGTTGAAGTGATACAGTAGACAGAAATAAGAAGGGGAGGCTAGAAGTATCCATGTATTAACAGATTAGAGCTGGAGACATCAGTATAAATTCATGAACACCTAAATATAAAAGAAGATGCCTCAGTGGTAAAGAATACACTTGCCAGTTTAGGAGCTAATGGAGATGCAGTTTCGATCCCTGGGTGGGGAAATTCCTCTAGAGGAAATGGCAACCCATTCTGGTATTCTTGTCAATGTAATCCCATGGACAGAGGAGTTTGGCAGGCTATGTCCATACGTTCACAAAGAGTTAGACATGAATGAGCATGTATGCATGACAACATATAAAAATAGGTAGTCAAATATAGAAATATGAGAATAGGCACAGGTTAGTATATACACATATATTACCCTGTGCTGTCACCTGAAATGGATAAGAAGCAAGAAGATATTAGTAGTACAAGCATGCTTAGCATCCAGAGTTTTAATATTACCTTCAATTAAAGGAACCATGGTCTTTGAAGTAATGGTTATCTCTAGGACAAGAGCATAAATAACAAAACAAGCCTGAGCATCTTATAATACCAGAAATTAAGAAAATTATTTAAAAATAGAATAAATAATGGAGTCTATAAAAAGGACACAGGAACCAACTGAAAAAGCTCCCAATGTCAAAGTGGAATTATGTTATATTCAAACATATCCAATACATAACATTTTGTATGAAAAGTTGAGATAAAATAAATTTATTGTGGAAAAGTAAGACAAAACTGGTGCAGCCAATACATATAATGAAGTTCTATATACTTGGATAAAAGGACATTAGTTTAAAGTGAAGGCAATCTGAATAAAGCATGTATTTAGTTCATAACTATGTATCATATTGTCTCATTATTTGTGAAGAAAGTACAATACTAATATAAGATTTAAATAGTAAATGCAACAAAGTATGGGATATCTGTAAACTCCATGCTACCTTCACAATTTGTGTGTAAAGCTAAAAGTTTCCTAAAATAGACCATTTATTTAGAGCATCTATATGTGACTAGGAATGGCACCCCAAGCAGTACTCTTTCCTGGAAAATCCCATGGACGGAGGAGCCTGGTAGGCTGCAGTCCATGGGGTCGCAAACAGTCGGATACGACTGAAAGACTTCACTTTCACTTTTCACTTTCATGCATTGGAGAAGGAAACGGCAAACCACTCCAGTATTCTTGCCTGGAGAATCCCAGGGACGGGGGAGCCTGGTGGGCTGCCGGCTATGGGGTCGCACAGAGTCGGACATGACTGAAGTGACTTAGCAGCAGCAGCAGCAGCAGCAGCAGCATATGTGACTAGTACACACACACATACGGAATCAGTATAGAATATGGATTTGAATATAGATCTTCTTTAACTTATGATAAAGTTACATCCCCTAAACCCATCATAAGTTTAAAAATATCATAAGTCTCAGTTCAGTGCAGTCGCTCAGTCATGTCCGACTCTTTGCAAACCCACGAATCACAGCAGGCCAGACCTTCCCGTCCATCACAAACTCCCGGAGTTCACGCAAACTCATGTCCATCAAGTTGGTGATGCCATCCAGCCATCTCATCCTCTGTCGTCCCCTTCTCCTCCTGCCCCCAAATCCTCCCAGCATCAGGGTTTTTCAAATGAGTCAAAACTTCACATGAGGTGGTCAAAGTATTGGAGTTTCAGCTTTAGCATCAGTCCTTCCAATGAACACCAGGACTGATCTCCTTTAGAATGGACCAGTTGATTCTCTTTGCAGCTCAAGGGACTCTCAAGAGTCTTCTCCAACACCACATTCAAAAGCATCAATTCTTCGGTGTTCAGCTTTCTTCAGTCCAAATCTCACATCCATACATGACCACAGGAAAAACCATAGCCTTGACTAGAGGGACCTCTGTTGGCAGAGTAATGTCTCTGCTTTTCAATATGCTACCTAGGTTGGTCATAACTTTCCTTCCAAGAAGTAAGTGTCTTTTAATTTCATGGCTGCAATCACCATCTGCAGTGATTTTGGAGCCCCAAAAAATAAAGTTTGACACTGTTTCCACTGTTTCCCCATCTATATCTGATGAAGTGATGGGACCGGATGCCATGATCTCCGTTGGCCAACTTTTTCACTCTCCTCTTTCACTTTTTCAAGAGGCTTTTTAGTTCCTCTTCACTTTCTGCCATAAGGGTGGTGTCATCTGCATATCTGAGGTTATTGATATGTCTCAGAGAAATCTTGATTCCACCTTGTGCTTCTTCCTGCCCAGTGTTTCTCATGATGTACTTTGCATAGAAGTTAAATAAGCAGGGTGACAATATACAGCCTTGATGTACTCCTTTTCCTATTTGGAACCAGTCTGTTGTTCCATGTCCAGTTCTAACTGTTGCTTCCTGACCTGCATATAGGTTT
>NW_011494653.1:401947-403443 GCF_000754665.1 Bison bison bison | reverse complement strand
AGATATACAGCCTTGATGTACTCCTTTTCCTATTTGGAACCAGTCTGTTGTTCCATGTCCAGTTCTAACTGTTGCTTCCTGACCTGCATATAGGTTTCTCAAGAGGCAGGTCAAGTGGTCTGGTATTCCCATCTCTTTCAGAATTTTCCACAGTTTATTGTGATCCACACAGTCAAAGGCTTTGGCATAGTCAATAAAGCAGAACTAGATGTTTTTCTGGAACTCTCTTGCTTTTTCAATGATCCAGCGGATGTTGGCAATTTGGTCTCTGGTTCCTCTGCCTTTTCTAAAACCAGCTTGAACATCTGCAAGTTCAAGGTTCACGTATTGCTGAAGCCTGGCTTGGAGAATTTTGAGCATTACTTTACTAGCGTGTGAGATGAGTGCAATTGTCCAGTAGTTTGAGCATTCTTTGGCATCGCCTTTCTTTGGGATTGGAAACAAAACTGACCTTTTCCAGTCCTGTGGCCACTGCTGAGTTTTCCAAATTTGCTGGCATATTGAGTGCAGCACTTTCACATCATCTTTCAGGATTTGAAATAGCTCAACTGGAATTCCACCACCTCCACTAGCTTTGTTCATAGTGATGCTTTCTAAGGCCCACTTGACTTCACATTCCAGGATGTCAGTGATCACACCATCGTGATTATCTTGGTCATTACTTCTGTTATGTCCGTACCATTTCTGTCCGTTATGGAGCCCATCTTTGCATAAAATGTTCCCTTGGTATCTCTAATTTTCTGGAAGAGACCTCTAGTCTTGTCCATTCTGTTGTTTTCCTCTATTTCTTTGCATTGATCACTGAGGAAGGCTTTCTTATCTGTCCTTGGTATTCTTTGGAACTCTGCATTCAGATGCTAATATCTTTCCTTTTCTCATTTGCTTTTCCCTTCTCTTCTTTTCACAGCTATTTGTCAGGCCTCCTCAGGCAGCCATTTTGCTTTTTTGCATTTCTTTTACATGGGGATGGTCTTGACCCCTGTCTCCTGTACAATATCACCAACCTCTGTCCATATTTCATCAGGCATTCTATCTATCATATAGTCCCTTAAATCTATCTCTTACTTCCACTGTATAATCATAAGGGATTTGATTTAGGTCATACCTGAATGGTCTAGTGGTTTTCCCTCCTATCTTCAATTTAAGTCTGAATTTGGCAATAAGGAGTTCATGATATGAGCCACAATCAGCTCCCGGTCTTGTTTTTGTTAACTGTAAACCTAGATAGCATATTGAAAAGCAGAGACATTACTTTGCCAACAAAGGTGCGTCTAGTCAAGGCTATGGTTTTTCCTGTGGTCATGTATGGGTGTGAGAGTTGGACTGTGAAGAAGGCTGAGTGCCGAAGAATTGATGCTTTTGAACTGTGGTTTTGGAGAAGACTCTTGAGAGTCCCTTGGACTGAAAGGAGATCCAACCCGTCCATTCTAAAGGAGATCAGCCCTGGGATTTCTTTGGAAGGACTGATGCTAAAGCTGAAACTCCAGTACTTTGGC
>NW_011494653.1:396052-401847 GCF_000754665.1 Bison bison bison | reverse complement strand
AGATCCAACCCGTCCATTCTAAAGGAGATCAGCCCTGGGATTTCTTTGGAAGGACTGATGCTAAAGCTGAAACTCCAGTACTTTGGCCACCTCATGCGAAGAGTTGACTCATTGGAAAAGACTCTGATGCTGGGAGGGATTGGGGGCAGGAGGAGAAGATGACGACAGAGGATGAGATGGCTGGATGGCATCACCAACTTGATGGACATGAGTTTGAGTGAACTCCAGGTGTTGGTGATGGACAGGGAGGCCTGGCGTGCTGCGATTCATGGGGTTGCAAAGAGTCGGACACAACTGAGCGACTGAACCAAACTGAACTGAACTGATAGAGCTTCTCCATCTTTGGCTGCAAAGAATATAATCAATCTGATTTCAGTGTTGACCATCTGGTGATGTCCATGTGTAGAGTCTTCTCTTGTATTTTTGGAAGAGGGTGTTTGCTATGACCAATACATTCTCTTGGCAAACTCTATTAGCCTTTGCCCTGCTTCATTCTGTATTCCAATGCCAAATTTGCCTGTTACCCCAGGTGTTTCTTGACTTCCTACTTTTGCATTCCAGTCCCCTATAATGAAAAGGACATCTTTTTTGGGTGTTAGTTCTAAAAGGTCTTGTAAGTCTTCATAGAACCGTTCAACATCAGCTTCTTCAGCATTACTGGTTGGGGCATAGGCTTGGATTACTGTGCTATTGAATGGTTTGCCTTGGAAATGAACAGAGATCATTCTGTCGTTTTTGAGATTGCATCCAAGTACTGCATTTCAGAGTCTTTTGTTGACCATGATGGCCACTCCATTTCTTCTGAGGGATTCCTGCCCACAGTAGTAGATATAATGGTCATCTGAGTTAAATTCACCCATTCCAATCCATTTTAGTTCTCTGATTCCTAGAATGTCGACGTTCATTCTTGCCATCTCTTGTTTGAGCACTTCCAATTTGCCTTGATTCATGGACCTGACATTCCAGGTTCCTATGCAATTTTGCTCTTTACAGCATCGGAACTTGCTTCTATCACCAGTCACATCCACAACTGGATATTGTTTTTGCTTTGGCTCCATTCCTTCATTCTTTCTGGAGTTATTTGTCCACTGATCTCCAGTAGTATATTGGGCACCTACTGACCTGGGGAGTTCCTCTTTCAGTAATCTATCATTTTGCCTTTTCATACTGTTCATGGGGTTCTCAAGGCAAGAATACTGAAGTGGTTTGCTATTCCTTTCTCATAATTCTAGACAGCTATAATCTTGAATGATTTCCCGAAAACAAATCTAAGCAACCCAGGTTTCTGGCTGTAGTATTTGTACTTTTGAACTCTGTGTTTTTGGTATATTCACAGTGATGACACACTGTGAAATGTCTTTTCTGTGAAGGATGAAGCATGCTATAAATTCAAGAGTCATGTTTTAAGGTTTGACACAAACAACACACACCTCTGACTGTTGTGATACTTACATTCTATGTTTCATATATTCTTTGACTTCCAACAGGGTTATATCCTGATAAACCCATTTCAATATTGAAAATGTTGTAAGCCAAAAGTACCTTTAATACACTTAAAATGCCAAACATCATAGCTTAGCCTAGCCTACCTGACCTGTTCTCATAACACTTACATTGGCCTACATTTGGGCAAAGTCCTCTAACACAAAGCCAACTTTTTAATAGTCTCAAACATCTTTATGTAATTTATTGAATACTGCATTGAACATGAAGACCAGAATGGTTTCTTTTTTGGGTACAGAATGGTTGCAAGTGTGTCAGTTGTTTACCCTCATGATCCTGTGGCTGACTAGGAGTTGTGGCAAACTGCTGCTTATAATCAAAATTTGTTCAGTCGTGTTCAACTCTCTGTGACCCCATGGACTATACAGTCCATGGAATTCCCTAGGCCAGAATATTGGAGTGGGTAGCCTTTCCCTTCTCCAGGGAATCTTCCCAACCCAGGGATTGAACTCAGGTTTCCCACATTGCAGTTGGATTCTTTACCAGCTGAGTCACAAGGGAAGTTCAAGAATACTGGAGTGGGTAGCTTATCCCTTCTCCAGGGGATCTTTCTGACCCAGGAATTGAACCGGGGTCTCTTGTATTGCAGACAGATGTTTTACCATCTGAGCTATCAGGGAAGCTTGCTGATTATCATTAGCCTTGGAAATGATTGAAATTCAAAATGTGAAGCACAGCTTCTTCCGAATGAATATCACACCATCATAAAGTTTGAAATATCACATAAGTTGAACCATCATAATCTGGGACTTTCTGTGCTTTCAAAAATTAAGTAAAGACATTATTTAGCACATATTATGATTCTTTTTTTTTTCAAGTTATTTTTCTTTGTTTAATTTATTTATTTATTTTTACTTTACAATATTGTATTGGTTTTGCCATACATTGACATGAATCCTCCATGGGTGTACATGTGTTTCCCATCCTGAGCTCCCCTCCCACCTCCCTCCCTATCCCATCCCTCTGGGTCATAACAGTACACTAGCCCCCAGCACCCTGTATCATGCATTGAACCTGGACTGGCGATTTGTTTCACATATGATAATTTACATGTTTCGATGCCATTCTCCCATATCATCCTGCTCTTGCTCTCTCCCACAGAGTCCAAAAGATTGTTCTATACATCTGTGTCTCTTTTTGTCTCATGTACAGGGTTATCGTTACCATCTTTCTTGAAAATTTTGGTAAAAAAGAATTGTTTGACTCCACATGGATATATGTGGCTCTATTTCATTCATTTTAAATGAATGTAATTATAGTTTATTTTTGCCTATCAATTTATTTTTCCAAAATGGCACCCCACTCCAGTATTCATGCCTGGAAAATTCCATGGGCAGAGGAGCCTGGCAGGCTACAGTCAGTGGAGTTGCAGAGTCAGACACAACTGAGTGACTGAGTGTTCAATATTGCTTTTAAATTTTTGCTATGTCTAATGGTGAAGCTATGAACAGTTGGGTATACCTCCCTTTTGAGAGGAGAAAGATTATTTCTAACATGTATAGCTACACATGACATTACTGTGTAATAGAGTATTACATTACTGCAATAGCAGTAACTGCTGCTGCTGCTAAGTCGCTTCTGTCGTGTCCAACTCTGTGCGACCCCAGAGACGGCAGCCCACCAGGCTCCCCCGTCCCTGGGATTCTCCAGGCAAGAACACTGGATAATGGGTTGCCATTTCCTTCTCCAATGCATGAAACTGAAAAGTGAAAGTGAAGTTCCTCAGTCGTGTCCGACTCCTAGAGACCCCATGGACTGCAGCCTACCAGGTTCCTCCATCCATGGGATTTTCCAGGCAAGAGTACTGGAGTGGGGTGCCATTGCCTTCTCCATATCCCTAACTAGATATTACTAAATTGCACTTCAGTGTATACTTTCACTAGAAGTATATGACTGCTAATACTTCTTAAAATAAGAATAATTAGAATAAGCTGAAGTTAAAATTGTCAGATTTTTTAAAATAGTCATTTTAATGCATATATCATAGAATGTCATTTATTAGTGAGATGGATTGCTAATTCATATATGCTGTATTTTTGTCATATTTTAATATTTAACATTTATGTATTCTGGATTCTAATATTTATCAGTTACATATGCTGTGAATATACTTGTTGATTTTATTTTTATATTATTTACACTGTTTCTATGTTACTTTGGGGCTGATAAGAAAAATTTCCTTAGAACAATATCATTATGTTTGAAGAACTCAATCTACCTAGGATTTTGGCTGATACGATTAGTAATCAATCCCTCTTTTAATTAATAAAGACCATTGTTTGCATACCTTTATTCTTATTGACTAGTATTTCCTCACTGGTTTATAGCTTGTCATAAATTAATCTCTCATACATATATGGAATTCTTTCTGAATCTTCTTCAATGTTTTATTGGCATCCTTGCCTATTTTGAGGTAAAATACCTACATTAGAGGTAAGTGACACCAAATTTGGAACTGTGGCTCTATAAACTGAATGTTTCATATGGTCTTTGTAACATTCATTATCTGCTAAATGGTGAAGGTAGTAGTGTATTTATATTATAATTTAAAAGCAATTAAAATGAATATATATTAATAGAAAAACCTAATTTAGTGTCTACATCACCAGCTATTCAGTGTGATGTTTCCTCTTAACCCATTAGTCTTAGTACTCATGATTTGACTCTTCTTATTTCCTTCTCTTTTATATATATATTGAGAAATGGTATGAACCTAACAGAAGCAGAGGATATTAAGAAGAGGTGGCAAGAATACACAGAAGAACTGTACAAAAAAGATCTTCGTGACCAAAATAATCACGATGGTGTGATCACTGACCTAAAGCCAGACATCCTGGGTGTTCTTTGGAAAGACTGATGCTAAAGCTGAAACTCCAGTACTTTGGCCACCTCATGCGAAAAGTTGACTCGTTGGAAAAGACCCTGATGCTGGGAGGGATTGGGGGCATGAGGAGAAGGGGACGACAGATGAAATGGCTGGATGGCATCAACGACTCGATGGACATGAGTTTGGCTAAACTCTGGGAGTTGGTGATGGACAGTAAGGCCTGGCATGCTGCAATTCATGGGGTCACAAAGAGTCAGACATGACTCAGCGACTGAACTGAACTGAACTGATGACCTTCTTCAACTCTACATTTAACACTAAACTGTTGTGTCTTTTTTAAAAAATCTATATTGTCTGATGTTTGTATAGTAACACCAGTTTAGACAGCATTGATACTGTTGACAATACAGGCAAGAACAATTATCCCCACCCTTTTCCTGACCACCCCACACATATCATGCATCATTAGCAGTTTTGCAGTGTATTAAAAATGTTCTTGAATTATTTCCCCTATACTCTGCATTTCTAGAGAATTATTGTGTATTATTATTAATAATAATAATTTCAGAAGCCTAGATGTCTCTTAACAGCCAGGAAACATGATTTTGCCAGTTAAGCTACCCATTTACAGACAGCTATTAATTTTCCATGGTAGCTTGCACTCTAGTATGGCAATACTGTTGTTTTATGTCTGAAATTTTGTTACGTAATAATGTTGAAATGGCTGAAGGGAATTTTTTGTAGCAATTTAATTCGCTCATATGGGAGGAATAACAACATAAATCAACAAAGCAAATGTGTACTAAAGCAAGTGCAAACAGCAATTATGAATGATGAAAATAATGACATTGGATTTAAAGCTACTTATCTTTATAATGACCTTTCTTATAGGAATTCTAACACCTCCCATTGAGCTTGAATGGTAGCAAAGTCATCCTTGAACAAAATTTCTTTTATCGGCATTTATGCCTATGATTTAGTCAGCTTCTTAGTTTTTGTGTGTATTTTTATATGCAAAATTTTTCTGAAAAATTTCCCTGTTTGTATTATATAGAGGAGAACATAGGCAAAACACTCTCCGACATACATCACAGCAGGATCCTCTATGACCCACCTCCCATAAGCAAAAATAAACAAATGGGACCTAATTAAACTTAAAAGCTTCTGCACAACAAAGGAAACTATTAGCAAGGTGAAAAGGCAGCCTTCAGAATGGGAGAAAATAATAGCAAATGAAGAAACTGACAAACAACTCATCTCAAAAATATACAAGCAACTCCTACAGCTCAATTCCAGAAAAATAAATGACCCAATCAAAAAATGGGCCAAAGAACTAAATAGACATTTCTCCAAAGAAGACATACAGATGACTAACAAACACATGAATAGATGCTCAACATCACTCATTATCAGAGAAATGACAAATCAAAACCACTATGAGGTACCATTTCACACCAGTCAGAAT
>NW_011494653.1:356117-395952 GCF_000754665.1 Bison bison bison | reverse complement strand
ATGGAGAACAGTGTGGAGATTCCTTAAAAAATTGGGAATAGAACTGCCTTATGACCCAGCAATCCCACTGCTGGGCATACCCACTGAGGAAACCAGAAGGGAAAGAGCCACGTGTACCCCAATGTTCATCACAGCACTGTTTATTATAGCCAGGACATGGAAGCAACCTAGATGTCCATCAGCAGATGAATGGATAAGAAAGCTGTGGTACATATACACAATGCAGTATTACTCAGCCATTAAAAAGAATACATTTGAATCAGTTCTAATGAGGTGGATGAAACTGGAGCCTATTATACAGAGTGAAGTAAGCCAGAAAGAAAAACACCAATACAGTATACTAACACATATATATGGAATTTAGAAAGATGGTAACAATAACCCTGTATATGAGACAGCAAAGAGACACTGTTGTATAGAACAGTCTTATGGACTCTATGGGAGAGGGAGAGGGTGGGAAGATTTGGGAGAATGGCATTGAAACATGTATACTATCATGTATGAAATGAGTCGCCAGTCCAAGTTCGATGCACGATGCTGGATGCTTGGGGCTGGTGCACTGGGATGACCCAGAGGGATGGTATGGGGAGGGAGGAGGGAGGGGGTTCAGGATGGGGAACACGTGTATACCTGTGGCGGATTCATTTCGATGTTTGGCAAAACCAATACAATATTGTAAAGTTTAAAAATAAAATAAAATTTAAAAAAACCCATAAAATTATTTTATATTTCTAAAGGAATCAGAATCACATGTATCATAAAAAGATTTATTGAAGCTGTATTTTTCATTCCCAATATTGTTTGCACTATTACAATTGTGACTTATTTCAACAAAAGCTAGAGTATATCCATGTTTATTTTTATACTTATCAGTTATAATTGTTGGAGTGTACTTTATTTTTTAATTTTTATTCACATGGAATTGATTTATAATTTTGTGTTAGTCTCATGTGTATAGCAAATTGAATCAGTTATGCATATATACAGATCCATTCTTTTCCAGATTCTTTTTCAATATATGTTATTGTAGAATATTGAGTAGAGTTTTCTATACTTTACAGTGTCTTCCCTGGTGGCTTAGTCAGTAAACAATCTGCCTCCAATGCAGGAGACGTGGGTTCAATTCCTGAGCTGGGAATATCCTCTGGAGAAGGAAATGGCAACCCCCACCAGTATTCTTGCCTGGAGAATTGATCCTTATTATTATCTATTTTATATATAGTAGTGTGTGTGTGTGTGTGTGTGTGTGTATGTGTGTGTGTGTTTGTGTGTGTTAAGTCGCTTCAGATGTGTCTGACTCTTTGTGACCCTATGGACTGTAGCCCACTGGGCTCCTCTGTCCATGGGATTCTCCAGGCAAGAATCCTGGAATGGATTGCCATGCCTTCCTCCAGGAGAACTTCCTGACCCAGGGATTGAACCCACATCTCTTATGTCTCCTGCATTGGCAGGTGAGTTCTTTACCAAAAGCACCACCTGGGAAGGTGTATAAAGTAATCTGTATATGTTAATCTCAATTTCCTAATTTATAAATCACCCCCATGTTTCCCCTTTGATAACCATAAGTTTGACTTCAACAAAGATCAGGTTATTTACATGCTTATTTTTCCACTCCTCAGTCATAATTTGTTGAAATGCACATGCTACTTTAAATAAATACATTTCATCTCCCAGAAGTGACTAAAAATTTTGCATGTAAATCAGAACACCATGTGCTAATTGAATCCTTGGTTCCACATATGAAAACTAGAAGCAAGTTTTCCATGTAGATGTTTTTCAAAATATGTATGCATGTATTATGTTCCTCAAATATACACATGGCTTTCTTCCTCACTCATATATCATCTTAAGACTAACTCAGATCAGATCAGATCAGTCGCTCAGTCGTGTCTGACTCTTTGCGACCCCATGAATCACAGTACACCAGGTCTCCCTGTCCATCACCAACTCCCAGAGTTCACCGAGACTCACGTCCATCGAGTCAGTGATGCCATCCAGCCATCTCATCCTCTGTTGTCCCCTTCTCCTCTTGCCCTCAATCCCTCCCAGCATCAGTCTTTTTCAATGAGTCAACTCTTCTCAAGAGGTGGCTAAAGTACTGGAGTTTCAGCTTTAGCATCATTCCTTCCAAAGAAATCCCAGGGCTGATCTCCTTCAGAATGGACTGGTTGGATCTCCTTGCAGTCCAAGGGACTCTCAAGAGTCTTCTCCAACACCCCAGTTCAAAAGCATCAATTCTTCGGCACTCAGCTTTCTTCACAGTCCAACTCTCATATCCATACATGACAACTGGAAAAACTATAGACTTGACTAGACGGACCTTTGTTGGCAAAGTAATGTCTCTGCTTTTCAATATGCTATCTAGGTTGGTCATAACTTTCCTTCCAAGAAGTAAGTGTCTTTTAATTTCATGGCTGCAGTCACCATCTGCAGTGATTTCGGAACCCAGAAAAATAAAGTCTGACACTGTTTCTACTGTTTCCCCATTTATTTGCCACGAACCATGGCAAATGCCATGGACCAGATGCCATGATCTTAGTTTTCTGAATGTTGAGCTTTAAGCCAACTTTTTCACTCTCCTCTTTCACTTTCATCAAGAGGTTTTTAGTTCCTCTTCACTTTCGGCCATAAGGGTGGTGTTATCTGCATAACTGAGGTTACTGATATTCCTCCCGGCAATCTTGATTCCAGCTTGTGATTCTTCCAGCCCAGTGTTTCTCATGATGTACTCTGCATATAAGTTAAAGAAGCAGGATGACAATATACAACCTTGATGTACTCCTTTTCCTGGAACCAGTCTGTGGTTCCATGTCCAGTTCTAACTGTTGCTTCCTGACCTGCATATAGGTTTCTCAAGAGGCACGTCAGGTGGTCTGGTATGCCCATCTCTTTCAGAATTTTCCACAGTTTATTGCGATCCACACAGTCAAAGGCTTTGGCATAGTCAATAAAGCAGAAATAGATGCTTTTCTGGAACTCTCTTGCTTTTCCTATGATCCAGTGGATGTTGGCAATTTGATCTCTGGTTCCTCTGGCTTTTCTAAAACCAGGTTGAACATCTGGAAGTTCATGGTTCACATATTGCTGAAGCCTGGCTTGGAGAATTTTGAGCATTACTTTACTAGCGTGTGAGATGAGTGCAATTGTGTGGTAGTTTCAGCATACTTTGGCATTGCCTTTCTTTGGGATTGGAATGAAACCTGACCTTTTCCAGTCCAGTGGCCACTGCTGAGTTTCCAAATTTGCTGGCATATTGGGTGCAGCACTTTCACAGCATCATCTTTCAGAATTTGGAATAGCTCAACTGGAATTCCATCACCTCCACTAGCTTTGTTCGTAGTGATGCTTCCTAAGGCCCACTTGACTTCACATTCCAGGATGTCTGGCTCTTGGTGAGTGATCACACCATTGTGATTATCTGGGACTAACTCACTCACTGTCAAATAATTCACAACTTAAAGTTTCATGGACATCCCTAAACTTCAGTTAATTTACCACTTGATCAACATTTCTTAGATTTTTAGCAAAGGCCTCATTTTATTATGCTTTGACTCTATATTCTATAATATGTGACAGGGGGTGGATTGTGGGAAGTTAACATGATATTTTCAATTCTCAGTCCTATTCTGTAAAAATAGTATTCCTTAATATATGTTATAGACTTTATATTATTTTCTATATTTGAACTAATTTCTATACCTTCTCATTTAAATATTTCTGATCTTCAGGTCAGTAGTCTGAGACAGTGGATATGGTAAAATAGTGAAATCCATACTATATTCTAAATAAATGCAATTATATTTTCTAGGTATCTACCATAACTAGCTTGGATGTTAGTTAGAACCACAATTTGCCCATATATGTCACAGAAATAGTTATTTTGGAAGTTTCTGCTACTGAAAACATAAGTTCTTTACATAGGATGCTCTACATTTCTCACAGATACTGAAACCAGTTATGATATGCTTGTTATTTCCTCTCTTTATGCAACCATTGAATAAAATATGTGTCCCTAGAAGTCAGATTTCTCTTTATAATAGTCTTTTGCCAACAAAGTAATGTTGTACTTCATTTTTTGTCAATCTATGACATCCATTTAGACTTTCAGCAATTCTTTTAATAAACACATATCAAGTGTAAACTGTGTGCACAAAATTTTCACTTATATATTACAGAGAAAATTAGTATTTCTACCTAATATTTACTAATACATGCCAAGTGGAATGAAAAATTAGACAACTAATTGTAATATAGAGGTAAAATTTTTCAAATGCCTTCACCTTTGTGTAAGAACATTGATGATTTGGAGGTAAAGGTTGTATTAAATAATGGGATTCATAAAACATCAGATCAGATCATCAGTCACTCAGTCGTGTCTGACTCTTTGCGACCCCATGAATTGCAGCACTCCAGGCCTCCCTGTCCATCACCAACTCTCAGAGTTCACTAAGACTCATGTCCATTGAGTCAGTGATGCCATCCAGCCATCTGATCCTCTGTCTTCTTCTTCTCCTCCTGCCCCCAATCCCTCCCAGCATCAGAGTCTTTTCCAATGAGTCAACTCTTCACATGAGGTGGCCAAAGTACTGGAGATTCAGCTTTAGCATCATTCCTTCCAAAGAAATCCCAGGGCTGAATCCTTCAGAATGGACTGGTTGGATCTCCTTGCAGTCCAAGGGACTCTCAAGAGTCTTCTCCAACACCACAGTTCAAAAGCATCAATTCTTCAGCACTCAGCCTTCTTCACAGTCCAACTCTCACATCCATACATAGTTAGACTATATAGAATTAATACGCAAATGCAAAAAGGATTTCCCATGTTACACAGTGGTAAGGAATCTGCCAGCCAATGCAGGAGACTCAAGAGACAAAGATTCAACCCTTGGGTCGGTTAAGAGCCCCTGGAGAAGAAAATGGCCACCTGCTCCAATATTGTTGCCTGAAAAATTCCATGGGCAGAAGAGCCTCATAGGTGGCTGTTCACAGAGTAACAAAGAGTTGGACATGACTGAGTGACTGAGCATGCACAAATTAATGCACTTTGTGAACAATTGAAGACAAGTGTAAATATTAAATTATAAGTGTTCATACATATTTAAGGGTCTGCATTGAAAGCAGATTCTTTACCAGTTAAGCCACCAGGGATGCCCAAGAATACTAGAGTGGGTAGCCTATCCCTTCTTCAACGGATCTTCCTGACCCAGGAATGGACCAGGGTTTCCTGCATTGCAGGCAGCTTCTTTACCATCTGAGCTACCAGGGAAGCCAAAGAACTAATTCCTATGCCCTAAGTAATCATATCTCTGTTGCAAGAGTCTCTTGATGTAGACCGTTACCAAAGAAACTGTGGTCCAAAACAGCTTGCAAGTAGAGTAAAATCCAAAACTCTTCAGAGTTCTTGATAGATCATTTGACTTTACTTTATGTATATGGAGAAGGAAATGGCAACCCTCTCCAGTATTCTTGCCCGGATAATCCCATGGATGGAGGAGCCTGGTGGGCTACAGTCCACGGGGTCACAAAGAGTTGGACACGACTGAGTGACTTCACTTCATTTTTTATGTATATGATCAGATAGATGGAAACTCAGACTTGAGGTTTACCAACTACACCTGTAAGTGCCACTTGTTATAAATTTCCCATTTTGATATGTCTTTTTCAGTGTATGATGATAATTAGGATAATAGTTTATGCTTTTTAATGCTTAATATTCTCTGTAAGTGTATCCCATTTAGCAACACATTTATATGGCAAGATAACTCTATAGATTAGGAATTATATCTGCTTTACAAATGAAAAACTGAACTATTGAATGAGTTCTTCAAGGTCACATAGTCAAATTAGAGCAAGGTTTTGAATCCAGGGGATTGACTAATATTTCTTCAATACATACAATCACCAACATTCTTCTTAGAGTGGTTCTCTTTCAATAGATTGATCTTTTCAACATTTGCCTTTGTCTCTAGGACATCACCATAAATTGAATTGGGGAATATGAATACCTAGAGCACTGATCAACTAAGAGTTAATGTTGGATAATTCATATCTGACTTGTTAAATTCTGGAGGACAGAGACAGAGTTTTATTTTTTAAATTAGTAATTGCAACATAACAACAACAACTTGACTTACATTTGTTTTTCAATTTATGTCTAAGTTTAAAGGAAGACTAAAAATGGAAGAATAGAAGGAAGGGAGGAAAGACAGAAAGAAGGGCAGAAAAGAAGAAAGGAAGGAAGAGAGGCTGAGAAAGAGGAAGGTGGAGACAAGGAAGGAGGAAAGTCAATGTTATTTATTAGTAACAGTTGTACAGAATAAAGTCTAAGTGTAAAATACAATTGTTTTCATTTTGAAAGTATTCATAGCTTTGCAAAGAAATTATGACTATTTATCTATTTGGGTACATAAGTTTATGCATTGATACTTAAGAATGTAAGAATGAGTAATAGAAATCTAACTACTGAATAATGATTTTTTGTGAAACTTAACCACTTGTATTTTTAAAAATGATTTTTAAGAAACTAATACACAATCACTAAATATATCAAACACTGTACAATGATGAATAAAAGAAGTAATGCAGTGAAAGACTGCACAAAATCCTTCTTGAGAAGTCAGTCTTCCACTGAGGTACCTGGTGAATTAGTTCTTCAATGATATATTTGGGAAAAAGGTATTTTAAAAATAGAATACATATATATGGGTACCATAATTTAATAGAACTGTTATGTGGATTTTTTTCCTCTGAGTGGTGGTGTATAATGTTAAGATATTATCTTAAAGATCAAGAAATTTGGGGATTTTATCACTAATTTACCATTCAGAGACAATGAATTTCCAGACTAGAAGAAGCATAAAGGAATATGGTGGTAGCAAATTTTTAGATTATCTAAAACAAAGCCCCAGGATATAAAGACTAAATCTGTTTCTCATGAATGTACTCACCTTACCTGTCCATGCCTTTTAGCTTTTCCTTCACCCTACATCAAGCAGATGTTGGAAGAACTGTGGAAATTTTCTCCTTTTATTAAGCAGTGATTTTTTTGTCAATATTTCACTGGGATAAAAATAAATTTTGTCATAATAATATAGAAAGAGATGCAAGTTTATTTGGTATTAACATGTAATAATTTATATATGCACTCTGTAGGATGAAGACCCACTCCAGCGTTCCTGCCTGGAGAATCCCAGGGACGGGGGGAGCCTGGTGGGCTGCCATCTATGGGGTCGCACAGAGTCAGACACGACTGAAGTGACTTAGCAGTAGCAGCAGTAGAATGAAGAGATGCAGACTCTTAGGATACTGAAATTTTAGAACCCAGTTTATCAATATGAATTCAAAGAGGGTTCAGCTCAGCTGTTGACAGAGGTACAGTGAGGAACATGTGATTCACTATATCAGAACGAGTTATGGCAACTTAAATTGGAGGCTGATCTGAATTGAAAAGAGTACTTCAGACCAACAGATAGAAATGTAGGTTGAAAAAATGATATTGAGCAATTACTGACCCCTGGATCCCATCAAATCTTCTGAGTTGACAGGAAAAGTTTCTGACAAGAAGTAAGGATCTGGATTTGTGTTTTGCTTACCATTAGTAACTGAACTGGGATTTTCTTCTAAAAAAATATTCACAACCAATTTAAAATAGAGCATATTATGAATATTTGGCATCATTTAAGAATTTTCTCTACTAGATATTTGACTTAATTTTGTATATTTGAGAATGCCTGATGTTATTTTTTCATAACTTTTAGTGAATGAAATTTGTTTTTCATGACAAATTTTTCTGTGATCAAGCAAATACTACAAAATATAAGCTACACAAACATCACTCATTTTTTAAAAAATAAAATATTGCCTAAAATTAGACAAAATTCCCTCAAAAAAAAAAAAAGCTGTAGAGGCAGTGCCATTTACCAGAGTATACATATACAAAGAGTAGGGACAAATTTGGAAATGTAGAGTGAATTAAATAAAGATGCAATATATAAAACTGGATTCTAATGAGCCTAAGCAATAAATATTGAAATAATTTTTATGAAATGCTTACTTTTACTTTAAGTAATGAGAAATGCAAACTTTCTTAAAGTATTTTAATGCATGTTGTGTGTGTATATATATATGTATGTGCATATATATGTACTACCTGTATATAATTAATTTTAAATGTATACAATTTCATTTCCTCCTAGAATGTAGAAAGATGAAAATAACATTTCAATAACTCTAGAAATAAGGGGGACATAAGACAGATAATTAACTAAAGGAATATTTTTTCTTAATCCCTTCAGAAAAGTGAGGTTGGAAGGTAAGAGTAGCATAAAGTCCAAGAAAGGACAGCATCCATCCCCCACCAAAAACAGCTAGGTTACTTAGACTGTCTTGCCTGTCACAAAACATGGGAAGGAATTGAAACTGCAATACAAACAGGTTGGAAGACATCAGCTTAAAGTTCAGCCAACTGCTAAAGACAGATTTTGGGCTAGAGTAGTAGTATATACAACCCTTGAGAGGCACTGATGTAAGAGGGCTCAGCTACTCATATGGAATACCATGAATTTCTAATCTAATTTCTTAAGGAATCTCCACACTGTTCTCCATAGTGGCTGTACTAGTTTGCATTCCCACCAACAGTATAAGAGGGTTCCCTTTTCTCCACACCCTCTCCAGCATTTATTGCTTGTAGACTTTTGGATTGCAGCCATTCTGACTGGCGTGAAATGGTACCTCATAGTGGTTTTGATTTGCATTTCTCTGATAATGAGTGATGTTGAGCATCTTTTCATGTGTTTGTTAGCCTTCTGTATGTTTTCTTTGGAGAAATGTCTGTTAAGTTCTTTGGCCCATATTTTTGATTGGATCGTTTATTTTTCTGGTATTGAGCTGCATGAGCTGCTTGTATATTTTTGAGATTAATTCTTTGTTAGTTGCTTCATTTGCTATTATTTTCTCCCATTCTGAAGGCTGTCTTTCCACCCTGCTTATAGTTTCCTAGATGGTAACGATGACCCTATATGTGAGACAGCAAAAGAGACACAGGTGTAAAGAACAGATTTTTGGACTCTGTGGGAGGGTGGGATGATTTACGAGAATAGCATTGAAATATGTATATTACTATATGTGAAATAGATTGCCAGTCCAGGTTTGATGCATGAGACAGGGCACTCAGGGCTGGTGCACTGGGATGACCCTGAAGGATGGGATGGGGAGGAAGGTTGGAGGGGGGTTCAGCATCAGGGACACGTGTACACCCATGGCTTATTCATGTGAATGTATGACAAAAACCACTACAAGATTGTAAAGTAATTAGCATCCAATTAAAATAAATAAATAAATTAAAAAAAAAAAAGCATGTGGGAGGTGCAAGAGACCGGAGAGAGGCCCTTTTCCTAGTGCAGGTATTGCAGAAGGTAAGATGCATCCTGCAAAATAAAAGGCAAAAACCTTGCAACCCTTCCCAAATCAAGCCTGAAGCCTCTTGGGGAGGGATAGAAAGATGAGTTTTTCCTGGAAACAAAGACATGTGACTGCTAAAGGATGATTTTTTTTTAAAAAGCCATATTACATCTAAGGAAAGGATGAGAAGCAGATTTGACTTTAGGCAGCTATTATTACAGGTCTCTTACCACTGGAAGAAGGTGGTGGTGGGGACTTTCTCCATCACAAGACTCACTAGAGATTTAAGACAGAGCCTCATTGACTTGGAACAGAGGGACAAGAATTCTGAGAAAGCTACAGTGTAAGATGCAATTACCCAGAACTCTTTAACTACAGGGACAGCAGGGAACATGCTAAAATAAGACACACATATCACAACTGTGCCTAGCAAGCACCAAGTAACAAGCAGGAATAGTCTGCCATGAGGTAAGGGAGAAGAGCATGGAGAGAGACATCCCTCATTAGGTGCAAGCTTAAAGAATCAGCTGAAACTTAAGGGGGAAGCTCTACTTTCAAGGAATATCCACCTCTGGTCCATTGTTGCTCAATCTCTCAGTCGTGTCTGACTCTTTGCAACCCCAAGGACTGCAGCACACCAGGTCTCCCTGTTCTTCACCATCTCCCAGAGGCTTTTCAAACCCATGTCCATTGAGTTGGTGATGCCATCCAAATATCTCATCCTTTGTCATCCCCTTCTCCTCCCGCCTTCATTCTTTCCCAGCATCAGAGTCCTTTCTAATGAGTCAGCTCTTCTCATTGGTGGCCAAAGTATTGAAATTTCAGTTTCAACACCGGTTTTTCCAAATGAATATTCTGGATTGATTTCCTTTAGGATTGACTGGTTTGATGTTTGGCATTTAGTTAAATGTTTGAGGCATTATAAAAGATCGATATCTAGCAATCTAGAGAATCAATTTGAGAGATGATGGACATTGGATACAAGGTCTTTAAAAAAAACCCCACTACACTCAAGATGTTAAAGCATTTGAGGGGAACAGCTAACAACACGTATGAACGTAAAGGGAATTTCAGAAAAGAGATGGAAAATAGAATGAAGTATGAAAATGAAATGCTGCCACTAAAGCAGTCAGTCAGTCAGTCAGTTCAGTCTCTCCGTCATGTCCGACTCTTTGCGACCCCATGAATTGCAGCACACCAGGCCTCCCTGTCCATCACCAACTCCCGGAGTTCACTCAAACTCACGTCCATCTAGTTGGTGATGCCATCCAGCCATCTCATCCTCTGTCGTCCCCTTCTCATCCTGCCCCCAATCCCTCCCAGCAGCTTTTCCAATGAGTCAACTCTTCGCACGAGGTGGCCAAAGTATTGGAGTTTCAGCTTTAGCATCATTCCTTCCAAAGAACACCCAGGGCTGATCTCCTTCAGAATGGACTGGATGGATCTCCTTGCAGTCCAAGGGACTCGTAACAGTCTTCTCCAACACCACAGCTCAAAAGTATCAAATCTTCAGCACTCAGCTTTCTTCACAGTCCAATTCTCACATCCATATATTACCACTGGAAAAACCATAGCCTTGACTAGACGGACCTTTGTTGGCAAAGTAATGCCTCTGCTTTTCAATATGCTATCTACGTTGGTGATAACTTTTCTTCCAAGGAGTAAGCGTCTTTTAATATCATGGCTGCAGTCACCATCTGCAGTGATTTCGGAACCCCAAAAAATAAAGTCTGCCACTGTTTCCACTGTTTCCCCATCTATCTCCCATGAAGGGATGGGACCGGATGCCATGATCTTCGTTTTCTGATAGTTGAGCTTTAAGCCAACTTTTTCATTCTCCACTTTCACCTTCATCAAGAGGCTTTTTAGTTCCTCTTCACTTTCTGCCATAAGGGTGGTGTCATCTGCATATCTGAGGTTATTGAGATTTCTCCCACAATCTTGATTCCAGCTTGTGCTTCTTCCAGCCCAGCGTTTCTCATGATGTACTCTGCATAGAAGTTAAATAAGCAGGGTGACAATATACAGCCTTGACATACTTCTTTTCCAATTTGGAACCAGTCTGTTGTTCCATGTCCAGTTATAACTGTTGCTTCCTAATCAAAAGCAGTCATGGTGGTTATTTCCTTTGAAAGTTTTATTCAGTAGAGTTAACAGTGCTGAAGCAAAAATTAAATACATTGAATATAGTTCAATCACTAACCTGAAACATAAAGAAAAAAACAAAACAAAGGTGGAAAAAGAACAGATAAACTGGTCAAATAGTGCAGAATATATCAGTTTGGAATTTCAGAAGCAGAAGGGAAGAAGAGAAAATGTTTGAATTTAGCACTGGCAAGCAAATTTAAAATATGATGAAATAAATCAAGCAATGAATCCAAAAAGTGAAGGAAAGTAAAATAAAAATAAATATCTAAGACAGACACACTCATACACATATACACACATGCACTCACCAATAAACACAACTATGCCAAGACAAATAATATTCAGAAAGCTGAAAGTCAGATGAAAGGAAGATCTTGAGGTTAGGCATATATCAAGAATCAGCAAATATAAGAAAAAATGACAATAACAGAGGAATTCTAATATGAAAACCTGAAAACCATTACACCAAAGTTCATCGGAACACTGTTTACAATAGCTAGGACGTGGAAGCAACCTAGATGTCTATCAGCAGAAGAATGGATAAGAAAGTTGTGTTACATATACACAATGGACTATTACCCAGCTATAAAAAAGAACACATTTGAGTCAGTTCTAATGAGGTGGATGAAACTGGAGCCTATTATACAGAGTGAAGTAAGTCAGAAAGAGAAACACCAATACAGTATATTAATGCATATATATGAAATTTAGAAAGATGATAACAATGACCCTATATGCAAGAGAGCAAAAGAAACAGGTGTAAAAACAGACTTTTGGATTTTGTGGCAGAAGGTGAGAGTGGGATGATTTGAGAGAATAGCATTGAAACATGAATATTACTATATATGAAATAGATGACCAGTCCAAGTTCAATGCATGAAACAGGTCATTCAAAGCTGGGGCACTGAGATTACCCAGAGGGATGGGATGGGGAGGGAAGAAGAAAGGGGGACTCGGGATGGGGGGAAAATGTACACCCATGGCTGATTCATGTCAGCGTATGGCAAAAAACATTACAATATTGTAAATTAAAATAAATAAATTTTAAAAAGTAGACAATGGTTTTATCTTGAAGTATTGGGAGGTTTGGTTCTTAAAAGTTATACTTTTATATTGAATATAATTATCTTTACAGCCACAAGCAATATAAAGGCTTTAAGACAAGCAATATTTGAAAAAATAAATTGTTGCCAACATGAACTGTAACAAATGGTAAAGAAAATCTATACAGAAATTGTTGACAGAGAAAAACTTGTATTTACACAAATAAATAAGTAGTTTCAGAAATGGGAAGAAGAAAAGTGGATGCAAAAATTATTTATTATCTTAAACAAGATATAATATAGAGCATTGATTTATTATTATTTACAATTATCTACTTGTAAAGATAATTGACTGCCTAAAGCAAGAATGACAACGATTAATTATAGGTTTCTGCCATGTAAGTGAAAAATATAACAAAGGACGCAAAGGAGGGGAAATAAGTTAGAATCCACTGTTGCAATATTCATATAATATGTGCAAATATGTATATTTGTGGATCCTTTGTGATAAGTTAAAGATACATGCTGTACATCTGAGAGCAGTTAATAAAACAGACAATGAAACATAACTAATAAATTTATAAAGATGATAAAACTAAATAATAAAAATCCACATTTAATTTAAAATTAGGCAGAAAAAAGTTGACTAAAAGGTAAAATGAAAAGAAACTAGCACAATTATATATTTATATATCAGTCAGTCAGTTTAGTCGCTTGGTCATAAACACATCAATAATTGTATTAAGTGTAAATGATCTAAGCATCCTCATAAAAAGACTGATTCTAAGGTTGATAATGAAAATAAGACATTCTTATATACTTTCTCCAGGAATTTCATTTTAAATGTAACAGTAGATAAGCTAAAAGTAAAAGAGGAGGGAAAATGCAATAAAAACATTAATCAAAAGGAAACTGGAGAGGCTTCAGATCAAGGACTGTTAACAGAAAGAGGAGGGATATTTCAGAACTATTAAGGACTGTATTCAGAAAAGAGACATAATATGCTTAATTGTTTAATGCATGTAAGAATAGAACTTCAAATTCCATGAAGAAAAACCTGAGAAATTTCTAGTAAATATCTTCCTATTTTGTGTTAGGTAACAATGAAAGAAGGAAAAATCAACATCAAAACCATGCCCTTTTAGACAGGATCAGCAAAATGAACAGATGCATAGCCATAAAAATTCCTTGTTTGTAGATACTAGAGTTTTACTTAAATTATACTAGGATGAATGTGATACAGAGTTGTGATTTAATATTTCCATATTTTTATGGAATATAGAGTTGTACATTTTATTTTTTAAGTTGATTATTAAATCTATCATTAGATACTCTATGTGGAAGTTCTGAGCACCTTTCTTTTTAATAATTGTTTTGCAAATTTCTGTTGATATTCTTCTAGTTGATCTGCTGTTAAACATTTCTTTCTATATATTCAAGATCTCATATTTATATTTATGTCTATATTGGTAAAGTATCAGTTATGACAAAAATAATAATTTTAATTTGCAATTTATAGAGCAGTAATCATTACTTGGGCTTCCCTGATGACTCAGTGGTAAAGAATCTGCCTGCAACTCAGGAGACACAGGTTTAATCCCTGGATTAAGAAGATCCCCTGAAGGAGGAAATGGCAATCCACCATAATATTCTTGTCTGAAAAATTCCATGGGCAGAGAAGCCTGGCAGGTTACAGTCTAAACAGTTGCAAAGAATCCAACATGACTAAGCAACTGAACATGCATGCATGCAGTCATTACTTAAAATAATAGATTATATGAAGGTGAAAGTGGAAGTCCCTCAGTCATGTCTCACTCTTTGTAATCCCATGGACTATAGCCCACAAGGCTCCTCTGTCCATGGGATTCTCCATGCAAGAATACTGGAGTGGTTTGTTATTTCCTATTACTTCATTATAATTGTTTCTCCATATAGACTGGTTGTAGTTTTCAAAAATTTTTATAGCAATGTCTAACCTACTGGAAAAGGTCAGTTTTCATTCCAATCCCAAAGAAAGGCAATGACAAAGAATGTTCAGACTACCACACAATTGCACTCATCTCACATACTAGTAAAGTAATGTTCAAAATTCTCCAAGCCAGGCTTCAGCAATATGTGAACCGTGAACTTCCTGATGTTCAAGCTGGTTTTAGAAAAGGCAGAGGAACCAGAGATCAAATTGCCAGCATCTGCTGGATCATGGAAAAAGAAAGAGAGTTCCAGAAAAACATCTATTTCTTCTTTATTACTATGCCAAAGCCTTTGACTGTGTGTATCACAATAAACTGTGGAAAATTCTGAAAGAGATGGGAATACCAGACCACCTGACCTGCCTCTTGAGAAATTTGTAAGCAGGTCAGGAAGCAACAGTTAGAACTGGACATGGAACAACAGACTGGTTCCAAATAGGAAAAGGAGTTCATCAAGGCTGTATATTGTCACCCTGCTTATTTACTTTATATTCAGAGTACATCATGAGAAACGCTGGACTGGAAGAAACACAAGCTGGAATCAAGATTGCCGGGAGAAATATCAATAACCTCAGATATGCAGATGACACCACCCTTATGGCAGAAAGGGAAGAGGAACTAAAAAGCCTCTTGATGAAGGTGAAAGTGGAGAGTGAAAAAGTTGGATTAAAGCTCAACATTCAGAAAATGAAGATCATGGCATCCGGTCCCATCACTTCATGGGAAATAGATAGGGAAACAGTGGAAACAGTGTCAGACTTTATTTTTCTGGGCTCCAAAATCACTACAGATGGTGACGGCAGCCATGAAATTAAAAGACGCTTACTCCTTGGAAGGAAAGTTATGACCAACCTAGATAGCATATTCAAAAGCAGAGGCATTACTTTGCCAACAAAGGTTTGTCTAGTCAAGGCTATGGTTTTTCCTGTGGTCATGTATGGATGTGAGAGTTGGACTGTGAAGAAGGCTGAGCGCCAAAGAATTGATGCTTTTGAACTGTTGTGTTGGAGAAGACTGTTGAGAGTCCCTTGGACTGCAAGGAGATCCAACCAGTCCATTCTGAAGGAGATCAGCCCTGGGATTTCTTTGGAAGGAATGATGCTAAAGCTGAAACTCCAGTACTTTGGCCACCTCTTGAGAAGAGTTGACTCATTGGAAAAGACTCTGATGCTGGGAGGGATTGGAGGCAAGAGGAGAAGGGGACAACAGAGGATGAGATGGCTGGATGGCATCACCAGCTCGATAGACATGAATTTGAGTGAACTCCGGGAGTTGGTGATGGACAGGGAGGCCTGGCGTGCTGCGATTCATGGGGTCGCAAAGAGTTGGACACGACTGAGTGACTGATGTGATCTGAATGATGTATGGTATTGAGTATTCTTTGTTTGAATTCTGAACATCTTCTTTGTTGAAATATCTTTTTAAGATCTTTTGCGCATTTGTTAATTGTATTGTTTATTTTTGTTGATGAACTTTAAAGACTCTGTGTGGATTTTGGATAACAGTTCTTTATCACACAGGTTTTGAAAATTCCCTCAGTATGTGAATTGTATTTTCATTCTCTTTAAAGTAGATTCATCAGGACAGATTTTTAAATTTTAATGAAGTCCAACTTATCAATGTTTTTGCTTCATATGACTTACTTTTGGTACTTTAACAGTCAAGATTCTCTCTTATTAGCTTTTTGTCCTCAGTTATTGTGTTCATATTTCCTTAGTAAGAAAGACATATTTTAGTTAAAAATTAAGGTTATATCTCTGTTTTTAGGAAATCAGGAAAATCAAGATGTGGAAAGAGGAAAAAAATGCCTGGCAAATTCCAAGATCCAGATTAGTCTCAAAATTGCATTTTGACAAGATGAATCATCTCCATACTTCCATTACTAACCTCAAGTTTCAAAATTCTTAGAGTGAAAGCATTTGTCTGGTCAAGCTTAGATTATAATTCTCTCTCTCCACTAGTAAAGAAGATTATATCTGGATAGCTAATTTCAGAATGACAGTGAAAAATGAGGAAGAATCAATTCCCTAACAACTAGTCAGAAAAAGCATGGAAAACTGGAGAGCATTCAATACACAAAAAAGGTCAAAACCCTGTAAAAATAGTAGTATTTTACCTCAAATAACATAACTGAGAATTCTTCAGAGACATTTTTTATTCTAGACTCCCATTCACTCTCTTGGATGATCTAAAATACACACTCTATTTTTTCTTCACATATCCCATTTGGAAAAATTGGACAAGCAATTCTAAAATTTATGGTCAGTAATTTTTATAAAACAGTCAAGGACTCTTCAAGAAGTGCTATTACATTTAGATTTTTTAATTCTTAGGATAAATAAGAACAGGAAAAGAAAATATTAAAGGCAAATGCCATTTGTCTAAAGTATTTTTTATTCTACTCCAAGGCAAGTCTCTAATGACTAGCTATTAAAAATGGACTTTCTAGCTATTAGGTAGGTAATTGATAAAAGGGAGTTTGATTCATTGATTTGATTTTGTATTTATGCTCAATGGGGTTCATGAATTACTATCTTTTATCCATTGAGAATTCTAAAGCTAAATACTGTCTTCATCTCAGTCATGGGTGAATATGGCAATGGCCTTTTTAATTGACTGGAAAACTCTCATGCACCAAGATGAACAGAAACAGAACTTGGATTCTAAATCCTATTTCTCAATAATAATGCAGTTTCTACTGTTATGATAAAATTGCTAAGTAAAAATTGAGAAACCATGAAAATATCAATGAAAAATATTTACTAGCTTTAGAAAAAAGTATAGATCATCCTTTAAAAATAACCAACACATAATAGAAAATTCATTTTAACACTGGATGTTATATCTCAATTATTGTATACACTTTATCTTTTTGTAAGTGAAAAGCCATATGAAATATTATTTTCCGTTGTCATATATTATATGTCTTTGGGAATTTTTTTCACACTCGTCATTTGATAATGAACAAATTGGTAACATTCATTCCTTTAATACATTTTTATTTTATACTTACAGTGCACCTAGTTTTTTTAGGTGTGAAAGTTACAAAAATAAACATAGTTCCACCTATCAAAAAGCCTACTTTCAGAAAAGAGAGGGAATCTAAGATTATGGAAACATGAAATTTCTACATAAAATTCTAAAGATATGACCAAATCAAACAAAAATGGTGTGAAACTTCATCTTTACTCAAAGTGGGGAGTGGCCTCAAATGAACAAGCATAGTAAGGTAATTTTCGTAGATAAACCAGATGATTAAATAAAAGCTTGAAATAAATAATGGAGGGATGATTCACAAGAAGAGGTATCTCCTTCCTTGCTTCTTTCTAGTTTCTAGTGATTTGCCAGGGGATCTTTGGCATTTCTTAGCTTTCAGCTGTAGCATCTGAATCTCTGTTCCCACTGTCACATGTCATTTTCCCTGAGTGTCTGTATTCAAATAGTGTTTTCCTTTTCTTATAAGAATCCAGTCATATTGAATTAATACTCATCCTAATGACTTCATCTTAATTTGATGACATTTGCAAATATTTTTCCAAATAGGGTCTCATTCATAACTACAGATATAAGGACAGCAAAATATCTTTCTGGGGTCACAATTTAACTATAAATAGAGAGTCTCCACCTTTATTGTAGACCTGTTCTGTTATATGAAAATATATTTCATTAAAAGGTAATCTCAACCTAATAGTAGATAAGAGTGAATCTCACATGAAGTTGATGTTAGTGTGTATAATATTACATGGACAGGGAAGCCTGGCATGCTGCAGTCCACGGGGTCTCAAAGAGTCAGACACAACTGAGCAATTGAACTGAACTGACTGATCAATAAGAATTTAATACTTACTTTAAGAGAGCATGCAGCATTTTTTAAATAAAAAAGTAGAAATTAATAATGATAAAAGCAGACATAGAAATATAATGATATAGACTCTGTGGGAGAGGGAGAGGGAGAGGGTGGGAAGATTTGGGAGAATGGCATTGAAACATGTATAATATCATATAGGAAACGAGTCACCAGTCCAGGTTCCATGCAGGATACTGGATGCTTGGGGCTGGTGCACTGGGACTACCTGGAGGGATGGTATGGGGAGGGAGGAGGGAGGAGGGTTAGGATGGGGAACACATGTATACCTGTGGTGGATTCATTTCGATATTTGGCAAAACCAATACAATATTGTAAAGTTTAAAAATAAAATAAAATTAAATTAAAAATTAAAAAAAAGAAATATAATGATATAGAAAACCAAGAAAATACTGGAAAGGATAAATTAATGAAGAACTGGTTCATGTGCTTGATGAAAAAAAATAGAGACAGAGTAAAGGATTAGAAGGATTAGAGATGAAAGGATTCTCATCCTTTATCTAATTCTCAAGGATTAGAAATGAAAACAGAAATTTATCCACAAATGCAGCAGAGTTAATATATTTTTAAGAGAGTATTACCTGTAAACTCTAGGGCAAGAAATTTCAAAATCTGAAGGAAATAGACAATTTCTTAGTGATAAACTTCCACTATTTATTAAATAAGGACAAAGACTTGATAAACCAATTATCATAGAATACATTATGAAGATAGTTGAAAATCTATTCTTTAAAAATATTTTTAGTTGAAGGATAATTGCTTTACAATATTCTGTTGATTTCTGCCATACATCACCATGAATCAGCCATAGAAATACATATGTCCTCTCCCTCTTAAACCTCTCTCCCACCTCCCACCTCTTCCAATCCCTCTAGGTTGTTACAGAGCCCCAGTTTAAGTTCCCTGAGTAATATAACAAATTTAAAAATATATTCTTAAAAGTCACCATGAATAGATAATTTACAGATGGGTTCTACATATAATTTTTAAATAGTAATTAAATCCAATATAATTGAAAACATTCAACTATAAAAAACATGAAATCTCCCTAGCTGGCTTCATTAACCAGAATATGTTTGATAACAAAGTAACAAATTTAAATCAGTAAAACTACTAGCTAGTATGATTGTGAATGGTGAAAAAAAGGAAAAGCAAATGGAATTAACATCAATAGATTATTTCAATAGAAATAATAATAGAAATAGGATTTATTCTAAGTCTTCAAGGGTGAATCAACATTAGGAAATTTAACACTATATTAGATCAATATATTATAGAAGACACCATGTGGTGGTCTTCTTAAAGATACTAAATAAGAGTTGATAATATTCAACCAAGGTCACTCATTAAAAATCCAAACTAAGTTTCATGATTGACTGCCTCACAATAACTTCCCCACACTGACAGCTGCTAGAAGTCTACTGCAGGCACTAGACTTTGCATTTTGCCAGAACTAAGTAGATGTTCATTTCCCACTGAGGCATGGTTAGAATCAAGATATATTTTTCACTATCATGGCTAGTATAGAGTTAGATTGATAGGAGCATTATGGATTAGTAAAATTTCCTGAATGCCTGGTATAAATCAACTAATATAAAAACATCCTCTGGTTCACATCTAGAATTTAATAAGAGATTTGGTCAGTAGTGATAATGGAATTTTCATAGATGTGTGTGTGTGTGTGTGTGCATCCTGTGCCTTTACAATGCTATCTGATGTAGATGAAGAACTAGTGATGAGGACCTCACCTACTAATGCAAGAGACATGAAACGAACATTCAATCCCTGGGTGAGGAGGATCCCCTGGAGGAGGGCATGGTGACCCACTGCAGTATTCTTGCCTGGAGAATCCCATGAATAGAAGAGCATGGCGGGCTATGGTCCATGAGATTGCACAGAGTTGGACACAGTTGAAGTGACTTAGCATGGCAGGGCATATATAAATGAAGTGGAAAACACACATTCACTCCTGTGATAAACACTCATACCTGATTTTCAAATAAAAGCTCATTTCCATCAAAAGATAAGCTTTACTTCCCATGAAGACTCCTCTCATTCTTCAGGAAATTAATCCACCTGACTAATGGTTTAGTAGAAATGTTTTTATTATATTTATATTTTAAAATTATTATTATTTAGTAGAACTAATAATCATTTAGTAGAACTAATTATGTAGTGTTCCAGTAGAACTATTCAGAACACTAAAGGATGATGCCATCAACATGTTGCATTCAATATGTCAGCAAATCTGGAAGATCCAGTGGTGGCCACAGGACTGGAAGAGGTCAATCCTCATCCCAATTCCCAAGAAGGGTAGTACCAAAGAATGTGCTAACCATGAAACAATTGCACTCATATCTCATACTAGTAAAGTCATGCTTAAAATCTTTCTTAAAATCTTGAACACTAGGCTTCAGCATTATGCAAACCAAAAACTTCCAGATGTCCAAACTGGGTTTAGAAAAAAGAAGAGGAACCTGAGGTCAAATTGCCAACATTCGTTGGATCATAGAGAAAGCTAGGGAATTCCAGAAAAACATCTACTTCTGTTTCATCGACTATGCCAAAGCCTTTGTGTGGATCATAATAAACTGTAGAAAGCTCTTAAAGAGATGGGAATACCAGACCATCTTACCTGTCTCTTGCAGGTCAAGAAGTAGCAATTAGAACCCTGTATGGAACAACTAATTGTTTCAAGATTGAGAAAGGAGTATGACAGGGCTGTCTGCTGTCACCTGGTTTGTTTAACCTATATGCTGAGCACATCATGAGAAATGCTGGTCTGGATGAGTTACAAACTGAAATCAACATAGGCAGAGAAATGTCAACAACCTCAGATATGCAGATGATACCACTCTAATGGCAGAAAGCCAAGAGGAACTAAAGAGCCTTTTGATGAGGGTGAAAGAGAAAGTGAGAGTCAACTGAAAACGAAATATTATAAAACAACTAAGATCATGGCATCTGGTCCCATTACTTCTGGCAAATAGAGAGGGGGAAAGGTGGAAGTAGTGACAGATTTCCTCTTCTTGGACTCTAAAATCACTGCAGATGGTGACTACAGCCATGAAATCAGAATACATTTGTTTCCTGGCAGGAAAACTATGACAAAACTAGACAGTGTGTTGAAAAGCATAAACGTTACTCTGCCAACAAAGGTCCATATAGTCAAGGCTATGGTCTTCCCAGTCGTCATGTATGGTTGTGATAGCTGGACTGTAAAGAAGGCGGAGTGCAGAAGAATTGATGTCTTTGAACTGTGGTGCTAAAGAAGACTCCTGAGAGTCCCTTGGACTTCAAGGAGATCAAACCAGTCAATCTTAAGGGAAATCAACTCTGAACACTCATTGGAAGGACTGATGCTGAAGCTGGAACTCCAGTATTTTGGTCATCTCATGCAAACAGCTCTTAATGGAAAAGTCCCTGATGCTGGGAAAATTTGAGGGAAAAAGTAGATGAGTGTGTCAGAGGATGAAATGACTGAATGCCATCACCAATGCAACAGACATGAATTTGGGCAAACTTCAGGGGATGGTGAGAGACAGGGAGGCCTGGCGTACTGCAGCACCTGGGGTAGCAAAGAGTCGGACACGACTGGCAACTGAACCACAACAACAACTATTTAATGTTGTATCTGTAAGTTCATTTTTACATGTGATACTCTAAATAGTAATACTTTGTTTATACATTTATCTTTCTTATCAGACAGTGAGCTCATTAAGATAAAATTAATGCATTGTGGAAGTTCAATACCTTATTATCGATGAAACTATTAACCGAGGAAATTAAATTGAGGAATTCACCTTCCTAGCACTGAATCAAACAGGCATTAACCTGTGTTATACAGAGACATTTCAAATGACAGATGGATTTCTTTATGAGAAATAAAGCAAAGTATACCATAAGATTTGTAAATATATACTAACGCATATATATGGAATTTAGAAAGATGGTAACGACAACCCTATATGCGAGACAGCAAAAGAGACACAGATGTATAGAACAGTCTTTTGACTCTGTGGGCGGGGGGGGGCGGGGGTGATCAGGGAGAATGGCATTAAAACACGTATAATATCATATAAGAAATGAATCACCAGTCCAGGTTTGATGCAGGATACAGGAAGCTTGGGGCTGGTGCACTGGGATGACCCAGAGGGATGGTATGGGGAGGGAGGTGGGATGGGAGCTCAGGATGGGGAACATGTGTACACCTGTGGCAGATGCATGTTGATGTATGGCAAAACCAATACAATATGTAAAGTAAAATAATAATAAAAAATAAAAATAAATATTTGTAAATAAAATGTGAAAATTCCCTAACATAGCAGAACAATGGATAAAGGTACAAATTTTCACTCTAACTTTTAGGAACCAAAATGCTTAAACACTTGTAATAGACAAAATGAATCCTTAATCTACCTTTCAGTTTTCTGACAGAAAGAATTCTGGCCATCATGTCATCTAGGAATTTCCCCATGTACTTTAGTCTATCAGCTGAAAAATATTCAATTGATTATGACAGATGGGCATGAAGTCTGTGCTGATGGACTGAGGAGGGAAAAGATTGATAAATGCTGAGAGACAGATTATATCTTGATGATTGTTTTTGCAAAGTCAATCACCTGTGTAGTGGGTGCTTATTATAATCTATCCTAGGAAAATTATCATTGCCTACTAATTGGCATACATTTTACTTCATTTTTTTAATTTAAAATGCCAAGCATAATTTTCTGCTGGAAATTATTATATATAGCAATAGAGAAACACACCTAACAAAATCAGAAACTTTATAATCTTCATTTTTAAAAATGATGAATATTCCAAATTTTATCTATGTCTTATGAAATCAATATTAGATGTATCTTAAATGTGGAAATAGTAAAACTATATGACCACATTATGACTATACCCAGTCAACAGTCTCTTAATATTTTATGTTAATCTAATAGCATACCTAACAATTATTTCCACAAAGCACCCATTTGAAAAACTTGGAAATTGCACCTATTTAATCTTATGTAATTCATAAATTGACTTTTTGAGCTAGAATGGTCATATTGTACATGGACAAGTCAAATAAAAGGGCATGCAATTTTTATTAAATATCTTTTCCAATGCATGTAGCATACCAGGCTGGCCTTCTACAAACAAGTGAAATAGGAAGGAGTTTTATGTGGGAGCAGTTCTGTCTTATATACTTCAGTTTTTGTCATCATTACATCCTAGAAAATGCATCCCTTTTTACAGAATCCCTATTTTTCAAAATATGATTTCTTCAGGTTTCTGGATACATCAAAGAGTTTGTTTGTTTGTTTTAATAGGGAATGCCCTTTAAAAAAATTTTGTCTTAAATTTATATGCTATCACTTCATGGGAAATAGATGGGGAAACAGTGGAAACAGTGGCCGACTTTATTTTTTGGGGCTCCAAAATCACTGCAGATGGTGACTGCAGCCATGAAATTAAAAGACGCTTACTCCTTGGGAGGAAAGTTATGTCCAACCTAGATAGCATATTGAAAAGCAGAGACATTACTTTACCAACAAAGGTTCGTCTAGTCAAGGATATGGTTTTTCCTGTGATCATGTATGGATGTGAGAGTTGGACTGTGAAGAAGGCTGAGCGCCGAAGAATTGATGCTTTTGAACTGTGGTGTTGGAGAAGACTGTTGAGAGTCCCTTGGACTGCAAGGAGATCCAACCAGTCCATTCTGAAGGAGATAAGCCCTGGGATTTCTTTGGAAGGAATGATGCTAAAAGCTAAAAACTCCAGTACCTTGGCCACCTTATGAGAAGAGTTGACTCTTTGGAAAAGACTCTGATGCTGGGAGGGATTGGGGGCAGGAGGAGAAGGGGACGACAGAGGATGAGATGGCTAGATGGCATCACTGACTCGATGGACATGAATCTGAGTGAACTCCAGGACTTGGTGATGGACAGGGAGGCCAGGCATGCTATGATTCACGGGGTTGCAAAGAGTCAGACACGACTGAGCAACTGAACTGAACTGAACTGATGATCCAGAGCCAATTGGTCTCAGATCCCTTCCTCATCCCTCTTGCTCTTTTTGGTACAGTAGATATTTGCCTCTTACGTTTCCTTGGCTCAGTTTCACTTGGCTTCCAGCTTGTTTGGAGTTAAGGAGAGGTACTAGTGGGAGATGGTAGAGTGGTGGGTATTCAAAAATTAGGAAATAGAACTCCCATATGATCCACTCAGTTTCACTCTGAGTATTTATCCAGAGGAAACAAAACACTAACTTGAAAAAATGTCCTCAGCCCCATGTTTCCTGTAGGATTATTTATAATAGTGAAGATAGGGAAACAAACTAAGAATTCCCTGTTAGCTGAATGGATAAAGAGAAAGTGAGGTATGTATATATATCCACATACACAAAGGATATATATTTCAACCTTCATTTCCCTCATAAAATTTTCCAGCACTGGCTATAACTTCTAAGCAGCAGGACATAGAACTCCTGCAGAGGGTTGTAGTGTTTTCCTGCCATTATTAATCTCTAAGTATCCTGTTTTCCCTTTTATCTTCTTAGATTTCAGTCACCTTTGTAATTAGCTCTCTATTAAATTGCCCATATTTTAACTACTTTGAGTACTTACGACCCTTACTCTACTCAGAATGAATTTTGAATGACATACACTTCAACTAAAAATTAGTAGTAGCACCCTTGAGTGTTGTGTTGCAGTGTATTTTAAGCTTACACTGTGGCTCTGATTCAGTGTTGAAATTAATTACAAATGCATGGCATGGAGAGGAAATTATATTTAACTTCTCACATGCCATATAACTGCTCTACTAACTACTTCTGAATTATACTTCGGTATTATACTTGGTGACTACAAGATTACTTACTTTATTGTGTATATTCATAGAATAGTCTCTTCTCCAGAGACCATATATTTTCTTTAATAAGTCTTTATTAGAAAAGTTTTTGAGACATACATGCCTCGGTGCATTAAAATTATTCTAAAACCCATACATTCTGGTTTCCACATACTGGCAAGTATGGAAATGCGATGAACCTATGTCAGTGTCTTCTTGCTGCTGTAACACATTATCACAAACTTACTAGGTAAAAACAGCTCAAGTTTATCATGCTATAGTTCTGTCCATCTCAAGATCCTTCATCTTAATCATACCTCCAAAGTTCTTTTACCATATAAAGCAAGATATTCACAGGTTGCTGGATTAAGATAATAGGCTTTATTTATTTATTTATTTATTTTGGCAGCACGATGCAGCATGTGGGATCTTAGTTCCCCAATCAGAGACTGAATTCATGCTCCCTGGAGTAGAAGTGTGGAGTATTAATCACTGGACTTCCAGGGGAAGTCCCAAGATACAGGAATTTTTAGGCAGTGATTATTCTGCTTACCACAACTTTCATAAAGCAATGGTCAGAGCAGAGACTAGAAGTTTCACAATTCTCAGTCACATGTTGGTCCTATCACATTACAAATTATTTGAATCATCTAAAGAAGAGATCACTTTTAAAAATATGACTAGCAATACCAGAAACTATAAAACTCCTAGAGGAGAACATAGGCAAAACACTCTCCGACATACACCACAGCAGGATCCTCTATGACCCACCTCCCAGAATATTGGAAATAAAAGCAAAAATAAACAAATGGGACCTAATTAAAATTAAAAGCTTCTGAACAACAAAGGAAACTATTAGCAAGGTGAAAAGGCAGCCTTCAGAATGGGAGAAAATAATAGCAAATGAAGCAACTGACAAACAACTAATCTCAAAAATATACAAGCAACTCCTACAACTCAACTCCAGAAAAATAAATGACCCAATAAAAAATGGGCAAAAGAACTAAATAGACATTTCTCCAAAGAAGACATACAGATGGCTAACAAACACATGAAAAGATGCTCAACATCACTCATTATCAGAGAAATGCAAATCAAAACCACTATGAGGTACCATTTCACACCAGTCAGAATGGCCACGATCCAAAAGTCTACAAGCAATAAATGCTGGAGAGGGTGTGGAGAAAAGGGAACCCTCTTACACTGTTGGTGGGAATGCAAACTAGTACAGCCATTATGGAGAACAGTGTGGAGATTCCTCAAGAAACTGGAAATAGAACTGCCTTATGATCCAGCAATCCCACTGCTGGGCATACACACTGAGGAAACCAGAAGGGAAAGAGCCACGTGTACCCCAATGTTCATCGCAGCACTGTTTATAATAGACAGGACATGGAAGCAACCTAGATGTCCATCAGCAGATGAATGGATAAGCAAGCTGTGGTACATATACACAATGTGGTATTACTCAGCCATTAAAAAGAATACATTTGAATCAGTTCTAATGAGGTGGATGAAACTGGAGCCTATTATACAGAGTGAAGTAAGCCAGAAGGAAAAACACCAATACAGTATACTAACGCACATATATGGAATTTAGAAAGATGGTAACAATAAACCTGTGTATGAGACAGCAAAAGAGACACTGATGTACAGAACAGTCTTATGGACTGTGTGGGAGAGGGAGAGGGTGGGAAGATTCGGGAGAATGGCATTGAAACATGTATACTATCATGTATGAAACGAGTCACCATTCCAGGTTCGATGCACGATACTGGATGCTTGGGGCTGGTGCACTGGGATGACCCAGAGGGATGGTATGGGGAGGGAGGAGGGAGGAGGGTTCAGGATGGGGAACATATGTATACCTGTGGCAGATTCATTTCGATATTTGGCAAAACTAATACAATATTGTAAAGTTTAAAATTTTAATAAAATTAAAAAAATAAATAAAATATGACTATATTTTACAACTAGACATTATTTTAAAGGAGAAAAAGTATTGTCCTTCTTACTAGCAAATGGTCACACAGTACCCTGTATTTATTTTAGTTAAAAAAATTTTAACATTATAGGTCCGCAGCTAAGATTGCTAGGGAAGGATTGAAAAATGAGAACACAGTTGGAAGATCCATACAGGAAATGTGCAATAAGAGTGGAGTTCAGGAAACAGGAACCATAAACATAAGGATGCATCATATGGACAGTTGTCAACAGGACTCTCAGACTTTTTTTAAGAAATATGGTACCTGATAAATAATATTCAAAAGTTCAGCAACCTAATTACTCTTTCATCACTGACAGGAATTCATTAAAATTGTGCATAAAAACATCTTTAAATTATTATTTGCTTGATTTAGTTGAAGGATGGGGAAATTTCAAGATAAAGGGCATGCTTGAAATTGTTACCAAAGTGAAAGAGCATAAACAGAGAAAGATAACTTAATAAAGGAAAGTAATGGTGCCACAGGTGGCTGCCTGATTATTTGTATAAGAAGACACTATTCCTTACACAAGATATAAAATGAATATTCAAGCTAATCCTGTGTGTGTGTGTGTATGTGTACGTGTTAGTCACTCAGTCGTGTTTGACTCTTTGCACCCCCATGGACTGTAGCCTACCAGGCTCCTCTGTCCATGGGATTCTCCAGGTAAAAATACAAAAATAGAGTAGGTTGCCATTTCCATCTCCAGGGGATCTACGAGACCCAGGGATTGAACTAGGGTATCTTAGCATTGCAGGCAGGTTCATTACCATTTAAGTCACAAGGGAAGTCCCTCAAGTTGCTTTTGTCTGGATGTTAAGGGAAAGGGTGATCCTAGCTGATAAGCTGAGTTACAAATTTTGTCCTTTTTCAACTTTTTTGCTAATATTAAATTTATATTGAAAAATCTTAGTTGATATGTGAAAGAAAACATATTTCTCATCAACCTAATAACATCCACCTAAGAATTACTCCTCTCAAATTTAAAATTTACCCTAAAAATAATGTGATTATTTATTATAATTACAAATAAGTGTAAATTTATCACAGCCTTGCCAGTTCTGTGCTTTACCAGTGTTTGTATGCTTTGGCAATCTATATGATGATGAATGATATCTCGTGAATATTTTTTTTCTCGTGAATATTTTAATTTGTATTTCACTTTTATTGTGAGTAATTTTAAAATGTATGGAATTAGATACTCTTATCCAGCTCAAACTACTGCACAATTGCATTCATCTCACACACCAGTAAAGCAATGCTAAAAATTCTCCAAGCCAGGCTTCAGCAATATGTGAACCGTGAACATCCAGATGTTAAAGCTGGTTTTAGAAAAGGCAGGGGAACCAGGGATCAAATTGCCAACATCCACTGGATCATGGAAAAAGCAAGAGAGTTCCAGAAAAACATCTATTTCTGCTTTATTGACTATGCCAAAGCCTTTGACTGTGTGGATCACAATAAACTGTGGAAAATTCTGAAAGAGATGGGAATACCAGACACCTGACCTGCCTTTTGAGAAACCTATATGCAGGTCAGGAAGCAACAGTTAGAACTGGACATGGAACAACAGACTGGTTCCAAATAGGAAAAGGAGTATGTCAAGGCTGTATATTGTCACACTGTTTATTTAACTTCTATGCAGAGTACATCAAGAGAAACACTGGCCTGGAAGAAGTACAAGCTGGAATCAAGATTGCGGGGAGAAATACCAATAACCTCAGATATGCAGATGACACCACACATATGGCAGAAAGTGAAGGGGAACTAAAAAACCTCTTGAAGAAAGTGAAAGAGTAAGTGAAAAAGTTGGCTTAAAGCTCAACATTCAGAAAACTAAGATCATGGTATCTGGTCCCATCATTTCATGGGAAATAGATGCGGAAACAGTGGAAACAGTGTCAAACTTTAGTTAGTTTTTTGGGCTCCAAAATCACTGCAGATGGTGACTGCAGCCATGAAATTAAAAGACGCTTATTCCTTGGAAGAAAAGTTATGACCAACCTAGATAGCATATTGAAAAGCAGAGAAATTACTTTACCAACAAAGGTCTGTCTAGTCAAGGCTATGGTTTTTCCAGTGGTCATGTATGAATGTGAGAGTTGGACTGTGAAGAAAACTAAGCGCTGAAGAATTGATGCTTTTAAACTGTGGTGTTGGAGAAGACTCTTGAGAGTCCCTTGGACTGCAAGGAGATCCAACCAGTCCATTCTGAAGGAGATCAGCCCTGGGTGTTCTTTGGAAGGACTGATGCTCTAGCTGAAACTCCAGTACTTTGGCCACCTCATGCAAAGAGTTGACTCACTGGAAAAGACTCTGATGCTGGGAGGGATTGGGGGCAGGAGGAAAAGGGGACAACAGAGGATGAAATGGCTGGATGGCATCACTGACTCGATGGACATGAATCTGAGTGAACTCCGGGAGATGGTGATGAACAGGGAGGACTGCTACTGCTGCTGCTAAGTCACTTCAGTTGTGTCGAGTCTGTGCGACCCCATAGATGGCAGCCCACCAGGCTCCCCCATCCCTGGGATTCTCCAGACAAGAACACTGGAGTGGGTTGCCATTTCCTTCTCCAGTGCATGAAAGTGAAAAGTGAAAGTGAAGTCTCTCAGTCGTGTCTGACTCCTAGCAACCCCATGGACCGTAGCCTACCAGGCTCCTCCGTCCATGGGATTTTCCAGGCAAGAGTACTGGAGTGGGTTGCCATTGCCTTCTCCAACAGGGAGGCCTGGCGTGCTGCAATTCATGAGGTCTCAAAGAGTCAGACACGACTGAGTGACTGAACTGAACTGAACTGAACTTAATCAGATTACTTTTCCTTTCACTAATCCACCTTTTTTTCAATTCTGTTTTGTTCTGGGTATATAATGATGAACTAAAAAGACATGTTCACCAGTGTCACAGAGCTTATGGTCTAATGAACAAGACACAAAATAATCAAGTAAGAAAACCATGGGGTAAGTCTATAAAGGAAAACAGAGTGCAATTTGACAAAGGGATGTGAGGAGAGATTAGTAGAAGAATTACTTAAGAAACTTAAGAAAGTTTGCAAGGTCAGGTTTTAAAATTCCCTTCACATATTTGAAGCTGCAATATGACCCCTGGATATGTATGTTCCCTGGAGGCTCAGCGGTAGAAATCTGCCTGCAAAGCAGGAAAGTGGGTTCAATCCTTAGGTACCAGAAGGGAGATGTAAGTTCAATCCCTGGGCCAGGGAAGATTCCCCGGAAAAGGAAATGGCAAGTCACGTCTGTATTCTTGCCTAGTAAATCTGATGGACAGAGGAGCTTGGTGGGCTACAGTTTGTGGGGTTGCAAAGAGTTGAACACGACTTGGTGACTAAACAACAACACAAAAAAGGAGACATTTCTTGAAAGAAAAAAGGCAGAATTAGTTTTATTTCATTACCAGCATACTCTATGGCTGGCTCTATTTCTTATTTTGTTCTAAAGGCACTGTCTACTCAATACCATAATATAATAGTTATATAGACAACATGGATAAGAATATCCTCATTTAATACTACATATAAATGAAGCAAAGAATGTTTAACTGGTTTGTTAAGGTCAGATCCCAGCTTTGTTTTAAACCTTAGCCTTTATTCATTACAGGACCTTTGACAGCACATGGTAATCTTTTTTTACTTGGTGGTTTATGATTGTCACTTGGCAAGCTATAAATACCAAGTACCTAAAAACTAATTTGATAAAAAAAAATGAAAATACATTGTAACATAAAATTTATTATATTAAAATATGCAGCTCAGTTTACTATTGCTTATCTGCATATTTAAAGTTAGCATAATACATTCTCAAAAGTAAGAAAAAACATATCCCTTGAGACTTCTGCCTCAATTTGACAGAATTAAGGAGTGGGTTTTCCTATATCAAATCACCACTTTTGATTATTTCAAAGGAGAAAAGCAGAAAAGTGAAAAGGAGAATTGAAGAGAGAAGATGTGGAAAGGATGAGGAGAGAAACAGAACTATGAGAATAAAGATGGCGGGATAGAGGATAATGAACTGTACTCTCAGATAGGGAGCAGGGAGAAATTATTTTTAGAAAGATAAAAATGAGCTAGAACATAAGAATGATATTTCTTTATCTATAAACTACTCAATGCTCAACTGTAGTAAGATGTGGTAGAGTAAGATGGGATCAAAATATTTAATATATCTGTCTGGACCCCTTTTCCCTTATATTGCATGTCATTTCCCAAAGATTTAATTTATTTCATCAGATTTGTTGTCACATACTCCATTTACCTTATCCTCTAAACTGCTAATTTTTGTTCCTGAATATTCAGTAACAGATGTAATCACTAAGCATATAATCACATTCTGTAATTCCTTCATTTTAAGTTTTTATTCACATGATAATTTAGAGTTTTCTGTAAATAAAATAAGATTTAAAGATAACGCTTTTCTTGGAAGAGCATAGTCAAATAAAGTTATACCTAAAGGAACTAAAATTACATTTTCTAAGTTCATGCTTTTATTTCTCTGTTTTATTGGAACATATACAGTATCTCATAGAAACTGTATTCTTTTAGATTCCAAAGCAAAAAGGTTCACATGATTTTGTAATATAATTTATTACATTACTTATTTTTTTGTTTGGTTCTAAGACCATATTTAGTATCAAGTGTGAAAGGACTAATATACTAATTTATGTTTTATTTATTTTGCCACAAAAGAAAAACTAACTTGATTTTAATGTGGTATTTACTAGTTTTGTTACATATCATCAAGACTACATATCCATATGAATAACAAATTTAAAAGTGTACCTTTTAACTTTGAAATAAGTATAGTGTTAGGAATTCATGTTGGAAAAAAAAGCACTTTAAAAGGATTACATTTGCATGGTGTTCAGAAAATGTGTCCTCTAGAGAAACCTTTCATTGTTATTTCAATAACTGTGTCAAGACATTCTCTATGGCAAAATTACATCTTCGAGACCAACAAGTGACTTCAGCTGATGGCAGATGAAAACAAAGCACATACAAGAAAAATTGAACACTATTACACCTTCTGTTTACTGACGCAGCTGAAAGAAAGACAATCCCTAGGAATAAAATGTTCAAAAGATATCTTAGTGGAAGTGATGTCTAATGATAGATGAAATTGCATGGTCTCCCCACGGCTCATAAAATTGGATATTATTTTATTCTAGTTGATTTTTTATTTAAAACTCCTCAGTTCAGTTCAGTTCAGTCATTCAGTCATGTCTGACTCTTTGCGACCCCATGGACTTCAGCACAACAGGCCTCGCTGTTCATCACCAAATCTCAGAGCCTACTCAAACTCATGTCCATTCAGTTGGAGATGCCATCCAACATCTCATCCTCTGTCATCCCATACCCCTCTGGCCTTCAATCATTCCCAGAATCAGGGTCTTTTCAAATGAATCAGGTCTTTGCATCAGGTGGCCAAAGTATTGGAGTTTCAGCTTCAGCATCAGTCTTTCCAATGAATATTCAGGACTGATTTCCTTTAGGACGGACTGGTTGGATCTCCTTGCTGTCCAAGGGACTCTCAAGGGTCTTCTCCAACACCACAGTTCAAAAGCCTCAATTCTTTGGGACTCAGCTTTTTTATGGTCCAAATCTTACATCCATACGTGACCACTGGAAAAACCAAAGCTTTGACTATATGGACATTTGTTGGCAAAGTAATGCATCTGATTTTTAATATGTTGTCTTTATTGGTTATAGCCTTTCATCCAAGGAGCATGTGTCTTTTAATTTCATGGCTGCAGTCACCATCTGTACTGATTTTGGAGCCTAAAAAATTAAAGTCTGTCACTGCTTTCATTGTTTCCCCATGTATTTGCCATGAACAATGGGACCAAATGCCGTGATTTTAGTTTTCTGAATGTTGAGCTTTAAGCCAACTTTTTCACTCTCCTCTTTTACTTTCATCAAGAGGCTCGTTCTTCTGTGCTTTCTGCCATAAGGGTGGTGTCATCTGCATATACGAGGTTATTGATATCTCTCCCAGCAATCTTGATTCCAGCGTGTGCTTCATCCAGTCAAAAATTTCTCATGATGTACTCGACATATAAGTTAAATAAGCAAGGTGATGATATACAGCCTTGACATACTCCTTTCTGATTTGGAACCAGTCTTTTGTTTCATGTCCAGTTCTAAATGTTGCTTCTACCCCTGCACACAGATTTCTCAAGAGGCAGATCAGGTGTTCTGGTATTCCCATCTCTTTCAGAATTTTCCACAGATTATTGTGATCCACACAACCAAAGGCTTTGGCATAGTCAATAGAGCAGAAGTAGATGTTTTTCTGGAACTCTATTACTTTTTCAATGATCAAATGGATGTTGGCATTTTTATCTGTGTTTCCTCTGCCTTTTCTAAATCAAGCTTGAACATCTGAAAGTTCACGGTTCATGTACTGCTGAAGCCTGGCTTGGAGAATTTTGAGCATTACTTTGCTAGCTTGTGAGAAGTGCAATTGTATGGTAGTTTGAGCACTCTTTGTCATTGCCTTTCTTTGGGATTGGAATGAAAACTGACCTTTTCCAGTCCTGTGGCCACTGCTGAGGTTTCAAAATTTGCTGGCATATTGAGTGCAGCACTTTCACAGCATCATCTTTCAGGATTTGAAATAGCTCAACTGGAATTCCATCACCTCCACTATCCTTGCTCATAGTGGTGATTCCTAAGGCCCACTTGACTTCACATTCCAGGATGTCTGGCTCTAGGTGAGGGATCACACCATCGTGATTATCTGTGTCATGAAGATTTTTTATATAGTTCTACTGTATATCTTGCCTCCTCTTCTTAATATCTCCTGCTTCTGTTAGATCCATACCATTTCTGTCCTTTATTATGCCCATCCTTGCATGAAATGTTCCCTTTTCTTGAAGAGATCTCTATTCTTTCCCAGTCTATTGATTTCCTCTATTTCTTTGCATTGATCACTGAGGAAGTGTTTCTTATTTCTCCTTGCTTTTCTTTGGAACTCTGTATTCAAATGGGTATATCTTTCCTTTCCTTTTCTTTCTTTTTTTTTTTTAGAGCACAGTTTAATTTTTATTTATTTATTTATTTTTTTATTCTTAAGAATGTAAGTTTTTTTTTTTTTTTTTCCTTTGCCTTTCTCTTCTCTTCTTTTCACAGCTGTTTGTAAGGCTTCCTCAGAGAGCTATTTTTGCCTTTTACATTTCTGTTTTTTGGGGGCATCGTCTTGATCACTGCCTCCTGTACAATGTCATGAACTCCTGTCCACAGTTCTTCAGGCACTCATTCTATCAGATATAATGCCTTGAATCTATTTGTCACTCCCACTGTTAATCATAAGGTATTTGATTTAGGTCATACCTGAATGGTCTAGTGGTTTTCCCTACTTTCTTCAATTTAAGTCTGAATTTGGCAGTCAGGAGTTCATGACCTGATCCACAGACAGCTCCCAGTCTTGTTTTCACTGACTGTATAGAGCTTCTCCATCTTTGGCTGCAAAGAATGTAATCAATCTGATTTCGGTATTGACCATCTGGTGATGTCCATGTACAGAGTCTTCTCTTGTGTTGTTGGAAGAGGGTGTTTGCTATGATCAGTGTGTTCTCTGGGCAAAACTTTATTAGCCTTTGACCAGGTTCATTCTGTACTCCGAGGCCAAATTTGCCTGTCACTCCAGGTGTTTCTTAATTTTCTACTTTTGCATTCCAGTCACCTATGATGAAAAGGACATCTTTTTTGCATGTTAGTTTTAGAAGGTCTTGTAGCTCTTCATAGAACCATTTAACTTCACCTTCTTCAGCATTACTGGTAGGGGCATAAATTTGGATTACTGCGACATTGAATGGTTTGCCTTGGAAACGAACAGAGATAATTATGTCTTTTTTTGACATTGCATCCAAGTACTGCATTTCAGATTTTTGTTGACCATGATAGCTACTCCATTTCTTCTAAGGGATTCTTGCCCACATTAGTATATTTAGCGGTCATCTGAGTTAAATTTACCCATTCCAGTTCATTTTCATTCACTGATTACTAAAATGTCAATGTTCACTCTTGCCATCTCCTGGTTGACCACTTCCATTTTGCCTTAATTCATGAATCTGAATTTAAAGGTTCCTATGCAATATTGCTCTTTACAGCATCAGACTTCACTTCCATCACCAGTCATATCCACAGCTAGGTGTTGTTTTTGCTTTGGCTTCATCTCTTCAAGCTTTCTGGAGTTATTGCTCCACTCTTCTCCAGTAGCATATTGGGCACCTGCAGACCTGGTGAGTTCATATTTCAGTGTCCTATGTTTTTTCATTTTCATACTGTTCATGGGGTTCTCAAGGCAAGAATACTGAAGTGGTTTGCCTTTCTTTTCTCCAGTGGACCACGTTTTGTCAGAACTCTCCACCATGACCCATCCATCTTGGGTGGCCCTATACAGCATGACTCTTAGTTTCATTCAGTTAAACAAGGCTGTGGTCCATATGATCAGATTGGTTAGTTTTTTGTTGTGGTTTTCATTCTGCATACCTTCTGATGAAGAAGCATAAGAGGCATATGGAAGTCTCCTGATGAGAGAGACTGACTGAGGGGGAATTGGGTCTTGTTCTGAATTGTGGGGCCATGCTTCTGTTCAGTTCAGTTCAGTCACTCAATCGTGTCCGACTCTTCGCAACCCCATGAATCGCAGCATGCCAGGCCTCCCTGTCCATCACCAACTCCCAGAGTTCACTCATACTCACGTCCATCAAGTCAGTGATGCCATCTAGCCATCTCATCCTCTGTCGTCCACTACTCCTTAGAGTCTTTTCCAATGAGTCAACTCTTCGCATGAGGTGGCCAAAGTATTGGAGTTTCAGCTTTAGCATCATTCCTTCCAAAGAAATCCCAGGGCTGATCTCCTTTAGAGTGGACTGGTTGGATCTCCGTGCAGTCCAAGGGACCCTCACGAGTCTTCTCCAACACCACAGTTCAAAAGCATCAATTCTTCAGTGGTCAGCTTTTTTCACAGTCCAACTCTTACATCCATACATGACCACAGGAAAAACCATAGCCTTGACTAGACGGACCTTTGTTGGCAAAGTAATGTCTCTGCTTTTCAATATGCTATCTAGGTTGGTCATAACTTTCCTTCCAAGGAGTAAACGTCTTTTAATTTCATGGCTGCAGTCACCATCTGCAGTGATTTTGGAGCCCAAAAACATAAAGTCTAACACTGTTTCCACTGTTTCCCCATCTATTTCCCATGAAGTGATGGGACCCGATGCCATGATCTTAGTTTTCTGAATGTTGAGATTTAAGCCAACTTTTTCACTCTCCATTTTCACTTTCATCAAGACGCTTCTTAGTTCCTCTTCACTTTCTGCCATAAGGATGGTGTCATCTGCATATCTGAGGTTATTGATATTTCTCCCAGCAATCTTCATTCCAGCTTGTGCTTCTTCCAGCCCAGTGTTTCTCATGATGTACTCTGCATAAAAATTAAATAAGCAGCGTGACAATATACAGCCTTGACATACTCCTTTTCTAATTTGGAACCAGTCTGTTGTTCCATGTCCAGTTCTAACTGTTGCTTCCCAACCTACATATAGGTTTCTCAAGAGTCAGGTCAGATGGTCTGGTATTCCCATCTCTTTCAGAATTTTCCACAGTTTATTGTGATCCACACAGTCAAAGGCTTTGGCATAGTCAATAAAGCAGAAATAGATGTTTTTCTGGAACTCTCTTGCTTCTTTCCATGATCCAGCGGATGTTGGCAATTTGATATCTGGTTCCTCTGCCTTTTCTAAAACCAGCTTGAACATCTGGAATTTCACAGTTCACGTATTGCTGAAGCCTGCCTTGGAGAATTTTGAGCATTACTTTACTAGCATGTCAGATGAGTGCAATTAGGCATTAGTTTCAGCATTCTTTGTCATTGCCTTTCTTTGGGATTGGAATGAAAACCCACCTTTTCCAGTCCTGTGGCCATGCTTAGTAAACCTTTAATCTAATTTAGTCTAATTTTCTGTGTATGGGCAGGGCTCTGTTCCCTCCCTGTTATTTGACCTGACCCCAAACTATGGTGGAGGTAATGAAGATAATGTTGACCTCCTTCAAAAGGACCCCTTGCATGTACTGCTGCACTCAGTGGCCCCAATCCTGCATCAGGCCACCACCAACCCATGCCTGCACTGGAAACTCATGGACACTCATGGGCAAGTTGAGTCAGTTTCTTGTGTGGTCACTGCTCCTTTCTTCTGGGTCCTGGTGAAAACACAAGATTTTGTTTGTGGTCTCTAAGAGTCTGTTTCCCCTGTCCTGTGTAAGTTCTGGCAGCTCCATGGTAGGGTTAATGGTGACCTCCTCCAAGAGGGCTTATTCCATACCCAGGTCTACTGCACCCAAAGGCCCTGTTCCTGGAGCAGTCCACTGCTGACCCATACCTCTGCAGGAGACACTCAAACACATTTATGTTTCAGTCTCTGTAGGTCTTTGGGTCCTGGTGTTTGTCGAAGGTTTGTTTGAAACCTCTGAGTGTCTCTGGCATGTATGGGGTTTGATTCTAAGCATGATTTTCCCCCTCATTCCATATTTCTGGTGCTTTTCCTTTGTTGCTAGATGCAAATAAAAATCTTAAAAGGAGAAGAAGCTTAAAAGGAAATTTGAGTATTATTTTTTTAAATGAAGTTTGAGTTTAGTAGTTGTCTTTTGAACTATTTAATCATTTTATCATTATTGGAGAATATTATAAATCTCTAAACTGAACATATTGTAGGAAAATCATACAAATTACTTGCTCACCTAAGTCAACTTCAAAATAATATCTACATAAACTGACAGTCATTATGGCTGATAGTAACTGTCAGAGAGCAAAACTTGTTAACCATTCATCTATGTCTTCTAAATTTTCACTCTCTGATATTAAACTGTAAATGAAACACAGTAATATTTGTAGATGTACAATCTTACAATTAACCTTTTCAAAAAGACACTATGCACTTTGCTAGATTCTGTGCATTATAAGTCTTTTCAGTCATGTCTGACTCTGTGCAACACTATAAACTGTAGCCTGCCAGGCTACTTTTCCATGATATTCTCCAGGCAAGAATACTGGAGTGGGTTGCCTTGCACTCTTCCAGAGTATCTTCCTGACCCAGGGATCAAACCTGCATCTCTTATGTCTCCTGCATTGGCAGTCAGGTCCTTTACCACTAGCGCCACCTGGGAGATTTCTGTAGATACTACAAAATGACAAGATCCTCAAAGGATGTATAACTGTGTATGACAAGTCTCATGATTTGCCAGTCAAGGAAACTAAGGGTATGACATTTCTTCAGATGTTTTGTTCAATGTCAGGTATATAAAAATGGAATTAATTCAGATAAAAATGAAGAAGTAAAGAAGAATCTAAGGGAGTCTAAATTGACATATGATGGAAGGCAGCATGGCATTTTAAAACAGCAAAGAGTGAGCTCACAAGGGAATTAGGTATATCTCTTCAGTATTTGAAAGCCTGTCATGAGCAAGGGGATTAATGTCTGTTTTAGATAAGTATTTCAAAAATAGATTTGTGTTTAAGTGAAGGCAGAGTTTTGTGCCAAAGGGATTCAACTATGTCTGCTAACTGAGATAATGAATACCCAGTTCCTATAGGTGTAAAAGCATTGATTCGACATACATTAAAGATGAATGGCTTGGAAGAAATTTAAGAGTCATGTAGGGGATAACTATTCAGTGCTTGGAATTAATTTGAGTTTTCTACTCAATTTGAGCAACTTGATGGCCCAAACATATAACGTTGTCATATCTTGGTTGTGTGTATATTTATAATCCAGCCACTGCATCAACTGTATTGATCAGATCAATGAGTTACAATGGAACTGGAAGAGTCAGTCTTAACAGATACACCATATAAGTTGAAATTTCCAAAAGAAATAAGCTGAACAGAGTATGAATCCTGTTAAAATCCAAATATTTTTGACAGAAATATTTGATGTCCTTAACACTCAATAGTAAATAAATATCAGGAATGTTAAACATAGCAGAAAAAATAATAGTTTTTTTTTTTTAATTCAGCCATATCCAGGTTGTAGCTTCAGCTCTGACATTTGCCAGCTGTTGCCTATACCACTTAGATGGATTCTGAAGAGGATTTAATTACGAAAATAAAGTTATGTGCAAATGTTCTATTCAATGCATGAAACTATCATGGGCCCATATGTTAATTTTGTTTTATTTAATTTAAAGTGAAATTACTTTAAGTCCTAGAATTGAAAAAAAATTTATTAATAAGCTCCAACATGTAAGAATATAATTTAAGTATGATTCATAAAATAATACCCACTAAACTTCCATTTATTTAACCTAGACTCCAAACCCACCTCACATTCATCCATACTATGGAGACAAGGTTAAACTTGTGGAAGTAAAAATTGTTTATGACTTTTTACTACCCACTGTACAAAGTGAACTACCACACAATTGCACTCATCTCACACGCTAGTAAAGTAATGCTCAAAATTTTCCAAGCCCGGCTTCAGCAATATGTGAACCGTGAAATTCCTGATGTTCAAGTTGGTTTTAGAAAAGGCAGAGGAACCAGAGATCAAATTGCCAACATCCACTGGATCATCG
>NW_011494653.1:354948-355720 GCF_000754665.1 Bison bison bison | reverse complement strand
CATCGAAAAAGCAAGAGAGTTCCAGAAAAACATCTATTTCTGTTTCATTGACTATGCCAAAGCCTTTGACTGTGTGTATCACAATAAACTGTGGAAAATTCTGAAAGAGATGGGAATACCAGACCACCTGATCTGTCTCTTGAGATCTCTGTATGCAGGTCAGGAAGCAACAGTTAGAACTGGACATGGAACAACAGACTGGTTCCAGATAGGAAAAGGAGTTCATCAAGGCTGTATATTGTCACCCTGCTTATTTAACTTCTATGCAGAGTACATCATGAGAAACGCTGGACTGGAAGAAACACAAGCTGGAATCAAGATTGCCGGGAGAAATATCAATAACCTCAGATATGCAGATGACACCACCCTTATGTCAGAAAGTGAAGAGGAACTAAAAAGCGTCTTGATGAAAATGAAAGTAGAGAGTGAAAAAGTTGGCTTAAAGCTCAACATTCAGAAAACAAAGATCATGGCATCTGGTCCCACCACTTCATGGGAAATAGATAGGGAAACAGTGGAAACAGTGTCAGACTTTATTTTTCTGGGCTCCAAAATCACTACAGATGGTGACTGCAGCCATGAAATTAAAAGATGCTTACTCCTTGGAAGGAAAGTTATGACCAACCTAGATAGCATATTGAAAAGCAGAGACATTACTTTGCCAACAAAGGTCCATCTAGTCAAGGCTATGGTTTTTCCAGTGGTCATGTATGGATGTGAGAGTTGGACTGTGAAGAAGGCTGAGCACCAAAGAATTGATGCTTTTGAACTG
>NW_011494653.1:352181-354848 GCF_000754665.1 Bison bison bison | reverse complement strand
ATGCGAAGAGTTGACTCATTGGAAAAGGCTCTGATGCTGGGAGGGATTGGGGGCAGGAGGAGAAGGGGACGACAGAGGATGAGATGGCTGGATGGTATCACTGACTGGATGGACGTGAGTCTGGGTGAACTCCGGGAGTTGGTGATGGACAGGGAGGCCTGGCGTGCTGCGATTCATGGGGTTGCAAAGCGTCGGACAGGACTGAGTGACTGATCTGATCTGATCTGATCTGTACAAAGTGATTCAGTTATACATATACATATATCCCTGGTGGTTCAAATGGTAAAGAGTCTGCCTTGGGAGACTCAGATTCAATCCCTGGGTTGGGAAAATCTCCTGGAGAAGGAAATGGTAACCCACTCTAGTATTCTTGCCTGGAAAATTCCATGAATGAAAGAGCCTGGAGGGCTACTGTCCATGAAGTCACAAAGAATTGGACACGACTGAGCAACTAAAACACACATATGCACACACACACAAACATTTTTCTTTTTCAAATTATTTTTCCATTTAGGTTTTTACATAATATTAAGCAGAGTTCCCTGTGCTATACCACTATACTGTAGGTCTTTGTTGATTATCCATTTTAAATATGTGTGCACCTGCCAATCCCAAATTTCCTAACTATACCTTTCCCTCTACCTTTCCTGCTGGTAACCATAAGTTTGTTCCCTAAGTCTGTAAGTCTGTTTATATTTTGTAAACAAGTTCGTTTGTATCATTTATTTTAAGGTTGCATATAAAAGGGATATCATATGATATTTCTGATGATATTTAATTTATACTGTATAAATTATATATTTATATACTACACAAATAATATGTTTATATAATATTATATGTATATATATAATTTACATATTTCTTATGACTGACTTCACTCTGTAAGACCTTCTCTAGGTATATTGATGTCATTGCCAAGGCATTATTTTATTCTTTTTAATGGCTAAGCAGTAGTCCATTGTATATATGTACCACATTTTCTTTACCCATTGCTCTGTTGACAGACATGCTTACTATCATCAAAACAGACAAAAAAGTTAAAAAATGGTCAGGAAATCTAAATAATCATTTTCTTCACAGTATACATACAGATGGCCAAGACGCCTGTGAAAACATGTTCAACGTTGCTAATTATTAGAGAAATGCAAACCAAAGCTACAGTGAGATAGCACCTCAGTTCACTTCAATCACTCAGTCGTGTCCGACTCTTTGTGACCCCATGGACTGCAGCACACCAGACCTCCCTGTCCATAACCAACTTCAGAAGTCTACTCCTGGACTCCAGGACTCTCAAGAGTCTTCTCCAATGCCACATTCAAAAGCACCGACTCATGTGCATTGAGGCGGTGATGCCATCCAACCATCTCATCCTCTGTGATCCCCTTCTCCTCCTCAAACTTTCCCAGCATCAGGGTCTTTTCAAATGAGTCAGCTTTTCTCATCAGGTGGCCAAAGTATTGGACTCTTAGATTCAACATCAGACCTCCCAGTGAACAATAAGGACAGATCTCCTTTAGGATGGACCGGTTGGATCTCCATGCAGTCCAAGGGACTCTCAAGAGTCTTCTCCAACACCACAGCTCAAAAACATCAATTCATCAGCACTCAGCTTTGTTCACAGTCCAACTCTCACATCCATACATGACTACTGGAAAAACCATAGCCTTGACTAGAGGGACCTTTGTTGTCAAAGTAATGCCTCTGCTCTTTAATATGCTGTCTAGTTTGATCATAGTTTTCCTTCCAAGGAGTAAGCATCTTTTAATTTCATGGCTGCAGTCACCATCTGCAGTGATTTTGGAGCCCACAAATATAACATCAGCCACTGTTTCCACTGTTTCCCCATCTATCTGCCATGAAGTGATGGGACCAGAGGCCATGATCTTAGTTTCCTGAATGCTGAGCTTTAAGGCAACTTCTTCACTCTCCTTGTTCACTTTCATCAAGAGCTTCTTTAGTTCTTCATCACTTTCTGCCATAAGTGTGGTGTCATCTGCATATCTGAGATTATTTATATTTCTCCAAGTAATCTTGATTCCAGCTAGGGCTTCATCCAGCCTAGCATTTCTCATGATGTATTCTGCATATGAGTTAAATAAGCCTGGTGACAATATACAGCCTTGACGTACTCCTTTTCCTATTTGGAACCAGTCTGTTGTTCCATGTCCAGTTCCAAACATTGCTTCCTGACTTGCATACAGATTTCTCAAGAGACAGGTCAGGTGGTCTGGTATTCCCATCTCTTTCGGAATTATCTACAGTTTATTGTGATCCACACACTCAAAGGCATTCAGTTCAGTTCAGTTGCTCAGTTGAGTCCGACTCTTTGCAACCCCATGAACCACAGCACTCCAGGCCTCCCTGTGCATCACCAACTCCCAGAGTTCACCCAAATTCATGTCCATTGATTCAGTGATGCCATCCAACCATCTCATCCTGCCTTCAACCTTTCCCAGCATCAGAGTCTTTTTAAATGAGTCAGCTCTTCATATCAGGTGGCCAAAGTATTGGAGTCTCAGCTTCAACATCAGTCCTTCCAATGAATACCCAGGACTGATCTCCTTTAGGATGGACTGGTTGGATCTCCTTGAAGTCCAAGGGACTCTCAAGAGTCTTCTCCAATGCCACAGTTCAAAAGCATCAATTCATCAGCATTCAGCTTTC
>NW_011494653.1:348299-352081 GCF_000754665.1 Bison bison bison | reverse complement strand
ACTTTCCTTTCAAGGAGTAAGCATCTTTCAATTTCATGGCTGCAGTCACCATCTGCAGTGATTTTGGAGCCCCCAAAAAATAGTCAGCCACTGTTTCCACTGTTTCCCCATCTATTTTCCAAGATGTGTCAGGACCAGATGCCATGATCTTAGTTTTCTGAATGTTGAGCTTTAAGTCAACTTTTTCACTCTCCTCTTTCACTTTCATCATTTCTTCTTCACTTTCTGCCATAAGGGTGGTGTAATCAGCATATCTGAGGTTATTGATATTTCTCCTGGCAATCTTGATTCCAGCTTGTGCTTCTTCCAGCCCAGTGTTTCTCATGATGTACTCTGCATATGAGTTAAATAAGCAGGGTGACAATATACAGCCTTGATGTACTTCTTTTCCTATTTGGAACCAATCTGTTGTTCCATGTCCAGTTCTAACTGTTGTTTCCTGACCTGCATACAAATTTCTCAAGAGGCAAGTCAGGTGGTCTGATATTCCCATCTCTTGAAGAATCTTCCACAGTTTATTGTGATCTACACAGTCAAAGGCTTTGACATAGTCTGTAAAGCAGATATAGATATTTTTCTGGAACTCTCTTGCTTTTTTTGATGATCCAGTAGATGTTGGCTATTTGATCTCTGGTTCCTCTGCCTTTTCTGAAACCAGCTTGAACATCTAGAAGTTCATGGTTCACGTAGTGCTGAAGCCTGGCTTGGAGAATTTTGAGCATTACTTTGCTAGCATGTGAGATGAGTGCAATTGTGTGGTAGTTTGAGCATTCTTTGGCATTGCCTTTCTTTGGGATTGGAATGAAAACTGACCTTTTCCAGTCCTGTGGCCATGCTGAGTTTTCCAAATTTGCTGGTGTATTGAGTGCAGCACTTTCACATAATCATCCTGCAATCCCACCCATTGGGTATATATTTGGAGAAAAACATTTTCTGAAAGGATGTATGCACTCCAGAGTTCACTGCAGCACTGTTTATAATAGCTGAGAGGTGAAAAGTCCATTTCTTTTTAAACTTGGAAAATAAAGGACAAAAACTGAGACTCATTTTTGCCGATCACAATGTAAAGGAGAGCAGCAAATGAAAAGAAAAACATTTTTGGCATAGATAAATCTGAGTGCATGACTTCATTAATTAAGCTGTAGGGAGCATCTAACACATGAAGAAAGTTTCTTACCATTTTTTCAAGCATTCTCTTTTTGCAAATAGTTTCTCTGCTCTCGCACTTTCTTCTAGGAAGTTCTTTATCTGTGATAGCATGGATGACATTATCCTCCTGGGGTGAATAATTCAAACTGGCTAATGGGGCCATTCGGAGCATAACTCTGAACTCAAATCAGTTAATAGAATAGATCTTTGGCTTGCCAGTGTGACAAGAGAGTCAAGATTTAGTTGGAGAAAATAGATGCTGATGGATCACTTTAAATTTTAAAAATATGGACTACTGTTTAAAAAGAATTGTCAAGCAACATCTTCAATAACCCCTCAGTACGGTAATCTAGAGCTTCCCTGGTGGCTCAGATGGTAAAGCATGTGCCTGCAATGCTAGACACCCGGGTTTGCTCCCTGGGTTGGGAACATCCCCTGGAGAAAGAAATGGCAACCCTTCTCCAGTACACTTGCCTGGAAAATTCCATGCACAGAGGAGCCTGGTGGGCTACAGTCCATGGGGTCGCAAAGAGTTGGACACAACTGAGTGACTTCACTTTCACTGTGATCTATAAAATGGAAAGGTCTATCTTTACTAGAAAGTTGTTAGGGTTTTTTTAAATGTTTCTTTTGTTTATCTTTTTAAAGTTTTATAGAATTTCAGTTGGTGTACAATAAACTGCATGTAATATACACTCCAGTTAGTTTTGACATATGTATACGCCTATAAAACCATCACCACAATCAAGATAATAGTCATACTCGCATGCTTGGGAAGTCTTCTTGTGAAATGCAATTCTTTTCGCTCATCCCTCATGTCCTCAGGAACTTCTGGTCAAGTTTCTGTTACTAGAGATCAGTTTGTATCTGTCTGGAATTTTATATTAATAGTATTATTTAGTGTTTACTCTTTTTTAACTTAGCATAATTATTTTGAGATTCATCCACATCATAGCATGTTTGTTCATAGCAATTTGTTCCCATCTATTGTTGACTTGTACCCCACTGTATAGATATAACATTGTTTGTTTATTATTTCACCTGTTCGTGGATATTTTTACTGTTTCTACTTTTATGGCTACTACAGGCATGTTTGGAAAAGGCGATGGCACCCTATTCCAGTACTCTTGCCTGGAAACTCCCATGGATGAGGAGCCTGGTAGGCTACAGTCCATGGGATCACTAAGAGTCGGTCACAACTGAGTGACTTCACTTTCACTTTTCACTTGCATGCATTGGAGAAGGAAATGGCAACCCACTCCAGTGTTCTTGCCTGGAGAATCCCAGGGACGGGAGAGTTGGTGGGCTGCCATCTCTGGGGTCGCACAGAGTCAGACACAACTGAGGCGACTTAGCAGCCACAGCATAGGCATGTTAGGGATTTTTAAATGTGAATTATTATGTTGCCTATTTATTTCCTATGATCTACACCACAAATTGATATAGTTATGGTTGTCACTCTAATGTTTAATGATCTCATATATTAACTGCATAGCCATTCATAACTTTATAACAGAATATGACGAAACTAAGTCAATGTTGTGGGTCAATCTTGATTTCATATTTTGAAACCTTTCAAAATTTTGAAAATTAAAAAAAAAGGCAAAGGTAATAAGTTATTGGGCATTTCCTCTTTTTTTTTTTTCCAATTTTACCTTTGCATCTGTTCACAGATTAAAGGAAATGTTGCGCCCTATGGCTGCATGTGTGCACAGTCGTGTCCGACTCTTTGTGCCCGCAAGGACTATAGCCCTTCAGTCTCCAACATCTATGAGATTTTCCAGGCAAGAATACTAGAGTGGGTTACCATTTCCTACTCCAGGGGATCTTCACAACCTAGGGAATGAACTCATGTCTCTTATATCTCCTACATTGACAGGCAGATTCTTTACCACTGCACCACATGAGAAGCCCTATACATAACTGGAAAACCAAAGATATTATTTGCATACTAGGGCAGTTATTCTGTTCAAGCTAGATTTAGAAAAGGCAGAGGAACCAGAGATCAAATTGCCAACATCTGCTGGATCATGGAAAAAGCAAGAGAGTTCCAGGAAAACATCTATTTCTGCTTTATTGACTATGCCAAAGCCTTTGACTGTGTGGATCACAATAAACTGTGGAAATTCTGAAAGAGATGGGAAAACCAGACCACCTGACCTGCCTCTTGAGGAACCTGTATGCAGGTTAGGAAGCAACAGTTAGAACTGGACATGGAACAATACACTGGTTCCAAATAGGAAATGGAGTACATCAAGGCTGTATACTGTCACCCTGCTTATTTAACTTCTATGCAGAGTACATCATGAGAAACGCTGGGCTGGAAGAAGCACAAGCTGGAATCAAGATTGCCGGGAGAAATGTTAATAACCTCAGATATGCAGATGACACCACCCTTATGGCAGAAAGTGAAGAAGCACTAAAAAGCCTCTTGATGAAAGTGAAAGAGGAGAGTGAAAAAGTTGGCTTAAAGCTCAACATTCAGAAAACGAAGGTCATGGCATCCAGTCCCATCACTTCATGGGTAATAGATGGGGAAACAGTGGAAACAGTGTCAGACTTTATTTTGGGGGGCTGCAAAATCACTGCAGATGGTGACTGCAGCCATGAAATTAAAAGATGCTTACTCCTGT
>NW_011494653.1:339024-348199 GCF_000754665.1 Bison bison bison | reverse complement strand
TAATTGGACGGAAAGTTATGAACAACCTAGATAGCATACGTTCAAAAAGCAGAGACATTACTTTGCCAACAAAGGTCCGTCTAGTCGAGGCTATGGTTTTTCCAGTGGTCATGTATGGATGTGAGAGTTGGACTGTGAAGAAAGCTGAGCGCCAAAGAAGTGATGCTTTTGAAATGTGATGTTGGAGAAGACTCTTGAGAGTCCCTTGGACTACAAGGAGATCCAACCAGTCCATTCTGAGGGAGATCAGCTCTGGGTGTTCTTTGGAAGGACTGATGCTAAAGCTGAAACTCCAGTACTTTGGCCACCTCATGCAAAGAGTTGACTCTTTAGAAAAGATTCTGATGCTGGGAGGGATTGGGGTCAGGATGAAAAGGGGATGACAGAGGATGAGGTGGCTGGATGACACCACCACTCAATGGACATGAGTTTACTGAACTCCGGGACTTGGTGATGGACAGGGAGGCCTGGCGTGCTGCAATTCATGGGGTCGCAAAGAGTCGGACATGACTGAGTGACTGAACCGAAATGAACTGAATCTAGGAAAAATGAAGGTTTCTTTTTTTTCCGAATATTTGCACGGCATGCAAATTTGGAGTTGATGATGATCACAGTAGATGCAATAGATGACTTCATTATTATTTGTTATTGTAACTACTGTAATAATTACTTAAACATATTTTATATAAGTATATAGCTTTAATTTAATTTAGCAATATGAAGTTCACAGTAACCTTGACAAAAACTTTTTATTTATATGTGTGTATTTATTCAGTTCAGTTAAGTTCAGTCACTCATTCATATCTGACTCTTTGTGACTCTATGGACTGCAGAATGCCAGGCTTCCCTGTCGATCACCAACTCTTGGAGCCTACAACCTCATGTCCATCGCCTCAATCAGTCAGTCAGTTCAGTCGCTTAATCGTGTCCAACTCTTTGCAACCCCATGAACTGTAGCATGCCAGGCCTGCCTGTCCATCACCAACTCCCGGAGTTTACCCAAACTCGTGTCCATTGAGTTGGTGATGCCATCCAGCCATCTCATCCTCTGTTGTCCCATTCTCCTCCTGCCTTCAATCTTTTACAGCATGAGGGTTTTTTTCAAATGAGTCAGCTCTTTGCCTCAGGTGGCCAAAATATTGGAGTTTCAGCTTCAATATCAGTCCTTCCAATGAACACCCAGGACTGATCTCTTTTTGGATGGACTGGTTGTATCTCCATGCAGTCCAAGGGACTCTCAAGAGTCTTCTCCAACACCATAGTTCAAAAGCATCAATTCTCCCATACATTACTACTGGAAAAACCATAGGTTTGACTAGACAGACCTTCGTTGGCAAAGTAATGCCTCTGCTTTATAGCTTTTCTTCCAAGGAAGCTTTTCTTCCAAGGAGCAAGTGTTTTTTAATTTCATGGCTTCAGTCACCATCTGCAGATTTTTGAACCCCCCAAAATAAAGTCTGTCACTGTTCCCTTTGTTCTGTAATCTATTTGCCATGAAATGATGGAACTAGATGCCATGATCTTAATTTTCTGAATGGTGAGTTTTAAGCCAACTTCTTCACTCTCCTCTTTGACTTTCATCAAGAGGCTCTTTAGTTCTTCTTCACTTTCTGCTATAAGGTTGGTGTCATCTGTGTATCTGAGGTTACTGATATTTCTCCCAGCAATCTTGATTTCAGCTTGAGCTTCATCCCAACACAGCATTTCTCATGATGTACTCTACATGTAAGTTAAATAAGCATGGTGACAATATACAGCCTTGACGTATTCCTTTCCTGATTTGGAACCAGTTTGTTATTCCATGTATTTATTAATTTACTAATTTATTTCTTTAACTCCACTGGGTCTTAGTTACAGCACATGGGATCTTCAGTCATGGTTGTGGGGTGTGGGATCTTTAGTTACAGCATGTGGAATATAGTTCCCAAGCTAGGAATTGAACCCAGGTCCCCTGCATTGGGCGCACAGAGTCTCAGCCACTGAACCACCAGGGAAGTCCTGGCAAAAGAAACATTTTTTGTGTATAGGTAGAAAAATGACTAAAACCCTAACTGGAGTGAAAGAGAGACTCCATATAAGCTGCTGTATAGTTTAAGATTATAAGCAATTTATGGACATAGTGAATATATGTATGTATATGTGTATGGATGGGTATGTGTGTATATATATATATATATATATACATATATATATATATGTATATATGCCATGCTTTGTTGTTCAGTGTATCTGACTCTTTGTGACCCTGTCAGCTGTAGCTCTCCAAGCGCCTCTGTCCATGGGGATTCTCCAGGCAAGAATACTAGAGTGGGTTGCTATGCTCTCCTCCAGGGGATCTTCCCAACCCAGGGCTCGAACTCAGGTCTCCACATTACAAGCAGATTCTTTACTGTCTGAGCACCAAGGAAGCCCAAGAATACTGGAGTGGGTAGCTTATCCCTTCTCCAGGGGAAATTCCTGACCCAGGAATCAAATAGGGTCTCCTGAATTGTAGGCAGATTTTCTACCACCTGAGCTACCAGGGAAGCCATATTTGGCTTTCTAGATCCATTTCTCCATTCTTTCTATGACTCAAGTCACATTGGATCATCCACCATTTCCCGAAGTATTACCATTCACTTCTCACTGCTTCAGTATTTGCGTTCCTCCTGATTACTCAGCCCTGAGTCATTTTATGTATCATTATGGGAAAACAATTTATTGTCACATATAGGAATCTGCTACTTTAATAGCTGTGATTTTGAAATCCTATGTAGTAGGTGCAGAGTTTCTACCACCTTGAATATGATTAATAAATGCTATTTTTCATCTTTGTTTACTTATTTTTAAACAGTTTTTATGGTTTTCAGTCTGTATGGCTGTTCACTAGAATAACTTTCTGTTATTAATATTTCTGTGCTCATAGCTAAACCACATCTGCCTTTTTCTTTTATTGTTAGGTATGGCATTTGGCTGAGTTCTAGCAAAAAAAATATATTTATTCATGTTATAGACCTGGTCCATAAATAACCTTCATGAGCTTTTTCACCATTTTGATTCCATTTTCCCCCTTGTATTGGTGACATACGATATCCCAAGTGACCTTGGAAACCATATATTCACAATAGCAGGGCTTCAGTCAGCCGGCATTATTGAATGACCACAGAATTTCCTCTCCCTCCACATCAATGATCAGTATCATCCTTCTGAAACTTTAATTGTAAGGATCTGGGATATGTGTGAAATCTATACTATATCATGTATCACCAAATCTATTTATTCATTCAGCAGCTGTTTGCTGATTGCCAGGTATCGGCCAGATATTGTGTTTTACAGTGACATATAATGCTTACTGTATAGCAGAGATTAATATAGCACTTATGCATAAATTCTTTTAATCATACTTCAGCCCTGGAAAATGACTGCCATCATCCTTATCTTACAAAAGAAGAGTCTAGGATCACAGAGAATTTATATCACCTGCCATAGTTTACACAGCTGATGGATGGCAAGACCAAGCCAGCCCTCTAGAGCCCATGATTATAAACTTAGTGCTATGTTGCCTCACAAGTTCTAATTAATGGGGTTAGCAGTAAACGACAACACAAAACAGCCTGTCCATAGACTCTCAAACACTTGAGACATAACAATTAAATGGATGATAGACCCTGAAAAGGCAAAGAAAAATACAATGGACAATATTATGACAAATTTAAATATGGATAATTGATTAAATAAAAATCAATGCTAAATTTCCTTATTTTGTATTTTTTAACAATTTTGGTGGGAAATATAACTACTATACTGACTTATGGAGATAGATATAGGTATATAGAGAGAATAATAATGAAAAAGCAAACAGACAAAATGTAAACAACTGTTGAATCATAATAAAGGATATATAGGAATTCTTGAATTCCTTCAACTTCTCTTTGGTTTATTTAAAATTATAATAAAAAGAAAAAAAATACCACAAAAGTTTTTTTTTTTTTTAATCAATATGTACTTTGAAAAAAAAAGTAGAGAGAATGTTGGGAAATCTATTTCAGGAAGAATAGAGCTATGTGAAGCTGTGTGAAGGAACATGTTATGGGAAGATGTGCAGTGAGAAACAGAAGCATAAAGGTGCTAAGTAATGCCTTTGAGGAATTGCAAAAACTTTTTTACTACTAAAGCAGAGAGAGTATCAAGGAGTGACACATTAGGCAGGAGTCAGGGTCTTATAAATAATGTTAAGATACTTGAATTACTTTATAAGAGTAAAATGGAATAAAACTGTTTGGGACAAGTGAGTGATATGATCTGATTTACATTTAAAAATATAATTTGTGTATATAGAAGGTTGTAATGGAGATAAAATAGGAAGTAAGGAGAACTCATAGAAAACACTACAATAACTCAGGTGTAGATGGTGGCTTGGCCTGGTCTTGTTGTGGTGAAGGTGATGATAAACAGAAACAAATGGCATATGCTTTAAAGGGCAGTGTATAGGCATTTTCCCTGTATTGCATGATGTATGGATAAGTGATAGCGGAATGGAATGCCATCAAGAGTCAGCACCTGCACTGTAGCCCAATGATCTGAGTGAGCCATATGTGGGTGTCTTTTCCATTAATATCTAAACTGCATTCTTAGACTACATTTTTCTCTTAAGACTCAACAGTCCAGCACCTCCTCAGTACTACTGAAGAATCATTAAAAAGCCTGTTTTTTAACTAGTTGCTACTTTTTGAATGTCATTTTAAATTGCCATGCAGTGCTTTTCATTCTGGAGAAGGAAATGGCAACCCAATCCAGTACTCTTGCCTGGAAAATCCCTTCAAACTTCACATCAGATGGCCAAAGTATTGGAGTCTCAGCTTCAACATCAGTCCCTCCAATGAACACCCAGGACTTATCTCCTTTAGCATGGACTGGTTGGATCTCCTTGCAGCCCACGGGACTCTCAAGAGTCTTCTCCAACACCACAGTTCAAAAGCATCAATTCTTTGGCGCTCAGCTTTTTTAATAGTCCAACTCTCCTTTCCACACATGACTACTGGAAAAACCATAGCCTTGACTAGACAGATCTTTGTTGGCCAAGTAATATCTCTGCTTTTTAATATGATGTCTAAGTTGATCATAACTTTTCTTCTGAGGAGCAAGCATCTTTTAATTTTATGGCTGCAGTCACCATCTGCAGTGATTTTTGAGCCCCAAACAATAAAGTCTGCCACTGTTTCCACTGTTTCTCCATCTATTTGCCATGAAATGATGGGACCGGATGCCATAAGCTTTAAGCCAACTTTTTCACTCTCCTCTTTCACTTTCATCAAGACTCTCTTTAATTATTTCACTTTCTGCTATAGGGTGGTGTTATCTGCAGGTTATTAATATTTCTGAGGTTATTGATATTTCTCCCAGCAATCTTGATTCCAGCTTGTGCTTCATCCTGCCCAGCATTTCTCATGATGTACTCTGCATATAAGTTAAAAAAGCAGGTGACAATATACAGCCTTGATGTACTTCTTTTCCTATTTGGAACCAGTCTGTTGTTTCGTGTCCAGTTCCAACTGTTGCTTCCTGTCCTGCATACGGGTTTCTCAAGAGGCAGGTCAGGTGGTCTGGTTTTCCCATCTCTTTCAGAATTTCCACAGTTTATTATAATCTACACAGTCAAAGGCTTTGGCATGGTCAATAAAGTAGAAATAGATATTTTTCTGGAACTCTCTTGCTTTTTTGATGACCCAGAGGATGTTAGCAATTTGATGTCTGGTTCCTAAGAACCTCTCAATGGAAGCCCAAATCCACTGTCCTCATAATAACTTTTGCATCCAGAAATGGAACTTTTATACCACTGAATGCAAGTTTGCTGCCCAATGTCTACAAATCCACCAGTCCAGAATAGAATTTTGCTTTGTTTTGTATATTGAAAAAGCAGGTAGTGCCACAGTCCCCCTTCCCCTTTCTCACACACACATGCATACATGTGCACCCCTGCACAGTCATGTAGTCCTAAGCTCCAAAGTTAACGTCAAAGATTTACCTCTGGTAGCACAAAGAATTTTTAGCATTTGTGATTGTTTTGTCTTCTGAATGCTTCAAAGATAGCAGATAAAAATTTTGCATATGGCTTAAAATCCCTTCTATAAGTCTACAAAGTATTCTCAGTAACACTTGCACTATTTTTAATTCTAGAACAAATCCTAGTGATAGTTTTCAACATATTAGATAAAGAAAATGTTGAATAAATGTGTAAAATATTTGTAATTTGATAGAGTGAATACTCCATTTCTATTTAGACATGAAAATCATTGAAACTGTGTAGAAGACAAGAAGATAAAAGAACAGCAGGCCCCGGCAAGGACCACAAAAGAAAATTATAATTATTGATAAACTGGTTTCTATAAGGCATGAGACTCTTGGAAAAAGTCCAGAGGGCACAGTTCACAGTCTTGAAAACAAGGTATGATCCTAGAGTCAGAAAACCGACCCCAGACTTTTTCTCAACTGGCGTCTCATAGTCACATGTTTTATGTATCTGGTGGAAAATCTATAGATAAAAATATTAGTCTAGTTACTGATTTTTTATTGATTACTGTTTCTTAGTTACTCAGTGGTTAATGATCACTTTGTTCTTCGGCCCTGAAGGCCACATAGGTTATAGCTTAACTCCCCGCATATTCTTTCCTTCACGGCTGAAAGTATAATTAAGCTGACTTGGATTCAGTGTCAGCACCTCCACCTTGGAGCGGTGTTGGTCCCCTGATCCTCGCTTTGCACTGGATTCTTGTGTCTTGTTTCTCATTCTTTTACAGTATTTTGTTTTCAGAAACCCTGCTTGTCGAGCCTGTCTCAACAAAACTGATAGGAATTTGAACTGTTACTCCAAAGCAGCAGATAATATACACTCAACGTTTTTGCAACTATGTGATCCTGTGTTGTTTGTCATCCCAAATATTCATAGGCTTTTGTACCTTGGGTAAGTGTGAACATGATAGAAAGGTATATATACACTTTTTTTTTTTTACCAGTTTCAATTACAGAATTTCAAAGACTGATGATGATAGTGTTCATGTTACTGTATAAACTGTGACTATAAGAGGCCCCTGATCAGAGTCCCATTGAACTAGCTGTCTGTAGCTCTTCAACTCTGGAATCATGGATGCTACAGTGCTACATGTTAGTCATATCCTGGTGCATTGGGTATGGTATTCCTCATTGGAAAGGACAAGAGAAAATTAGGGAACAAAATCAATGCTACTTCTATATATATTGGTCTTGTCAGAATAGGATATAATCAGTGAGCCAGCACTTTGCTGATTTGTCACTGCCATCTTCATTCAATTGTAGCAGCACTGTCATTTCCTAAAAAGAAATCTGAGGATCAATATAACTACTAATAATTTTGACTCACCTACAGCTAACCTGCACTGTGAGTTGGATCTGCTTTATTATAGTCACTGACAGATTAGAAAACTTGGAATTGAATCTTCACTATAGCAGAGCAACTAGAAAATGTAAGGAAAAAAATATAGAAAACTATCTTGCCATGATCCATAGCAAAGAGCCTGAATGTTCCCAACAAATAAGTTGTTGTTTTAATCATACATTATGTTATTTTAGGTAAAAACAATTGTATTCAAAAATAATGGTCTTCACTACTGTATAGCACAGATAACTTTGCTCAGTTGTATGACAGACTAAATAGAAGGGGGGTTTGAAAGGGAGTGGCTACATGTATATGTTGGCTGAGTCACTTTGCTGTATACTGAGACTATCACAACACTGTTAATCAACTATACTCCAATGTAAAATAAAATTTATATTACAGTTCTTTAAAACTAAAAAAAAAAAAAAAAAAAGCTCTTCAACAACAATAATAATGGGTAAATGGAATCTTTGGGAGAAAACATTCATTTATTGTCTTGGTGGTAATGATTTCATGAATGTATCCTTATCCCCAAAGTCTTTGAGTTGTGTATATTAAATACATATAGCTTTTCCCAAGTCAATCATCAATGGTTTTAAATGGTTTTTTTTTTTTTTTTTTGGACTGTTGTTCATTTTATTTACCACCATATCCCTTGCCTTGAACATATTATGATTTTATTTTTTACAAATTTTAAAGGCTACAGAGCATTTACAGTTATTACAAAATATTGGCTATATCCCCCATGTAAAAAACCATTTTTAAAACCAAAATGGTTTTAAAAAATCTATGTTTTAGCAGAAATTTCAAATATCCTTATTTCCTCCTTTATTTTTACCCAACTAGGTGTCTTACAATATGTATAAACTATTTTCTATCTAACCAAGTGTCCTAAATTTTCCAAGAGTATATTATTTATATGAAAGTGGCTAAAACACTTCATTTAAGTAGAGCTGCTCATTCAATAAAGTTAACTTTATCAAAAGCATTATTTATCAAAGAATGGCCTATTTACATGACATAAATTAACTTATATGGAATTTATTTCTGTTCAAGCACAAAAACTCCAGAAATTTCCTGTATGGTATCTAACTATAGTTTTTATTTAAATATTAGAATTCTGTAGTGTCTTTCTACTGTAGAGTTATGCGTGCTTATGATGATAAATAAAAAGTGTTGCTTTAAAAAAGAATGGTCTTAAAGAGATATAACTCAGTTAATTTTTATGGAATGTCATCAGTATGGCACTAAATATGTATATTTGTGTTTCATAATTTAAAGTGAATATTTGCCATTTCTCAGGAAGATAGTTTAATTTTATCCAATGTATCTATTACTGATCCTTTCCATTAGGGCCCCTATAAGGGTCCTCCTGCCCTGAGTTGTTCAGAACTTTAGGAGATCAAGCTCAATTCAGAAGAAAAGGAAAGTTGTATTCTTTTAATATTTGTTTTATTGAACTATATGTGACTTAAAATGTTGTGTTAGTTTCAAGCATACAGCAAAGTGATTCAGTTATGCATATACATATATTCATTCTTTTTAAGATTTTCTCATATAGGTTATCATGGAATAAATGGGAAGATATGTCTACCATATAGAGTATGCGCTTTCCCCAGCTGCCAGGCAAATTTATAGGGATCTTATAATTGGGAAAGGGGCAGAGTTCTCCTAGATAGGGTACAGCTGTGGTGCTCCTGCACTCACACTCCAGATAACAGCGCAGGCGCATCATCTCAGGGCACAACCTCCTACATCCTGCAGCCATTTTGGATTGAGTGCTGA
>NW_011494653.1:331201-338924 GCF_000754665.1 Bison bison bison | reverse complement strand
TGAGTGCTGAGGACAGCTTCTGCATGCGGCTCCAGAGCTGAGGTGTAGGCAGCCGTTTCACTCTATGAACTGTGTCTCAAGTCCTGGGTGAGAGGCTCAAGGAAGCAGAACCCTATGAACAAGTGCAACTGGACTAATGGCAAAGGAGAAAAGGTTCTATCTATAGTACGAAAACTTTTGGCATATTTTGGGAGGGAGGCAAAATTTACTTTCAAAACTTCACCTGCAGTATTTGAAAGGTTAGAATTGTTTTCTTCTTTTAAAATTATTCCTGGTGTTTCCCAATTTTACAAGCCTATTAAATCCCATTTTCATGAACACTACAAAACATATTTAGCTAGGGACCCATCTACTTTTAATAAAAAGTTTAACATTTCATCAGGATCTCATATGTAATCATTTTCGAGAATCTTTGGAGAATTATTTTCTTTACATATCCATGCTGCTGCTGCTGCTACTGCTAGGTCACTTCAGTCGTGTCCGACTCTGTGTGACCCCACAGATGGCAGCCCACCAGGCTCCCCCGTCCCTGGGATTCTCCAGGCAAGAACACTGGAGTGTGTTGCCATTTCCTTCTCCAATGCATGAAAGTGAAAAGTGAAAGTGAAGTCGTTCAGTCATGTCCGACTCTTAGCAACCCCATGGACTGCAGCCTACCAGGCTTTTCCATGGGATTTTCCAAGCAAGAGTACTGGAGTGGGGTGCTATTGCCTTCTCCATATCCATGCTAGATATTATGTATTATAGTCGCTACATGTCTATTGCCAGATTCCTCTTAGTAGCTTTATATATGATCACATCTCCATAGTAGTAACATCCTGGAGAAATGCCTTTCCTAAGCTTGCTACTACTTTCGCATAGAGGTTTCATTTCAACTACATCTTACCTTTATTATTGGAGGTAATTGTTGAGATTAGATTGTCACTTGAAATAGGATGTTATTAAGTTTTTGAGATAATATAGTGAAAGTGAAGCCACTCAGTCTTGTCCGACTCTTTGTAACCCATGGACTGTAGCCCACAAAGGGAAGTACAATGTCTACCTGTGGCCAGTTCTGCAGCTAGGAAGCCCTGACTCATCATCGCAGAACCCTGACAGGTGTGGCACTGTCTAATCAGAGAGGCTTCATGAAGCGGAGCCTGTCTCCCAAAACATGTGGTACCAATAAGCCTATCCCTATCAATGGATTCAGTCTTCTCTGCATGAGGCCTACAGACAACAAATGTTTTCCCTCAACTTTGAATCAGATACTTTCTCCTTAGTCCTCATTTTCCTGTACAAATACTGAACTCCCATTGAAATAACTGATGGTATTTGTGACCCGCATTTTCAAAGGGACCCTTTCTTTATCTCCATAGGAAAGGATATCGGCAGACAAGTGGTAAACTGTGCTGTGAGCAGAAAGCACGCACATGAAATTCATTTATGTTCTTAAAAAGAGGTTAAGACAAAACGGCGGAGACTGGTTGTCAAGGTACTCACAACTTTTAATCTAAATCTATTCTCCCTCTAAATTAGTGCACAAATCATTGAAAAATACTAATCCTTAACATTTTCCTGACATATCGGTTCATTATAATTGATTTTTTAAAAGTTCCCTAATGAGCAGACACACTGCTATAGACTGAATAAAATAATTATATTCAACATAATAATAGATTTTGAAATTATTTTTCTTGCCTGGAACACCTTTAATCCATCGGTATTGTTTTATATGAGATAAAATTCACTGTGAATATTAAGTACATCACATGCATTAATTTATGATAGTAAAGGTATTTGCTTAACCAAATTAAGCATCATGGATTCATTGAGGATAAATTAATAAGGATTATCCAGGATATATGAGAGGAACTCATTGACTATGTAATTAATTTAAACACATATAAACAGATTGTAATGTGAGCTATTTAGGCATATAATTATAAATCATTGGATTGCAGATGAATTAATTTAGGTAACTATCAATGGTAATGATGTTGTTTAATGTTTACATTTGCTTAAAAATTATTCAAAATGTTAATTTTAACTATTCTCTTTGTTTTCATATTGCATCATAGCAATAGTATTTTCATTTGTCTTCACTTAAATATTACCTTTTTATTTAAAAACATAAAATAGTCACAAGCCTGTAGAAAAATTAGAATTACAATATAAAGAATAATTTTTCTTCAACTATTTAGGAGTAAATTATTGATCTGATGCCTCATCATCTCTACATACTATAGTGTATTTTTCTTATAAACATGTACATTCTCCTGTACAGAAAAAGAGAGAAACAGGAAGACTAGATAATTCAACAATTAAAAATTAGCACTGATAATTACTAATATCTAATTTCTCAGATCAATTAAATTTTACAATCTCCCAATAATATCCTATAAAGCAAAATGACCCATTTCAGAACCATTTATTGCATTTATTTGTTTCTGCTTTATTAGAGTTTCACAAATATGAGTTGTATTTATCAATTAAACTCCAAGGGCTTCCCTGGTGGGCTCAGTGGTGAAGGCCTTGCCTGCCAATGCGGGAGATGTGGTTAAATCCCTGGGTGTGGAAAATTCCATAGACAGGGAATGGCAACCCACTCCAGTATTCTTGCCTGGGAAATCCCATGGACAGAGGAGTCTGGCAGGCTACAGTCTGCTGCTAAGTCGATTCAGTCATGTCCGACTCTGTGCGACCCCAGAGACGGCAGCCCATCAGGCTCCACCTTTCCTGGGATTCTCCAGGCAAGAACACTGGAGTGGGTTGCCATTTCCTTCCCCAGTGCATGAAAGTGAAAAGTGAAAGTGAAGTTGCTCAGTTGTGTCCAACTCTTAGCGACCCCATGGACTGCAGCCTACCAGGGTCCTCTGTCCATGGGATTTTCCAGGCAAGAGTACTGAAGTGGGGTGCCATTGCCTTCTCCATGGGGCCTCAAAGAGTCAGACATGACTTAGGGACTCAACAACATCAAAGACATTGAAAGTACATATAGTGGTTATTTGATATAATTTTGCAATATACTGTGAAAGGAATTCCACAATTTAGTTAATTAACAAATCTATCACCTCACATCTCACATATGTGTCTTATTTTTCTACTCCTCTCACAAATTTCAATTATATACTATGGTGTTATAAACTGTAGTCACCATGTTTTACGTTAGAACCTCAGACATTAGCTTATAGCTGAAAGTTTGTACTCTTGTTACCAACCTCATTTTTTCTTACCTCATCTCTGAGCCACTGCAACCACTTCTCTACTCTGTTACTAAGAGTATAACTTCTTTTTTAGATCCCACATATAAATTAAATGCAGTATTTGGTTTTTTTTCTCTCTTATTTATTCTACTTAGCATAATGCCTTCAAGATCTATCCATGGGGTTGCAAGTGGAAGGATTTCCTGTTCTTATGACTGAATAATAGTCATATATATACACATATATTTGTATTGTATATGTATATATACACTGTTGTTGTTGTTGAGTCACTAAGTCATGTCCGAATTTTTGCAACCCCAAGGTCTGTAGCCTGCCAGGCTCCTCTCTCCATGGGATTTCCCAGTCAAGAATACTGGAGTGGATTACCATTTCCTCCTCAAGGGGATCTTCTCAGCCCAAGGATTGAACCAGCCTCTCCTGTATTGGCAATGGGTTCTTTATCACTGAGCCACCAGGGAAACCCTTCTATTAAATAGCTGTTGTTAATAATCAGTAAATACATTTAGATGCCATGCCTTTTTAGTCTCCTCTTTAGAGTTATTCTTATTCTAGAGTTATTTTTCTTTGGCTTTGAGGATTGAATGTCAGTTGTTTAGGGTTGTCCCTTAATTTATATTTTTCTAGTGTCTTCTCATGATTATACTCATGTATTTTCAGCAAGAATATCACTGAAGTGGTATGTTCTTTCACTGTATCTTTTCAGGTGGTATACAGCTCTAGTATATCCCTTTGCTGGTTTTTATGTTGATCATTTGATAGTTGGAATATTTCATTTCTCTATTATAAAGATTTTCTTTTCCTTCATTTTTAGGATTTGGGGAAAGATGTAATTTGAAGAATTTGAAGCTCTGTAAAAATCCCACTGTTCATAAAATTACACACACCACATGCTCATAAAATTTTGTTTTCTTTGTATTCATTGGATCATAATCATCTTTTGAGTATTCAGAGTATCCCCAGTTTGGCCATTCAATCTGGCTTTATGTTCTTCGTCATTTTTCTGTTATTCCTTTGGCATTTTTTTTGCACAATAAGGAGTGCCAGGCTTTCTTGTGCTTTTCCTGCTCAATCCTAGAATTAACTTTTTGCCCAAGCAGTTCTAATTTATTTTAGTAGAAAATTTAGAAACTAAAATATAATTGTTAGAGGTCCACTTATTGATATCAAATTCTGTTCCCTGGCTACATAGACACACACGCACAACTCTGTACATTTTTACTTTCAGTTTATCAATCATCTTATTATATCTATTTAAATTGAAAACTGTGAACACAAACCAATACTCAAAATTCCTATTAATATCATAGTTTTGTATTGTAATTCCATTGCTTAACATTGAGAAAACTGTTTCTCTGTATTTAATAAAAGGTATTACTTGATCATTTGTCCAATTTAATAGCAGTTTCCCATCTCAACTTCCACTCCCTCCTCTGTGTGAACGTTATCCTTGTCCTGCTTGGGCTCTACCACCACATTCCAGCAGCTCCTTAGTTAGGATGACCTGTCCCCATACTCAGACTCTCAATCTCCACAATAAGCCAAGAGTAGATTTCCTCTTTGCCCTACTTGGTTCTCATCCACTAAACAAGGAAGGATGCCAGCATTTCCACGTGAACGTCCTTCTCACCCCACTTGGAATCCTAAACCACTCTGAGTTCTGTTGTAGGAGTCAGGATTGAGGGACAAACTGTACTACTTTTGCTCAGCTTCTGTCACTAGCTTTAGAGTTGAATTATTTCGAGATTTCAAGGTTGAGGAAAAGGGAAAGATGAAAAAAGGAAGAGGATGTAAAATAGGAAAAGGAACATTTTAAATGTTTAATATAAAAAAAGTAATACAGTGTGTCACATATGAAAAACTAAAAAACTTGAAAAATTGACCTATTTTGAATATATCTATTATATGTAATAACCATTTTCTGTCACATTTCCTACAAATACATCTTCTAGTCTGTGTTTTGCTTTTTTATTTGACTTTGCTATTTATTAACATGTTATATTTGAAATAATTTAAATCTATATTTTGGGATTCCCTGATAGCTCAGTTGGTAAAGAATCCACCTGCAATGCAGGATTCCCCAGTTCAATTCCTGGGTCAGGAAGATACCCTGGAGAAGGGTAAGGCTACCCACTCCAGCATTCTGGCCTGGAGAATTCCATGGACTGTATAGTCCATGGAATCGCAAGAGCTGGACATGACTGAGTGGCTTTCACTTTTCATTAAACCTGTATTTTATTACTAAAATATCTAAAACAACAAAAAAGACAAAATATTAGGCTTATTAATTATTGATTGTAGAAATATAGGTGCTTTTTATTGCCTTTTTTCTTTTTTTGTGCACTGTAAAACATTTAAATTATAATAGAGAATGAACTTATATGGGGGAGCAAATAAGTCATTACAGGTATAAAAATAGTCTGTAAATCCATTTTGAGTTCCTGCTAATTCTATAGACTATTTCAACTAGGCAGTTGGCAAGTGAGACTCAAAGCTTTGAGCTAAAGATAAACTTATAGTTTACACAAAGCACTGAGCCCTGGTGGCCCACACTGCTCTCCCACCTGTGCTGGGACTCCAGGGGCAAGGGGTGGATGACCCTTGAGTGCAGATGTGGGTTTGGTAGCGGGGTGGGGGTGCGCCAGAGAAAGCCTTGTAGTGCGAGGTCTGTCTTGACGGGGACGTCCTGGGGGGCCAGGAACCAGAAAGCTGTAGGGGACAAGTGGGAGGCTGGGAGCAGACACTCTGGGAATGGCCTTGGGCCCTGCAGCCTTTCTTGGTCCAAAGATGGGTGGATGGGTGGGAGAGTCTGCCCTCCACCTCACTCAGGGTGGAAACAGACTCCGGCGGGGACCCTCAATGGCACCAGCAGACCCTATTCAACCATGAATGGCCCTGAGCATCCTTCAGGTCCTCTCTCCACAGTCACAGGACCGTGGAGCTGGACAAATGTGACCCTCTGCCAGAGGGCAGGCAAGTAGGGGCCAAGTCCAGGCTCTGGTTGTGCCCACATTCTGCGTGGCGAGGGACGTAGGGAATGCACTTATAGATAAACTTATAGTGCAACCGTACTTGCCGTGGTTTTGCATGACAAAGATAATTCAAAATGAATAAAATTGAAAACAGCCCAAATATGCATCAACAAGTGAATTAGTAAACCATTTGTGATGTAGTCATACAATAGAATTTAGCAGTAAAATGAAAGAAATGACTGGTACAGCAACATGGAGAAATCTCAAAATAACTATGCTAAGTGAAAGAATCCAGATGGATTCTGTATAATTCCATTTATATAAAAGTCTAGAAAATAGAAAATAATCAGTGACAGAAAGCAATTTTAAGGAAAGGAAGGATTAATTATAAAGGAGTATAAGAAAGCTTTTTGAGCTAATGGATACCTTCATTATCATGACTGTGGTGAGGATTTCATATGTAAGTCAAAATTGAGCAAATTTTAGACTTTAAATATTTGTAGTTTATGCATATCAATTCTGTTATACTCTAACAAAACTGTTAATATTTTTTTTTAGTCAGTTGAGCTATATTTCCTTTATTGGCTCCTGGATTATTTTTATCCTTACTGTTTTTCTTTTTTTGGTCATATTCTATACATCCAAGTGTCATTATATATATATATGCATATATATAAACATAAATATAAAACAATATATTAATTTTCTTGCAAATTAATATAAGTAAATATAATTAACAATAATTCAATTCTCTTTTATTTTTTTTAAATTTTACTTTATTTAACTTTAAAATATTGTATTGGTTTTGCCATATATCAAAATGAATCTGCCACAGGTATACATGTGTTCCCCATCCTGAACCCTCCTCCCTCCTCCCTCCCCATACCATCCCTCCAGGTAGTCCCAGTGCACCAGCCCCAAGCATCCAGTATCGTGCATCAAACCTGGACTGGTGACTCGTTTCATATATGATATTATACGTTTCAATACCAGTCTCCCAAATTATCCCACCCTCTCCCTCTCCCACAGAGTCCCAAAGACTGTTTTATACATCAGTGTCTCTTTTGCTGTCCCGTATACAGGGTTATTGTTACCATCTTTTTAAATTCCATATATGTGCGTTAGTATACTGTATTGGTGTTTTTCTTTCTGGCTTACTTCACTCTGTATAATAGGCTCCAGTTTCATCCACCTCATTAGAACTGATTCAAATGTATTCTTTTTAATGGCTGAATAATACTCCATTGTGTATATGTATTACAGCTTTCTTATCCATTCATCTGCTGATGGGCATCTAGGTTGCTTCCATGTCCTGGCTACTATAAACAGTGCTGCAATGAACATTGGGGTACATGTGTCTCTTTCCCTTCTGGTTTCCTCAGTGTGTATGCCCAGCAGTGGGATTGCTGGATCATAAGGCAGTTCTATTTCCAGTTTTTTAAGGACTCTCCACACTGTTCTCCATAGTGGCTGTACTAGTTTGCATTCCCACCAACAGTGTAAGAGGGTTCCCTTTTCTCCACACCCTCTCCAGCATTTATTGCTTGT
>NW_011494653.1:330623-331101 GCF_000754665.1 Bison bison bison | reverse complement strand
GTCACTCAGTCGTGTCTGGGTGCTGGACCCCACTGAATCGCAGCACCCCACGGCCTCCCCTGTCCCTCACCAACTCCCAGAGTTCACTGAGACTCACGTCCATCGAGTCAGTGATGCCATGCAGCCATCTCATCCTCTGTCGTCCCCTTCTCCTCCTGCCCCCAATCCCTCCCAGTATCAGACCTCTTGAAAAACCTGTATACAGGTCAGGAAGCAACAGTTAGAACTGGACATGGAACAATAGACTGGTTCCAAATAGGAAAAGGAGTACGTCAAGCCTGTATATTGTCACCCTGCTTGTTTAACTTCTATGCAGAGTATATCATGAGAAACACTGAGCTGGAAGAAGTACAAGCTGGAATCAAGATTGCCGGGAGAAATATCAATAACCTCAGATATGCAGATGACACCACCCTTATGGCAGAAAGTGAAGAGGAACTAAAGAGCCTCTTGATGAAAGTGAAAGAGGAAAGCGAAA
>NW_011494653.1:306806-330523 GCF_000754665.1 Bison bison bison | reverse complement strand
GCTTATATATTTTTGAGATTAATTATTTGTCAGTTGCTTCATTTGCTATTATTTTCTCCCATTCTGAAGGCTGTCTTTTCACCTTGCTTATAGTTTCCTTTTTTGTACAAAAGCTTTTAAGTTTAATTAATTGAAATAATTGAATTATTTTAATTGAAATAAAATGATCTTTGTAATAGAATAATTTCCTCAACATATTTAGCACAATTCCTATATTTTATATTGTAATAGTTAATTTATCCTGTGCCAATATTATACTAGTTTGAATGAAGTAGACTTTTGGTAAATTTTATGATCTCATAGTTGGTGGGTTTAGTTGCCAAGTCGTGTCCGACTGTTGAGACCCCATGGACTGTAGCCCCCCAAGCTCCTCTGTCCATGGGATTCTATAGGCAAGAATACTAGAGGGGGTTGCCCCTTCCTTCTCCAGGTTGTCTTCCCAACCCGGGAATCCAGCCTGGGTCTTCTACATTGCAGGCAGACGATTTATGATCTCATAGCCCTTCCTAAAATTTTGCTTTTTCAAAATGGATTTGGCTTTTATTTAACTGTTTTTCTTATTTTGGAATTTAAAATCATTCTTTTTTTTTTTTCCTTAAACTCTGAACCCTGATTAGAGTTCCATTAATTACATTACATTAATAGACTTTTACAATAGTAAATCTGATATTCTAAAAGCATTTACTCTTGATATCTCATTTTATGTCTTTCAATAACACCTCTTAGTTTGAACTATGTAAGTACTATCCTTTCCTATGAAATATTTTTATGTACCATATATAAATACTTTTTTACTAATTTAACAAACTATTCTCTATTTTTAACATATAATTCATATTTTATAAATCTACTTTTCTATGTAAGCAGCTGTTTACTTTGCAAGTCAGATTTAAAATTTTTCTGATTATATGTTCTTTTCTTATCATACTAGCCATAACCTAAAATATGTGCTTCCCAGGTAGCACTAGTGATAAAGAACCTGGCTGCTAATGCAGGAGACATAAGAGATGTGTGTTTGACCCCTCGATTGGAAAGATCCCCTGGAGGAGACCATGGCAACCCACTCCAGTATTCTTGCCTGGAGAATCTGCATAGGGATGACTTGATGGGCAATGGCCCATAGGCTCTCAAAGAGTCAGACATGAATGAAGCAATGTAGCATGCACACAACCTAAAATATATAATTAATAGTAATGTAGAATGATGTGCAGGTATTTAATTTTAAAACAATTTTGTAAAGTAGATTAAATATGTATCATAAAAATGTTATATAGTATAGCATATTAGGGAAGAAGTTGCAGAATTAGACACTGCCCGACATCATTTACTAGCTCTTTGACATTTAAAACTTATTTAACCTCTCTAAACTTCAAGGTCTTTACCTGCTAAATTGATAATGACCATACCTACTTCCTGATGTATTTAAAGAATGTAGTAACTTAACAATTAGTAACCATTAAATAGAATTAATCATTTTTATTGTTTGCGAGAATTAAAGAATTTTATATACAAAGCAGATTGCTCTTGAAATTAGTAATGAATATTTAAATAACATAAGGCATGGTATGCATACTAAACAAATCTTGTTTAATAAACATAATGAAATTTAACTATTTTGGGCTGACTTTCTGGCATGTAAATTAGTGATAATAAATGATTTTACTAATTAAGTTACTGAATCCAAAAAAGGTGAATGAATTTCATGTCCCTTTGTAAAATTCTAATTGAGGAACCAGTTGGAACTTAAGGCATTTTATGGATGTTAGTTAATAGGTATAATGTTTTCCAATCTAGGAAATGGTAAACTGAAAATAGAAAGAAAAATACTTGTTAGTTTTCTCTTTCTGTTGCAAAGAGAACAACAAAACATTGTTTAACTTTTGTAGCCCCAAAGTGTATTTGCTAAAGGTCTTTGAGTATAACAGTCTCCAGTATATTTTAAGGGTTAGTCTTATTGACCTACAAATAATCAATTTAAAAAAAAATGATTCCATGTAAGAAATCTGTTTTTCTTTGTAGTTCTTCCATAGAATTACTGTCATAAGAGTATTCATTTCAAGTATCTAAGTATTGTGCAAGCAGTAAGAGTTTTGAGTCACCAAAATCACTTATTGGGTATTTATCTAATAATTATTGATAGCTTCCTATATTACTAATACTCTCTTTTGCTCTTTCACCTTTTTAGTCTCATTTAATTTGGCCAAATTATTAGAAAGAAAGAAAGTTACCTCAGAGGAAACTTGTACATCTCACATAAGATCACAACTAGATAAGCCAGAAATAAAATTTGGAATTAAAATCAAATTTCCATGATTCTAATACCAAGACCAGATTTATTTCCTCCAGTAATGACAACTCTAAAGACAATTTGTTCACCACCAGAAATACTGTTTGTTTTAATTCACTGAAACTTCAGCTAGTTTGTTATAATATCCATATGCCAAAATCAATTAAGGGACTAGTCTAAATTCTGCAGAAATAGCAAATCAAGAATTGAGAACAAGAAACAGACAGAACTCTCAAAATATTCTCGACGTTAGTCTGTTTTCTTATGTAAAGTAAACCTTGGAAGGAAAGCTAGGGCAATCTCTGGAATGATTGCAGTGGAGAATGAATGTAATAGCTAGAAAGTTGTATGTGGCCTTTTACCCAAGCATTTATTTCTTCATTCTATCCAATGGATCTTTAAGTAATTTCAGACTTTGTGATAGACATCTTTCATTTATCCAAGCAAGAGCATGTTCAGATTTTTTTTTAATATTATCCTGATTAATCAACAGATTATTTCTGCCAACTGTGTCTGGGATATGAGGAGGCAGTAAATCTGCTTAAATAGTAAAACTGAAAAATATTGAAAATACAATGCAGGAAACAAAAGGAACTTCAACTTTTTCTGCAATATCTTTTGTACCTAAAGTTTCTAAAACAAAATGCCAAAATCTTATGCTTGTTAATTAGTGCTTGTGGGAACACAGGTGTTTTTTATTATTGTCTTTTTTTTTTTCATTTTAAAACATGTTAAGCCATAAAAATGATCTATGTACTACAGTATAAATGTATGTATGAAGAAAAATGCTTCCCTGTGAAACTGTAAACAAACTAAGAGTCCATAAATCCACTTTGAGTTTGTGATGACTCTTAGATTACTCCAATACGGAATAATGTTTGCAAGTAAGACCCAAAGCTCAGTGCTAAAAAGACCATTTACGTATCATATATTAAGCTCTTAGTTGAAAACACTCATGAAAACCTGGCTCTGCTATTCAAGATAGTGCTTTTGGGAATGTTTAATTTTAACTCATTTCTAAAACATCAAGCCTTTTAAATTTTGTGTTTTTTTTTTTCTCTTAAAAAAAAAAACCAGCTACTTATTATGATTATTTCACATTAGATATGTTTAGCCTAAAGAGCACTAAGTAGAAGCCAGTATGCCTGAGTCTATAACTCACACTATTCCTCAGTAGTCATGTGACCTTGTCCAATCCTTACTTTGCTTCTTTGAAAAGAGTGGGGACTGTTGAGCTATAAAAATGAGAAGAGTTGTTTTCAAATGTTTCCTTGTTCTTAAATTTTTTCTTAATATGTGAAAGGTTTTGTTCATAGGAACTCTCATTTCAGAGAGTAAGGAGATAAAAAATGTTCACCCTTTTTATGGTAAAATATCCTAATTTACTGACACTTTGAAAGCAATAACTCATCCAAAGTTTTTACGTTACAAGGAATAGAATTTGTATATTGCAAATAATTGGTCAAAATTTTAGACTCCAATGTGCCTTGATGTATTGGGTATATTTTTTAGGTTATGGTTTTGAAAATTGAGTTTACTCTCTCAAACTACTGCCCATATTATAGAACCTTTAACTATTTACATTTAAATTATAGATTTTAAAACTGGGTCACACCAGTCACATTTCCTGTCTTTAATAGCACATGTGGTTAGTAGTCACCACTGGACAATTTCGTCATTGCAGAAAGTTCTATTGCTGCTGCTGCTGCTGGCACTGCTCTAAAAAGTTAGATCCCAGTGTTAAGCTTGAGTTGTATATATGGATGATTATCTGCATGTTAGCAATACAGAAAGGAATCATTGTCATGTGGTAAAAAGAAAATCATACAAATTTGTTCCTAGCAAGATTAGGAAACAGAGGACAACGTAAGTAGGATGACTGAACCTAGAAAGAATTCAGTTCAGTTCAGTTCAGTCACTCAGTCGTGTCAGACTCTTTGTGACCCCATGAATTGCAGCACGCCAGGCCTCCCTGTCCATCACCAACTCCCGGAGTTCAGTGAGACTCACGTCCATCGAGTCAGTGATGCCATCCAGCCATCTCATCCTCTGTTGTCCCCTTCTCCTCCTGCCCCCAATCCCTCCCAGTATCAGAGTCTTTTCCAATGAGTCAACTCTTCGCATGAGGTGGCCAAAGTACTGGAGTTTCAGCTTTAGCATCATTCCTTCCAAAGAAATCCCAGGGCTGATCTCCAGTTAATCATAAATGTTGAACTGTTGAAAACTATGTATGTTCTCTCATCTGTATTAAGTTTATAGTTGTCTATAGAGTATGGATACAAATTCCTGTTATACTGAAAAAAATCTCTGACTTTATAAATAGTGAGTATAGGAAATTGGTGATAATTATGAGGATTACTGTAGAGAGGCTTGAGTGTGGCTTGTCTGACACAGAACGTATTGTCAAAGCTGATGCATTTACCACAGACAGCAGGCTGTGCAGGTTCTCCTACCTGTCTTACAAATGAACCTACGGATGCTCTACTGAATGTAATGGAGTGTCAGAATATAATGAGGTGCTGGTAACTGGTCTTGGCTGATATACAACTAAAAAAAAGTATTTTGGAGGCTTTGGTGGAAAAGAGAATATAGAAAGAAGGAGGGGATTGTTGCTTTACAGTGCATCAGTTGTATCATTGAAGTATTGAATGACCTTGCTCTGAAAAGGCAGTTTTCCTCAAATAGGAATAAAAATTCAAGTTTCCTTTTTTCTTTTTAAATTTGTTTTTGTTTTTTTTCCTCTGTTAGTCTGATTTTCTCCTTATCTTTATTGAGAGATAATAGACAAATAAGAATTGGATATAAAGATGTACAACTTGATGTTTTGATATATGTATACATTGTGAAATAATCACCACAATCAAGTGAATTAATACATACATCACTGAAAAAAATTATTTTTGTATTTTTCTTCTTTTATTTTATTACTTTATTTTCATGATAACAATACTTATGATTTACCATTTTAGCAAATTTTAGGTATCTAATGCAGTATTGTTACCTATAGTCATGTATGCTGTACATTAGACCTTCAGAACTTATTCTTCTTGCATAAAAGAAACTTTATTCCCTTTGACCAATATCTCCCCATTTCTCCCTCCCCTGTCCCTTAGCAATGACCATTCTGTTCTCTGCTTCTGTGAGTTTGACTGCTATTTTAACTATCTTGTTACTGAGAAAATCTACTGACTCTATCTGATAACCAAGAAGCAGTCCTTCTATGGTATTTGACTTGGTGATCATGGCTTGAGACTCAGGATGCACTACTCAACTTAAAATTACTAACAAAGTGATGGTATTTAAAAGTTAATTTTGAATCTTTTGAAAGCAGATGGCCATTTCTACTGAAGATATTGGTAATTACTTGAATGTTAAATTTTGACTGCAGGAAGAAACAGTTTGACATGTAAAATACCTGAATTCTTTCTCTTCCTCACACAGATAAACACATATATTCCATAAACACATAAATTTCCATTCCTTATATATTCTAAGTACAAATTCTTGCATTAGAAGCAGAAGTATATTTACTGTGTTCTGGGCTACATATATTCCCCAGCTGTGATGAGAAAACCTATAAATACATACACCACACTGATAAAACTTGGTTAAAAAAATGCCACATCAAATGACATGGATCATCAAACAGTTCATTTTGATATTGTAACAGTTCTTGGTAAAAAGGTGTCATAGCAACAGCCTATTAAGTAAAGATGTTAAAGGAAAGAAAGTGAAGTCACTCGGTTGTGTACAACTCTTTGCAACCCCATGGACTGTAGCCTGTCAGGCTCCTCCATCCGTGGGATTTTCCAGGCAAGAATACTGGAGTGGGTTGCCATTTCCTTCTCCAAGGGATCTTCCGACACAGGGATTGAACACAGGTCTCTCACATTGCAGACAGACTTTTTACCATCTGAGCCACCAGGGAAGTCCTAAAGATGTTAAGAGTGTATAAAATATTACTAGTTAATGCAAATATAATTCTGACCAGTTTATCAAACCATGTTTGTCATATCTTGAGGGAAAAAGAAATGAACTACAGAAATTTCCTCCCACTATTTAATAGTGGCCTAATAGCCCCCTCTCTCACCAGGATTTAATAATAGCAGGCAATAGATATCCCCTAAAATAATTAATATTGCCTAGAAAAAGGAAATAAATTATTTCATATATAATTTCCTTTCCTAAGAAAGATATTTCCTTATTCTACTTCCCTGATGTAGAGGGAAATATCACTTCAGGAAACTTTTAAGTGACTTCAGTAGATGGAAAATGTAATGATTCATTTAGACCAGTAATTTAAGTGATAAAAGGAACTTCAAATGAATGTTGACTTATATATAGCCCTTTTTAGTGTTCATTACCCTTTATTTATGTTTATAGCTCATAAAGGAAATAAGATAAGAATAGTAATGGAATATGCATCAGATGCCCCTAATGTGCTGCCTCAGATCTCTCAGCCTCACTTGATTTCTTTCTTCTTAGTCATTTCTGTAGAGACTGAGAGTTGTTATTGTTTGTAGTTTATCAGCATCAAGGTGGACGTGGCTGGCTCCTCCTCTCACTTTCAGAGATGTGTGAAGCATCTGGTCACAGGTCATGGGATATGACTTCCCCAGGAAGAACATAAGTAACCAGATGATATAACTTAGAATTTGAGAGGGGAGAAGTTTAACCAGTGAAGGAAAGAAGATTGGGAGGGTGGTCCAAGTAAATCACTCCCACCCCTTTTTCTATTGGTGTGTATAAGGCACAGTGGTATCTCACATGGATAAGTGAATGGTTATGTCTTTGCTGAAGCAATAACCAATTTGGTAATATTCTGTCATCTGTGCTTTTCACTCTCACTCTACTGGGACTGACCTACTAAAAATGAGCACTTAAAATATCCTTGAGTAAAAAGCATCTTTGGTTGAAGCTTGTCTTCCTTTGCCAGGGGATCCAATCCACAAAATCTTCAGTTACAGGGATTGTAACTTAAAAGAGTTATTAGAATTGTAGGCTTAAAACATAGAAAGTATGCCACAGCTTGTCTGCCAGCTTCCAGCATTGCCAGTTGGTTTGACTCCCACTCAAAATCTCTGATTACTGGGTTATCCAATACAAATGACCAAGTAGAAAGTTCATGTACGTCACATACTATCTTTAATACACAGAGACTAGTATGAGCTGGATGTTCTTTTTAGTGGTGGGAAAAAAAACACATGGCATTTTTTTCTTTGAATACTGAAGAGATTGAACATTAAATATATGTACACATAATCCCAAGATATTTTACTTACCTGACAGTCTTCTGAATTTTCCTGGGGTGTATCAACCATCCTTGTTGGTACAGGTATGACAACATTACAGCAAGCTCCAATGAGACTGAGGTTTCTGACTTTCAAAAAAAAAAAAAAGCATTGATTCACACAGTGAACATCTTGCTTGTCAGAGAGTAAAATATATTCTTATGCTAAATCCTGGCAGACTCTCTGATGGCAAATCACATGAAGTTTAGTTACTCTATCTCACTAGCACTTTCCTTTATTATTCTTTCCAATTAGTCAAATTCTGGAATTTACATGACAAGGATGCATAAGTATAAAACATGTCAATCCCTACTACCTGTGCAGATGTGAAAATGACTGCAGTACATTTAATTAACTGAAAGGGCCCCTCCGTAAGACCATTTCAACTTTTGTGAAGTTCAGTTCAGTTCAGTCACTCAGTCATGTCCGACTCTTTGAGACCCCGTGAACCGCAGCACTCCAGGCCTCCCTGTCCATTACCAACTCCCTAAGTCCACCCAAACCCATGTACATTGAGTCAGTGATGCCCTCCAACCATCTCATCCTCTGTCATCCCCTTCTCCTCCTGACATCAGTCTTTCCCAGCATCAGGGTCTTTTCAAATGAGTCAGCTCTTCACATGAGGTGGCCAAAGTATTGGAGTTTCAGCTTCAGCATCAGTCTTTCCAATGAATATTCAGGACTGATTTCCTTTAGGATGGACTGGTTGGATCTCCTTGAAGTCCAAGGGACTCTCAAGAGTCTTCTCCAACACCACAGTTCAAAAGTGTCAATTCTCCAGAACTCAGCTTTCTTTATAGTCCAACACTCACATTCATACATGACCACTGGAAAAACCATAGCCTTGACTAGATGGACCTTTGTTGGCAAAGTAATGTCTCTGCTTTTCAATATGCTGTCTAGGTTGGTCATAACTTTCCTTCCAAGGAGTAAGCATCTTTTAATTTCATGGCTGCAATCACCATCCGCAGTGATTTTGGAGCCCAGAAAAATAAAGTCAGCTACTGTTTCCAATGTTTCCCCATCTATTTGCCATGAAGTGATGGGACCAGATGCCATGATCTTCGTTTTCTGAATGCTGAGCTTTAAGCCAACTTTTTCACTCTCCACTTATACTTTCATCAAGAGGATTTTTAGTTTGTCTTCACTTTCTGCCATAAGGGTGGTGTCATCTGCATATCTGAGTTTATTGATATTTCTCCCGGCAATCTTGATTCCAGCTTGTGCTTCTTCCAGCCCAGTGTTTCTCATGATGTACTCTGCATATAAGTTAAATAAGCAGGGTGACATTATACAGCCTTGACGTACTCCTTTGCCTATTTGGAACCAGTCTGTTGTTCCATGTCCAGTTCTAACTGTTGCTTCCTGACCTGTGTACAGGTTTCTCAAGAGGAAGGTCATTCCCATCTCTGGTATTCCCATCTCTTTCAGAATTTCCCAGTTTATTGTGATCCACACAGTCAAAGGCTTTGGGATAATAAAGCAGAAATAGATGGTTTTCTGGAACTTCCTTGCTTTTTCCATGATCCAACAGATGTTGGCAATTTGATCTCTGGTTCCTCTGTCTTTTCTAAAACTGGCTTGAACGTCTGGAAGTTCACAGCTCATGTATGAAGCGGAAGCCTGGCTTGGAGAATTTTAAGCATCAGTTTACTAGCATGTGGGTGAGTGCAATTGTTGGGTAGTCTGAGCATTCTTTGGCATTGCCTTTCTTTGGGATTGGAATGAAAACTGACCTTTTCCAGTCCTGTGGCCACTGCTGAGTTTTCCAAATTTGCTGGCATATTGACTGCAGCATTTGCACAGGATCATCTTTCAGGACTTGAAATAGCTCAACTGGAATTCCATCACCTCCACTAGCTTTGTTTTTTAGTGATGCTTCCTAAGGTCCATTTGACTTCACGTTCCAGGATGTCTGGCTGTAGGTGAGTGATCACACCATCATGAATATCTGGGTTGTGAAGTTGTTTTTTGTACAGTTCTTCTCTCTGTTCTTGCCACCTATTCTTAATATCTTCTGCTTCTGTGAATGATGGCCAAACTCTAATAGCTCAATCCAGGTATCCTATTACCCCTGGAACTTAGTAGAAGGGTGACTTGCATGTTTGTAGCCAAAGAATGATCACCAAGTCAAATACTACAAAAATGACTATTTCTTAGTGATCAGACATAGAATCTGCTGATTTCCTCCTTAACAACACACAGATAGATACAGAAATGAGTTCTGGTAAAGGTGTTCAACATTATTAGTCATTAGAGAAATGCAATCTAAGCCCACAATGAAATAGTACTATACACAAATTAGAGTTGCTGAACAAAGGTATTACCATCTTATCATTATAAAACTAACAATTCTAAATTCTAGAAAGCTCATAAATTGGTAGAGAATGCAAAATGACACAGGCAATTTAGCCAACCAATCATCGGTTTTTAAATTTAACATATACTCTTCATGTGTCCCAGCAACACAAAGCCTAAGCTTTGCCCTCAAAATGAAAATGTATCTTAATGCAAATAGCTATTTACAAATATTTATGATGGCTTTTTATGTGAATGCCCAAATCTGCAAATAACCACAAAATGCTTCAACTAGTAAACAGATAAATTATAGAACATATTCACAAAACAGAATACTATTAATTAATACAACATAAAGCAAAATTAAAAAAAAAAACACTACTGATTCACATGACACTGATGAATTTCTTTCTTTTGTCACAACACAAATGAATTTTACATGGAATGTGCTAAGTTAAAGAAGTCAGGCTCAAAGAGCTATACACTGTATGATTCAGTTTCTGTGAGGGAAAGGAGGTAAACAAGTAACTAATGTATGCCTGGTAAAAATAGAGAATAAATGATAAGAAAGTTTAAAAAAAGCAAAGAATAAGGATAAGGAATGTTGGTTGATAGCTATAGCAATTGCTAATGCATTGAAATTTAAAATGCATTAGCAATAAGTGTTTACTAAAATGTTGCTTTGAGTAAAGAGCTGTAGCAGGTGAGAGGACAAGGGACAAGTTATAAGTAAATCATCAAAAAATAACAATGCCACATACAAAGGGTCAATCTAGGATTATATTCAATGTTTTCTGGTAGCACTGAGCAGGTCACTTTGTCTCTGACTTGAGTATTGAAACATGTATACATTATTAATTCTCCTTAAGAGGCATTATAACTATATATAAAATAGTTTCCATGTTAATAAGAGGGGTTCTATGATATACACAGACCTAATGCATAGCACAGGGAATTATTCTCAATGTCTTATCATAACTTATAGTGGAAAATAATTTTTAAAAGAATATATATATATATGTGTGTGTGTGTGTGTGTGTGTGTGTGTGTATTCAGTTCAGTTCAGTTCAGTTGCTCAGTCGTGTCAGTCTCTCTGCAACCCCATGAATTGCAGCACGCCAGGCCTCCTTGTCCATCACCAACTCCTGGAGTTCACTCAAACTTGCGTCCATCAAGTCGGTGATGCCATCCAAACATCTCATCCTCTGTCGTCCCCTTCTCCTCGTGCCCCCAATCCCTCCCAGCATCAGAGTCTTTTCCAATGAGTCAACTCTTCGCATGAGGTGGCCAAAGTATTGGGGTTTCAGCTTTAGCATCATTCCTTCCAAAGAAATCCCAGGGCTGATCTCCTTCAGAATGGACTGGCTGGATCTCCTTGCAGTCCAAGGGACTCTCAATAGTCTTATCCAACACCACAGCTCAAAAGCATCAATTCTTAAGCGCTCAGCTTTCTTCACAGTCCAACTCTCACATCCATACATGACCACTGGAAAAACCATAGCCTTGACTAGACGAACCTTTGTTGGCAAAGTAATGTCTCTGCTTTTGAATATGCTATCTAGGTTGGTCATAACTTTCCTTCCAAGGAGTAAGCGTCATTTAATTTCATGGCTGCAGTCACCATCTGCAGTGATTTTGGAGCCCCCCAAAATAAAGTCTGACACTGTTTCCACTGTTTCTCCATCTATTTCCCATGAAGTGATGGGACCAGATGCCATGATCTTCGTTTTCTGAATGTTGAGCTTTAAGCCAACTTTTTCACTCTCCTCTTTCACTTTCATCAAGACGCTTTTTACTTCCTCTTCACTTTCTGCCATAAGGGGCATAAACTGAGTCACTTTGCTACACTTAAAACTAACACAACATTGTAAATTAACTTCACTAAAAATGTAAAAAAATAAATGAAGGGACTCAGATATTTCAACATTTATGAGGACAAAAATATGAAAATTCTGCTGTATATGTGGCACTGCATTAATTTTCATTTGGGGAGGAGGATGAAGGCATAACATGTAAATGAAGAAGATATTGAGACTGAAATAATGAAAGTCACCTTTCTAAAATTCAGTATTATTCTGTCGAAAGATATGAAGTTTACAAGAAGATAAGGCATAATTACATTTATAATACTTTTATTGCACCTTTATTAACACTGTCATCTGAGGTCCTCTGACAGTAAAGTCCTCTGACAAGCAGGAAATCACAAAAATTAAATGGAGTAAACAGACAGTGAAAACATTAAGAAGCTCTAGAAGCACATGACAAATTGGTGTCAACTCAAGATGATTTTTGATGGTACACTATGAAACCTTGTTATTACCTATGTTCTCACCTTCAGGATTTTGTGAAAGTGAGAATATAGTTTTCAATATGTGGTATAATGAAAGCTTTATTCCACTTTTACTTTTTCCCTAGTTTTGCCAAAAACCATTATACAGAAACATTTTAATGTACATTTTTATAATTTTATTTGATACAGGTTTATTGTGAAAAAATAACAAATGCACATGAAAGAAAAATGAAACCAGTATATCACTGCTATTAATACTTTGTTTTAGTTTCAGGTTGTTTTTCTTATTTGTGTGGCTTTTCTGTGAATACAAGTACAGCCATCTTTAATGGACAGTTTGGTAATTTGCCTTGTATTCATTGAATTTTTTATCAGTGATATTCTACTTTACCATTCAAAACTGAGACTTGTGGTTTCAGCTTTCACATGTAAAGAATTTGGAAGTAATTGTACCCATTTTCATAACAAGAAAACATGCTCAGGAGAACTGAGTTGAATTAGCCACAGTTATAGAAATTGGACAGAAAAATAGCTTGAGATTAAACCAAAACATTAAGTTACCTAATATTATCAAAATAAGTGACAGATTAAAAAATGACTTTTTAATGTAAGTTTCAGAATTCACCTACTGTTTTTGAAGAAGAATTTGACATGACATATGTGCCTTTTTAGAAAAAAAGTACATGTTTCTGGAAACTAGGAATTCATTGTAGAGTCTTCATTGTATATTAGATTCTTAAATATTTTTTAATGTTATAGAAGAATGAAAGTCAGAGGTGCTAAGGTTATCTTATGTTGCTATGCCTCTTATCCTTTTTTCAAATTATTTTACGAGGATTTTGATGATACCTGATAGATAGTAAATATATTTGACCTGGAGATGAAATAATTTTATCTCATTTATTCAAAGGTGAACATTCATTCTCACATTTTATTATCCCAACTGGAGATTTGCCCTATAATTGATACCAACTTAAACTTGTAGTTTTTCAATCAGCAAAATGATGTACTTTTCATTTCTGTGCATATGGCCAAGAGTTGTTATCATTTAAACCATGAATATGTTGAGATATATATGTCTAACATAAAAGTCATATCTCTTTTCTCCATCTCTTTATATGTGTGTGTATATATGTATGTATATATATATATGTGTGTGTGTGTGTGTATAATACATATGGGAGAGGAAGAGAGAGATTTCTTGCTTAAAATACCTTCAAAAACATTATAAGCATTCAGCATTTAAACAAAGTAATTTGCATGTATAAAATATAAAACTAGAGCAGCACAGTATATGATAAAAATCAGTGTGTAAAATAATACACAGAGTGTTTTTACAACAGAAATAAAATAGAAAGTTGAAGTAATATGGTACTTTCTTTGACAGATTAATTTACAATGCTTTTAATTTTGACATATAAAGTATAGGTAAATATTATAATTTATGGCATATTAAATTCAATGGGATAGAGAAATTAGATATAAATCTATGTGTAGAGTATAATAATTTCCTCATGTGGTTATAACCTCTCTGACCTTCAGTTTTTCATCTGCTAAAAAAGAAAAAAATAGCATTTCATTGACAGTATTTTTGTAAGAGTTTGTGGAATGGTGTACAGGAATATGTATTGTAAATGTCAAGTTACTGGATGGGTGTAATGAATTATTTCCTGTAATTAAAGCATAAGATAAGATTATCAGAATTAGAAATAAAAATTTAATGAATATGGGAACATGACATTTTACCAGCTAGAAACCTCTTGAAAGTGTCATTCAAGGAATTAATGAAAGCAGTGTAAAGCTGAGGCTGTATAATAGGCAATTCAGTGGAATACAGAATACTCCCCAGAAGGAGAACATAAAATATGTAAATATGATCAAAGAGGCATCATTAAATAACGATGGAAGAAATATCTGGAAGTACTGAGATAAACTGTTTATCCATTTTTAAAGAATAAATTTAAATGAATTTAAAACTATTTATTTAAATAAACTTAAATAAAGAATAAATTTCAATATACTAAACCTCCAAATAAAATTTCCAAATCATTTACAATATATTTATTACATTTAAAATGCAGGAACATTAGAAGAAATCACTGAATATAAAATTTGGGGAAGTACGAATAACATGTTTTACAAAATTAAATGTTTTCCTCTATTTTCTAACATTTTATTCTCTTGTTTAAAAGTTGGATACAAAAGTATAAAAATGTAGAATTGTATGAGAATGCCACCACCACCAATAGACATTGCTGTTTTATTACTGGTAAATATGTTTTCTGGAGTTCTTGCAATACATATGTACTTATTTAAACATAAATAATATCAAGCCTAGTTGTATTTAATCCTGCTTTTTGCATGCATTACGATTTCATGTCCAAAAATATTCTTGAAAATTGTGGCTTCTCTGGTGTCTCTCAGCTGGTAAAGAATCTGCCTGCAGTGTGGGTGGCTTGGGTTCGATCCCTGGGTTGGGAAGATCTCCTGGAAAAGGGAAAGGCTATCCACTCCAGTCTTCTGGCCTGGGGAAATCCGTGGACTGTATAGTTTATGGCTTTGCAAAGAATGGGACATGACTGAGCCATTTCACTTTCACTTTACAGTATTCAATTTTATGAATGGAGCATAAATTATATAAACATTATGAAGTTCATGAACACTTAACTTATTTCTAACTTTAGCACATTATGAAATGATTCAATATATGTTATGTTGCATAATATTTGGATAATAGGATTAAAATACTACAAATTAAGTCTTGATTTATTGCCCCTAGTTGTTGTCATCATTTACATGTCTAACTACTTTATGTAAGGATAACTCTGTCCGACACTCAACCAAAATGAAAAAAGAAATCATTTTTAATTTGAAAAGATTATGAATAAATTGAAGATAGGTTATTCTTATTTTAATTTGCATTTTCGTTATTAATAGGCCTGGGTGTTTTGTTTTATTGAACATTTCTATATTCTATGAATGTACACTTGCCATCTAAAAACTATTGTGCTATACCTAGAAAATTCAAAATTCTAACCATATTTCTAAGATGGTATGTAATTAGAGATACCAAGGGAACATTTCATGAAAAGATGGGTTCGATAAAGGACAGAAATGGTATGGACCTAACAGAAGCATAAGATATTAAGAAGAGGTGGCAAGAATACACAGAAGAACTGTACAAAAAATATCTTCACGACCAAGATAATCATGATGGTGTGATCACTCACCTAGAGCCAGACATCCTAGAATGTGAAGTCAAGTATGCCTTAGAAAGCATCACTACAAACAAAGCTAGGGCAGTTGACAGAATTCCAGTTGAGCTATTTCAAATCCTGAAAGATGATCCTGCGAAAGTGCTGCACTCAATATGCCAGCAAATCTGGAAAACTCAGCAGTGGCCACAGGACTGGAAAAGGTCAGTTTTCATTCCAATCCCAAAGAAAGAATGCTCAAACTAACCCACAATTGCACTCATCTCACACACTAGCAAAGTAATGCTTAAAATTCTCCAAGCCAGGCTTCAGCATTTTGTGAACCTTGAACTTCCAGATATTCAAGCTTGTTTTAGAAAAGGCAGAGGAACCAGAGATCAAATTGCCAACATCTGCTGGATCATCAAAAAAGCAAGAGAGTTCCAGAAAAAACATCTATTTCTGCTTTATTGACTATGCCAAAGGCTTTGACTGTGTGGATCCCAATAAACTGTGGAAAATTCTGAAAGAGATGGGAATACCAGACCACCTGACCTGCCTCTTGAGAAATCTGTATGCAGGTCAGGAAGCAACAGTTAGAACTGGACATGGAACAACAGACTGGTTCCAGATAGGAAAAGGAGTACATCAAGGCTGTATATTGTCACCCTGCTTATTTAACTTATATGCAGAGTATATCATGAGAAACGCTGGGCTGAAAGAAATACAAGCTGGAATCAAGATTGCAGGGAGAAATATCAATAACCTCAGATATGAAATGACACCACCGCTATGGCAGAAAGTGAAGAGGAAGTAAAAAGCCTCTTGATGAAAGTGAAAGAGGAGAGCGAAAAAGTTGGCTTAAAGCTCAGCATTCAGAAAATGAAGATCATGGCATCTGGTCCCATCACTTCATGGGAAATAGATGGAGAAACAGTGGAAACAGTGTCAGACTTTATTTTGGGGGGCTCCAAAATCACTGCAGATGGTGACTGCAGCCATGAAATTAAAAGAAGCTTACTCCTTGGAAGGAAAGTTAAGACCAACCTAGATAGCATATTCAAAAGCAGAGACATTACTTTGCCAACAAAGGTCCGTCTAGTCAAGGCTATGGTTTTTCCAGTGGTCATGTATGGATGTGAGAGTTGGACTGTGAAGAAAGCTGAGCACCAAAGAATTAATGCTTTTGAGCTGTGGTGTTGGAGAAGACTCTTGAGAGTCCCTTGAACTGCAAGGAGATCCAACCAGTCCAACCTAAAGGAAATCAGTCCTGGGTGTTTATTGGAAGGACTGATGTTGAAACGAAACTCCAATGCTTTGGCCACCTCATACGAAGAGTTGACTCATTGGAAAAGACTGTGATGCTGGGAGGGATTAGGGGCAGGAGGCGAAGGGGACGACAGAGGATGAGATGGCTGAATGGCATCATTGACTTGATGGACATGAGTTTGAGTGAACTCCCGAAGTTGGTGATGGATAGAGAGGCCTGGCGTGCTGCGATTCACGGGGTCACAAAAAGCTGGACAGGACTGACTGAACTGAACTGAACTGAATAGTGTATGACTCATAAGAAAGTTGAGGCAAATGAATGAGTTTTGTATAGAAAGTAGACGACATAGTCTGTCATATAATAAATGTACATCAAATATAAACTATGATTATTTTTGTAGCTATTTTATTGAGTATTATTGCTAATATTGACAGAATGATATTAATATAGAATAGCTGTTGTGTTATAATAATTTAAAAATATAGCACAATGTATATGATTCATATATTAATTTACTTGCAACACTATGTATATAATACATAGTTGCATGCCTTGTTTTTGTTAAAAATATTTTATTTTCCTGCAGCAACTATTAATTATCTAATATCAGATCAGATCAATCACTCAATCGTGTCCAACTCTTTGCAACCCCATGAATTGCAGCACGCCAGGCCTCCCTGTCCATCACCAACTCCCGGTGTTCACTCAGACTCATGTCCATCGAGTCAGTGATGACATCCAGCCATCTCATCCTCTGTCGTCCCCTTCTCCTCCTGCCCCCAATCCCTCCCAGAATCAGAGTCTCTAAGGAACAATTACAGCATTAACTGCAATGGATTTGATGGAGCCACAGGATAATTTCCTTGAGACAGGAGTCAACTAGATGAGTCTATTTTTGTAATCAGTAGATTTCATTGCAAGCAAGCAAATTCTAGAAGATCTTTGAAAAACAAATTGAGTCTGGTGATAAGAATCAAACTTCAAGTGTTAATGTGTGGATAAAGTGAGAATAAAAACACTGTCCTCCCACTTTGAATAAAGCAATAAATCTATTATCAGACTCAACAATCAGTCAAGACCAGAAATGGAGCCACAGGATAATGCCTAAGAAGTAAAAATGATAGACGCAGGATATCACTCATCACCTGACAATCAATGAAGAATAAATTGCCATCTGTGTCAAAAGACTGCTTTTATTGATTAGCCAACCCTTGTCATCAAGTTGAATTATGGATAATGTCAGTCATTGCCGTTCTGTTGCCAGACCACCTGTCCACGTAATTCTAAAGGATGTCAGAGAAAACAACTTACTTCCCTTGATACAATGATGGACAGGGTACAGAAACTGCAAAGCCGAACTGTAGTGGGTGACACCATGGGACTGGGAATAGCATGCTATGTAGTCCCATCTAGCCATGCATCAGTTCAGTCGCTCAGTCGTGTCCGACTCTTTGCAACCCCATCAATTGCAGCACGCCTCCCTGTCCATCACCAACTCTTGGAGTTCACTCAAACTCACGTCCATCGAGTCAGTGATGGCATCCAGCCATCTCATCCTCTGTCGTCCCCTTCTCCTCCTGCCCCCAATCCTTCCCAGCATCAGTCTTTTCCAATGAGTCAACTCTTCGCAGGAGGTGGCATCTGCTTAAGCAACACCTTATTTTGCTTAAGCAAAATACCTCTTGCAATTTTAAAAGTAATGGATGTGTTCATGTTCCTGATCTCATAGAGGAAAACCTAAGGACAAATAGTTCTTTATTTATTTTTCCTCAACAAATCCAATCTTTATATTATTCTGTATTTGTTGTCCTCATTACGTAAGTGCAATAGTACCACATAATCTAAACACCATAATTCTTTTTTATGTATTTCTTTCTAGTTTTATCATGGTTAGACACAATCTAAAATCATTTTCCGGAGTTAACAAATCAAACACAATTTGCCCTTGTTTTCATAATTGCATATTTACTATATAGCATAATGTTCTAGAAAACCTACACATATACATAAGCAAATTAAAAACACACTCCTTAATATACTGCTGCTAAGTCGCTTCAGTCGTGTCCGACTCTGTGTGACCCCATAGATGGCAGCCCACCAGGCTTCCCCGTCCCTGGGATTCTCCAGGCAAGAACACTGGAGTGGGTTGCCATTTCCTTCTCCAGTGCATGAAAGTGAAAGTGAAGTCGCTCAGTCGTGTCCAACTCTTAGTGACCCCAAGGACTGTAGCCCACCAGGCTCCTCCGTCCATGGGATTTTCCAGGCAAGAGTACTGGAGTGGGGTGCCATTGCCTTCTCCCCTTAATATACACATAGGCATAATTTTCTATTTCATTCAGTTTCATTTCTATCTCTGACCTGTATAGTCCAGGTTTCACATTTTAAACTTTTAGAAATGTGTGTTGTATTTAACTGCTTATCATATGAACCTTATCCCTCAATACCTTTTAAAAATGTTTTGACATTTTTGTGTGTGTATCTATCTTAATATCGAGTTCCAATTTTTAAAAATTTCTTTTGGAATTACATTTTTGTATATGTTTATGTATAACTTTAATTGATATTTACTATATTTACCCTTCTTAATCAAGAACAGGCTTCTTTGTTTATTTAAGGTTTTTGGTCTCTTTACTGCATCAGTCACTTACCAATATCTATAATATATATATAAATATTTTATAATTGTCATTATGAATGGAATCTTATTTTTCTATATCAATCTCTAAGGGGACACTGAAAATATATAAGAAGTTGATAAATTTGTATTTATTTATTGAATTATTAAGTGATATCTCATGCCTCTCTTATGCCCTAAATAACTTTTATTTCCAACTGATTTTCTTACATTTCCTAGGTAATATAATTTAAGAAGTACATAAGCTATGACTACCAATGTCTATAATTATTTATTGAAAAATAACAGTGTGTGGAGGGATAAAAATAAATTTTCCTAAATTTAATGTAAATTTATCTGCTGCTATGTAGTCTTCTTTTTATTAAGTACAAGAATTTTTATGCAGTTATTATGAATACACATAAAATCAAGAATAGATGGCTAAAATTATTTATTAACTATAAGTATTTGCTTCACTAACAGTATATATTTTAGTAATGTTCTATAATAGGTTCTATAATGTTCTATAATATTCCTTTTAATAGCACTTATCTGTTTTAATGAATGTGATGAATTCCTCTTCACTATAATATCATATTTTCAGAAAATTCTGTTTCATCCTGCTCTTCTGAAACTCATAGCTTAGGTTTAAGAGATTAGTTGTCTGAGGCCATGAGACGAGAGAGAGAGAATAGCACAAGAGGAATACTTAAAGGTAACTCCTGTGAAGAACTACAGCTCTGCTCTCCTATTTTAAATAAATAGCTTATGTATTTATATCTCCCAGAAGGGGTATATTTTTACTTCAGATTGGTGAATGTGCCTGCGTGTCATATTCAGCCAATCAGTTCAGTTGCGCAGCTGTGTCCAAATCTTTGTGACCCCATGGACTGTCATACTGTGCACCCCTAATTATTTATGTAAGCAAGGGCTTAGGCTTCTTCTGAAATACTAACTGGCCCTTGTTTGCATCACTCATTACACCTATTTCTTCCTAGCAGTCACGTATTTCTTACTAATTCTAAACAGAGAAAAAATGAAGATATTCTGAAACTGCAGTTTCTAAGCTTTTATTTGTCTTAAGCATTACTTAGCTTAGTGATTTTTTTTTCACTTATGTCAATTACATGTATATGTATAATAGGAATTGCCAGCTTTATAGTATTATGACCATAGATGTGAGCAGTTATATTTATATCTTTATGAATTTTATTTCAGAAGGAGCTGAGAAATGTTATAAGGCTATATAAATCAAATAACCACCTAGACAGAGCATTTGTCTTGTAGGTACAATGTTTCCTTACATTTTAAAACAATTTGCATACCATTTAAAGGCTTTCATCTATCTATTCTGCTTTCATCTATCTATTCTGCCTTCATCACAGTCCTTGAAGTTTCTGTTTCCTTACACAAGATAATTTCACACATCTACTTTACCTGTTTAGGCACAGAGTGCATAAGACTTTATAACATTTGTTCTAGATATATATGTATTTTTTTTACTCCTTCATTTGTTCTGATTGAAGTAATGTTTATTAAAGACTGGCACAGTTATATTACTATGTAGTGAATGTATTCTGTGCTCTTACTGTTTAAAGAAGATTTATGTTCAATTGATGTTCAGTATACTTTAGATATACTTTAGATAACTTATATGCAGAGCACATCATGAGACCCTGGGCTGGAAGAAGCACAAGCTGGAATCAAGATTGCTGGGAGAAATATCAATAACCTCAGATATGCAGATGACGCCACCCTTATGGCAGAAAGTGAAGAGGAACTAAAAAACCTCTTGATGAAAGTGAAAGAGGAGAGTGAAAAAGTTGGCTTAAAGCTCAACATTCAGAAAACGAAGATCATGGCATCCAGTCCCATCACTTCCTGACAAAGATGGGGAAACAGTGGAAACAGTGTCAGACTTTATTTTTGGGGGCTCCAAAATTATAGGAGTTGGTGATTGCAGCCATGAAATTGAAAGACACTTACTCCTTGGAAGGAAAGCTATGACCAACCTAGATAGCATATTAAAAAGCAGAGACATTACTTGGCCAACAAAGGTTCGTCTAGTCAAGTCTATGGTTTTTCCAGTAGTCATGTATGGATGTGAGAGTTGAACTGTGAAGAAAGCTCAGCGCCGAAGAATTGATGCTTTTGAACTGTGGTGTTGGAGAAGACTCTTGAGAGTCCCTTGGACTGCAAGGAGATCCAACCAGTCCATTCTAAAGGAGATCAGTCCTGGGATTTCTTTGGAAGGAATGATGCTAAAGCTGAAACTCCAGTACTTTGGCCACCTCATGCAAAGAGTTGACTCATTGGAAAAGCCTCTGATGCTGGGAGGGATTGGGGGCAGGAGGAGAAGGGGATGCCAGAGGATTTGATGGCTGGATGGCATCACCAACTCGATGGATATGAGTTTGAGTGAACTCCGGGAGTTGGTGATGGACAGAGAGGCCTGGCATGCTGCAGTTCATGGGGTCGCAAAGAGTCGGACATGACTGAGTGACTGAACTGAACTGAACTGATACTTTAGATATTTTATTGAAGTGCCCTTATTTCCTTTGTGTATTGCTTTTTCTTGAATTGTACTGTTACCTATTCCTATTTGAAATATTACACTGAATTTAATTATATCTAGCAACCTCTTCATTGTAAAACCTTCTGAGTTGTTGAGTTAAGGCTTGTTTTTTACAGAAGTTTTCTATAGGTTTTTACTTATGACTTAAATATCTTAACTATTTAATACGGAAATTGGTTACCATGTCAGATACAGAGGTTCTACAGTTAGTCTTTTAAGTTCCCCCAGGGCGATTTAATAGATACACTTCTAGCATTGAATTCCGAAATGGAGTTTCTCTTTACTTTCTCTTACTTTTTTCTTCCTGGTTTATCGGTCTTGTTTTCTTAGCTCTTGATACCTGTTTTACAGAGTTTATTTATTTGTTTGAGAATATAAAACTGACTAAGCATTTGAATTGTATGATAAATTTTTTAACCATCAGACTATGCTTTTTGCATAATGGATGTTTGTTACAGCATTGTTTGCAACAGCAAATTACTTTAGGCAGTGAATAAGACCTTCAATAGGGATGGTAGAAATAAATTATGAGGACTCAATTTAGATGACTATTATGAATATGATGGAAGAATGAGCTATGTGCTAATGTAAAAAAGTACTTAAGATATTGTTAAAGAGGAAATGTGATGTTCACAAGAATGCATAGATTATTCTGATATATGTAATAAATTGATACTTGTGTCACTTAAAAATGGGAAGATGTACATAATAAATATTAATAATGATTGTTTAACAGAAAGGAACCTGGGGTTCAAATGATACATACATTTCATTTACTTGGTTAGTGATAGGTTATGGTGAACAATGTTGGATTCATGATCTCTGAAGAAGAAGATTTAACTTCAGGAACTGGGACCAGGATTGATCACTCAAGAGCTTCTGTGTAGCAGAGTTTCATCAAAGTATGAGAAAGAGAAAGCTTCTGACATAGACATCAGAAGGGGGACAGAGAGTGCCCTCCTTGCTAGTCTAAGCAAGGGAGTTATATGTTTTAAATTAGCTAAAAGGCAAAATGATAGGATACTGAAAGAGAAACTCCCCAGGTCAGTAGGTGCCCAATATGCTACTGGAGATCAGTGGAGAAATAACTCCAGAAAGAATAAAGGGATGGAGCCAAAGCAAAAAGAATACCCAGCTGTGGATGTGACTGGTGATGGAAGCAAGGTCCAATGCTATAAAGAGAAATATTGCATAGTAACCTGGAATGTCAGGTCCATGAATCAAGGCAAATTGGAAGTGGTCAAACAAGAGATGACAAGACTGAATGTCAACATTCTAGGAATCAGTGAACTAAAATGGACTGCAATAGGTGAATTTAACTCAGATGACCATTATATCTACTACTGCAGGCAGGAATCCCTCAGAAGAAATGGAGTGGCCATCATGGTCAACAAAAGAGTCTGAAATGCAGTACTTGGATGCAATCTCAAAAACGACAGAATGATCTCTGTTCGTTTCCAAGGCAAACCATTCAATATCACAGTAATCTGAGCCTATGCCCCAACCAGTAACTCTGAAGAAACTGAAGTTGAACGGTTCTATGAAGACCTAGAAGACCTTTTAGAACTAACACCCAAAAAAGATGTCCTTTTCATTATAGGGGACTGGAATGCAAAAGTAGGAAGTCAAGAAACACCTGGAGTAACAGGCAAATTTGGCCTTGGAATACGGAATGAAGCAGGGCAAAGACTAATAGAGTTTTGCCAAGAAAATGCACTGGTCATAACAAACACCGTCTTCCAACAACACAAGAGAAGACTCTACACATGGACATCACCAGATGGTCAACACCAAAATCAGATTGATTATATTCTTTGCAGCCAAAGATGGAGAAGCTCTATACAGTCAGCAAAAACAAGACGGGGAGCTGACTGTGGCTCAGACCATGAATTCCTTAT
>NW_011494653.1:306135-306687 GCF_000754665.1 Bison bison bison | reverse complement strand
AGAAAATACAGAGATACCATAGGAACATTTCATGCAAAGATGGGCTCGATAAATGACAGAAATGGTATGGACCTAACAGAAGCAGAAGATATTAAGAAGAGATAGCAAGAATACACAGAAGAACTGTACAAAAAAGATCTTCACTTCCCAGATAATCACGATGGTGTAATCACTCACCTAGAGCCAGATATCTTGGAATGTGAAGTCAAATGGGCCTTAGAAAGCATCACTAGAACAAAGCTAGTGGAGGTGATAGAATTCCAGTTGAGTTATTCCAAATCCTGAAAGAATGCTGTGAAAGTGCTGCATTCAATATGCCAGCAAATTTGGAAAACTCAGCAGTGGCCACAGGACTGGAAAAGGTCAGTTTTCATTTCAATCCCAAAGAAAGACAATGCCATGAATGCTCAAACTACCGCACAATTGCACTCATCTCACACACTAGTAAAGTAATGCTCAAAATTCTCCAAGCCAGGCTTAAGCAATATGTGAACCATGAACTTCCTGATGTTCAAGCTGGTTTTAGAAAAGGCAGAGGAACCAGAGATCAAA
>NW_011494653.1:305827-306035 GCF_000754665.1 Bison bison bison | reverse complement strand
CAAAGATGGAGAAGCTCTATACAGTCAGCAAAAACAAGACGGGGAGCTGACTGTGGCTCAGACCATGAATTCCTTATTGCCAAATTCAGACTTAAATTGAAGAAAGTAGGGAAAACCAACAGACCATTCAGGTATGACTTAAATCAAATACCTTATGATTATACAGTAGAAGTGAGAAATAGATTTAAGGGCCTAGATCTGATAGATA
>NW_011494653.1:297177-305727 GCF_000754665.1 Bison bison bison | reverse complement strand
TTCAGCAATACGTGAACCGTGAACTTCCAGTGTTCAAGCTGGTTTTAGAAAAGGCAGAGGAACCAGAGATCAAATTGCCAACATCCGCCAGATCATGGAAAAAGCAAGAGAGTTCCAGAAAACACATCTATTTCTGCTTTATTGACTATGCCAAAGGCTTTGACTGTGTGGATCCCAATAAACTGTGGAAAATTCTGAAAGAGATGGTAATACCAGAACACCTGATCTGCCTCTTGAGAAATTTGTATGCAGGTCAGGAAGCAACAGTTAGAACTGGACATGGAACAACAGACTGGTTCCAAATAGGAAAAGGAGTATGTCAAGGCTGTATATTGTCACCCTGTTTATTTAACTTATATGCAGAGTACATCATGAGAAAGCTGGACTGGAAGAAACACAAGCTGGAATCAAGATTGCAGGGAGAAATATCAATAACCTCAGATATGCAGATGAGACCACCCTTATGGCAAAAAGTGAAGAGGAACTAAAATGCCTCTTGATGGATCAGCTGTTATCCTTATGGGAATTACCTTGTGTGTTATTTGTTGTTTTTCCCTTGCTGCTTTTAATATTTGTTCTTTGTGTTTGATCTTTGTTAATTTGATTAATATGTGTCTTGGGGTGTTTCGCCTTGGGTTTATCCTGTTTGGGACTCTCTGGATTTCTTGGACTTGGGTGATTATTTCCTTCCCCATTTTAGGGAAGTTTTCAACTATTATCTCCTCAAGTATTTTCTCGTGGCCTTTCTTTTTGTCTTCTTCTTCTGGAACCCCTATGATTCAAATGTTGTAGCCTTTAATACTGTCCTGGAGGTCTCTGAGATTGTCCTCATTTCTTTTAACTCGTTTTTCTTTTATCCTCTCTGATTCATTTATTTCTACCATTCTATCTTCTAATTCACTAATCCTATCTTCTGCCTCTGTTATTCTACTATTTGTTGCCTCCAGAGTGTTTTTAATTTCATTTATTGCATTATTCATTATATATTGACTCTTTTTTATTTCTTCTAGGTCCTTGTTAAATCTTTCTTGCATCTTCTCAATCCTTGTCTCCAAGCTATTTACCTGTGATTCCATTTTAATTTCAAGATTTTGGATCAATTTTTGGCAAAACTAATACAATTATGTAAAGTTTAAAAATAAAATAAAATATAACAAAAATAAAATCTAAAAAAAGTCAAAAAAAAAATGCCTCTTGATGAAAGTGAAAGAGGAGACTTTGAAAAAGTTGGCTTAAAGCTCAACATTCAGAAAATGAAGATCATGGCATCCGCTCCCATCACTTCATGGGAAATAGATGAGGAAATAGTGGAAACAGTGTCAGACTTTATTTTTTTGAGGTCCAAAATCACTGCAGATGGTGATTGTAGCCATGAAATTAAAAGACGCTTACTCCTTAGAAGGAAAGTTATGACCCACCTAGAGAGCATATTCAAAAGCAGAGACATTACTTTGCCAACAAAGGTTCGTCTAGTCAAGGCTATGATTTTTCCTGTGGTCATGTATGGATGTGAGAGTTGGACTGTGAAGAAGGCTGAGCGCTGAAGAATTGATGCTTTTGAACTGTAGTGTTGGAGAAGACTCTTGAGAGTGCCTTGGACTGCAAGGAGATCCAACCAGTCCATTCTGAAGGAGATCAGCCCTGGGATTTCTTTGGAGGGAATGATGCTGAAGCTGAAACTCCAGTACTTTGGCCACCTCATGCAAAGAGTTGACTCTTTGGAAAAGACTCTGATGCTGGGAGGGATTGGGGGTAGGAGGAGAAGGGAACTACAGAGGATGAGATGGCTGGATGGCATCACTGACTTGATGGACGTGAGTCTGGGTGAAATCCGGGAGTTGGTGATGGACAGGGAAGCCTGGCGTTTTGTGATTCATGGAGTCGCAAAGAGTTGGACAGGACTGAGTGACTGATTTGATCTGATCTGATCTGATTAGAATAAATCAAAGGAATGTCTCATAGTTGTAAAACGTTTACCAGACCCACTCCCACAATTTACATTTTAAGGTAACAGGATCAAAACTTAACAATGGAAAGGTCTTACCAGACCCACTCCCATAATATACATTCTAAGATACCAGGATTAGTCAGAAGTTTTTCAAGAAAGAGAAACTGTCTTCAAGCAGGATACATTCTTGTTATGTAATCCTTAGTACAGGGTTTTAACTAAATTGTTTGTTGTGTAATCATCCGTTCCAGGCTTAAGAGAGAAAAAAAAAAAAAAAAAAGTTTTATGTGACTAAGACTAAGGAATGTAGACAGAGGAAAAAAAAAAAAGTTTGTCCTTTCCTCCACCTTGAGAATTCTAGACCCCTATCTCCTCCTTGAAAACCCTAGATCCCTCTCTCCTCCTCAGAAAACCTGGACTTCTTATCAACCTGCCTAGGAATTGACTCTCATTAGGGAGACACTATTATGAGCATATATATTGAAAAATAAATACTTATATTTTAATAATAGGATCATAAATTATAAATTATATATATAAAACATCATGTATTGTAAAAATATATGATGACATTTCTTGTTTTCTTTAATCTGTGCATAAACTTAATTTTTGTTTTCATATTATAACTTTAAATATTGTGCAATAAATGATAAAAATTTAATGTATTTAATTTTTAAAGTCCACTGAACTCTGTAAATGCATGCTACTGTCAGGGGAGTGTAATCTCCTTGGTTCTGCCTCATCTCAACAAAAATTTGAAGCGACGGACATTAAAGCCCTTGACATGTCACAGCTCTCAGACAGACCATGTTATAGCTCTCAGGTCTTGGACAGACCATATTATAGCTCTTGGGTCTCAAACAGACCGTGTTATAACTCTTAGACAGATCGGTGTTACAGCTCCATGTTACAGCTCAATTTTATTTAGAAAATAGCAGGAAAATACATCCTCAAGGAGTGAGGGCATGCTGACCCAAAGACGTGAAGAGAAGAGTGCTCTGGCCCTTTGGCTCCTCTTTTTATATGTCCCCCCCACCCCCACCCCCAGGCCTGCCCTATGTAAATTGGGCTAGCCAGAAGTGCTGTTTGTTCTACCTGAAGCCCTCACTCTGGCCCTCGGACCTTCCTTTGTTCTATTTTTGGAGGCTTTTCCCTTCCTTGTCTTTTAGCCACCGCCATTCTGGACTCCTATTTCCTATTCTAACTACCTAACACTACTAAAAACTCTCTCTCTACTAATAATTGTTAACTCCTAGAATTTTACACTATCAGTTCATCTGCCCAGAAACCCAACTAGTATTCAGTTGGGAGCACTGTAATGATGCACAGTCCCAGAGCTATAATCTCTTTAGATTGTTTTATGTATATATTTTTAGGCATTCAGTGTTCACCTTCGTTTATTTCCATGCTTCTCACATTAATATAATGCCATTATTAAACTTTGAAACTTATGAAATTAAGGATTTGCTGCTGAGATACAATCTTGTCCATGATTTAGTATCTAGTTCAGCCCAGTTCAGTTCAATCGCGTTCGACTCTTTGCGACCCTATGGACTGCAGCACACCAGGCCTCCCTGTACAGCACCAACTCCCGGAGCCTACTCAAACTCATGTCCATTGAGACAGTGATGCCATCCAACGATCTCATCCTCTGTTCCCTTCTTTTCCCACTTTCAATATTTCCCAGCATCAGGTCTTTTCCAATGAGTCAGTTTTTTAAATCAGGTGGTCAAAATATTGGAGTTTCAGTTTCAACATCAGTCCTTCCAATGAATATTCAGAACTGATTTCCTTTAGGATTGACTAGATGGATCTCCTTGCAGTCCAAGGGACTCTCAAGAGTCTTCTCCAACCCTACAGTTCAAAAGCATCAATTCTTCAGCACTCAGCCTTCTTTATAGTCCAACTCTCACATCCATACATGACTACTGGAAAAATTATAGCTTTGACTAGACGGACCTTTGTTGGCAAAGTAATGTCTCTGCTTTTTAATATGCTGTCTAGGTTGGTCATGGCTTATCTTCCAAGGAACAAGAGTCTTTTGATTTCTTCACTACAGTCATCATCTGCAGTGATTTCGGAGCCCCAAAAATAAAGTCTGTTACTGTTTCCCCATCTATTTGCCATGAAGTGATGGGACCAGATATCACGATTTATTTTTCTGAATGTTGAGTTTTAAGCCAACTTTTGCACTCTCCTCTTTCACTTTCATCAAGAGGCTTTTTAGTTCGTCTTCACTTTCTGCCATAAGGGTGGTGTCATCTGCATATCTGAGGTTATTGATATTTCTCCCTGCAATCTTGATTCCAGCTTGTGCTTCATCCAGCCCGACATTTTGCATGATGTACTCTGCATATAAGTTAAATAAGCAGGGTGACAATATACAGCTTTGACATACTCCTTTCCCAATTTGGAACCAGTCTGTTGTTCCATGTCCAGTTCTAACTATTGCTTCTTGACCTGCATACAGATTTCTTTGGAGGCAGGTGATGTGGTCTGGTATTTCCATCTATTGAAGAATTTTTCAAAGTTTGTTGTAATCCACACAGTCAAAGGCTTTGGCATAGTCAGTAAAGCAGAAGTAGATGTTTTTTATGGAACTCTCATGCTTTTTTGATGATCCAACAGGTGCTGGCAATTTGACCTCTTGTTCCTCTGCCTTTTCTAAATACATCTTGAACATCTAGAAGCTCAAGGTTCATGTACTGCTGAAGCCTGGCAGAATAGAAGCTGGTAAAGCAAAAATAACAGAATAAATACAGTGATTTCTAGTAAACTAGAGAATACAGGATCAAGAATATTCACTTTGTACAGAATTTGCAACACTTTTAGTACTGACTGTGCTGGAATAGTGAAAGGAGGAAAGAATACATAACTAGAAATAAGTATTTCCCTGGAAGGAGAATGGAAACCTCTATTAGGAGGCAAAGGAAGCCTATGAGACTTGTAGAGGGCTAAGAAGCTCCAATTTGTCTCTGACATCAAAATGACCAGTGGGAACCACTATATTAGAGAGTTATGAGACAACACAGCCTAAAGCCATCAGAATGTGAGAAATAAAAATAACCTTTAAGAGAGATTTTTCTTCCAGAATATGAAGATGGATATTAATGGTGAAACTACAAAGATTAGAATTCAAATTAAGCAGGGCTGCCCAGGAAAAAGTAAAGGTTAAAACAGAGCTTAAGAAGCAGAATATTGTAATGTTTTCGTGGCATCTTTAGGGTTTTCTATCTATAGTATCACGTCATCTGCAAACAGTGAGAGTTTTGCTTCTTTTCCATTATTAATTCCTTTTATTTCTTTTTCTTTTATTGCCATGTCTGTTATTGTTTAGTCTCTCTTTCAGGTCCAACTGTTTCTGATTGCATGAACTATAGTCTGCCAGACTCCGCTGTTCATGGGATTTTTCATACAGGAATACTGGAGTGGGTTGCCATTTCCTTCTCCAGAGGGTCTTCCCAATCCAGGGATCAAACCTGTGTTTCCTACAAGTCTTCTGTATTGCACATAGGATTCTTTACCACTGAACCACCAGTGAAGTCTGATCGCTGTGGCTAGGACTTTCAAAACTGCATTAAATAATAGTGATGTGAGTGAGCACCCATGTCTTGTTCCTGATCATAGAAGAAATGCTTTCAGTTTTTCACCAGCGAGAATAATGCTTGCTATGGGTTTGTTGTATATGGCCTTTATCATGGTTGAGTTATTTTCCTTTTATGCTCATTTTCAGGAAAGTTTTTATCATAAATGAGTGCTGAATTCTGTTGAAATCTGTTTCTGCATCTATTGAGTTTATCATATGGTTTTTATCTTTCAATTTGTTAATATAGTGTACCACATTGATTTGCATATATTGAAGAATCCTTGCATCCCTGGGATAAACCACACTTGATCATGGTGTATGATCCTTTTAATGTGTTGTTGGATTGCATTTCCTAGTATATTATGATGATTTTTTTCATCTTTATTCATCAGTGATATTGGCCTGTAATTTTCTGATCTTTTGTATGATCATTGTCTAGTTTTGGTATCAGGGTTATGGTGGCCTCATAGAATAAGTTTGGGAGTGTTCCTGCCTCTGCATTTTTTGAAGAGTTTGAATAGGATAGGTGTTCAGTGTTCAGTTAAGTCACTCAGTCTTGTCCAACTTTTTGCTGTGTCCCAGCTCTAGTCAAAATGATGGTTTTTCTAGTAGTCATGTATGGATGTGAGAGTTAGACTATAAAGAAAGATGAGCACCGAAGAATTGGTGCTTTTGAACTGTGGTGTTGGAGGAGACTCTTGAGAATCCCATGGACTGCAAGGAGACCAAATAAGTCAATCCTCAAGGAAATCAGTCCTGAATATTCATTGGAAGGACTGATACTGAAGCTGAAGTTCCAATAGTAAATTTATTTTTTGAGCAAAATATTTTTATTTATTTTTAAATATAGATTTATTTATTTTAATTGGAGGCTAATTACTTTACAATATTGAAGTAGTTTTGCCATACAGTGACATGAATCCGCCACAGGTGTACATGTGTTCCCCATCCTGAACCCCTCTCTCACCTGCCTCCCCTCCCATCCCTTTGGGTCCTTCCAGTGCACCAGCCCCGAGCACCTTGTCTCATGCATTGAACCTGGACTGGCAATCCGTTTCACATATGATAATATACATGTTTCAATGTCATTCTCCCAGATCATCCCACCCTCACCCTCTCACACAGAGTCCAAAGACTGTTCTATATATCTGTGTCTCTTTTGCTGTCTCACATATAGGGTTATCGTTATCATCTTTCTAAATTCCATATACATGCATTAGCATACTGTATTGGTGTTTTTCTTTCTGGCTTACTTCACTCTGTATAATAGGTTCCAGTTTCATCCACCTCATTAGAACTGATTCAAATGTATTCTTTTTAATGGCTGAGTAATATTCCATTGTGTATATGTTCCATAGCTTTCTTATCCATTCATCTGCTGATGGACATCTATGTTGCTTCCACGTCCTGGCTATTATAACCAGTGCTGGGATGAACATTACGGTACACGTGTTTCTTTCAATTCTGGTTTCCTCAGTGTGTATGCCCAGCAGTGGGATTGCTGGGTCATATGGCAGTTCTATTTCCAGTTCTTTAAGTAATCTCCACACTGTTCTCCATAGTGGTTGTACTAGTTTGCATTCCCACAAACCGTATAAGAGGGTTCCCTTTTCTCCAGACCCTCTCCAGCATTCATTGCTTATAGACTTTTGAATAGCAGTCATTCTGACTGGCGTGAAATGGTACCTCATTGTGGTTTTGATTTGCATTTCTCTGATAATGAGTGATGTTGAGCATCTTTTCATGTGTTTGTAAGCCATCTGTATGTCTTCTTTGGAGAAATGTCTGTTTAGTTCTTTGGCCCATTTTTTTGTGTGGATGTTTATTTTTCTGAAATTGAGCTGCAGGAGTTGCTTGTATATTTTTGAGATTAATTATTTGTCAGTTGCTTCATTTGCTATTATTTTCTTCCATTCTGAAGGCTGTCTTTTCACCTTGCTTATAGTTTCCTTTGTTGTACAAAAGCTTTTAAGTTTAATTAAGTCCCATTTGTTTATTTTTGCTTTTATTTCCAATATTATGGGAGGTGGGTCATAGAGGATCTTGCTGTGATTTGTGTCAGAGAGTGTTTTGCCTATTTTTCCTATGTTTTCTAGTTTCCTATGTTTTCTAGTTTCTGGTCTCATCTTTAGATCTTTAATCCATTTTGAGTTTATTTTTGTGTATGGTGTTAGCAAATGTTCTACTTTCATACTTTTGCAAGTGAATGACCAGTTTTCCCAACACCACTTGGTAAAGAGATTTTATTTTCTCCATTGTATATGCTTGCCTTCTTTTTCAAAGATAAGGTGTCCATAGGTGCATGGATTTATCTCTGGGCTTTCTATTTTGTTCCATTGACCTACATTTCTGTCTTTGTTTCAGTACCATACTTCCTTGATGATTGTAGCTTTGTACTAGATCCTGAAGTCAGGAAGGCAGTTTGTGTTTCCTCTTTATTGTGGACGTTCCTCACTGTGGGTGGGGTTGGACGGGTGGCTTGTCAAGGTTTCCTGGTTAGGGAAGCTAGTGTTGGTGTTCTGGTGGGTGGAGCTGGATTTCTTCTCTATGGAGTGCAATGAAGTTGTCCAGTAGTGAGTTTTGAGATGTCAATGGGTTTGGTGTGACTTTTGTCAGCCTGTATATTGAAGCTGGAAAAACAGACTGGTTCCAGATAGGAAAAGGAGTCCGTCAAGGCTGTATATTGTCACCCTGCTTATTTAACTTCTATGCAGAGTACATCATGAGAAACCCTAGGCTGGAAGAAGCACAAGCTGGAATCAAGATTGCTGGGAGAAATATCAATAACCTCAGATATGCAGATAACACCACCCTTATGGCAGAAAGTGAAGAGGAACTAAAAAGCATCTTGATGAAAGTGAATGTGGAGAGTGAAAAAGTTGGCTTAAAGCTCAACATTCAGAAAACGAAGATCATGGCATCTGGTCCCATCACTTCATGGGAAATAGATGGGGAAACAGTGGAAACAGTGTCAGACTTTATTTTGGGGGGCTCCAAAATCACTGCAGATGATGAA
>NW_011494653.1:269053-297077 GCF_000754665.1 Bison bison bison | reverse complement strand
GATGATGAAATTAAAAGACGCTTACTCCTTGGAAGGAAAGTTATGACCAACCTAGAGAGCATATTCAAAAGCAGAGACATTACTTTGCCAACAAAGGTCCGTCTAGTCAAGGCTATGGTTTTTCCAGTGGTCATGTATGGATGTGAGAGTGGGACTGTGAAGAAGGCTGAGCACCAAAGAATTAATGTTTTTGAACTGTGGCGTTGGAGAAGACTCTTGAGAGTCCCTTGGACTACAAGGAGATCCGACCAGTCCATCCTAAAGGAAATCAGTCCTGGGTGTTCCTTGGAAGGACTGATATTGAAGCTGAAACTGCAATACTTTGGCCACCTCATGCAAAGAGTTGACTCATTGGAAAAGACCCTGAGGGTGGGAGGGATTGGGGGCAGGAGGAGAAAGGGACGACAGAGGTTGAGATGGCTGGATGGCATCACCAACTCAATGGACATGAGTTTGGGTAATCTCTGGGAGTTGGTGATGGACAGGGAGGCCTGGCATGCTGCGATTCATGGAGTTGCAAAGAACGGAGTACGACTGAGTGACTGAACTGAACTGAATTAATATTGAAGCTCAGGGTTATGTTCCTTTGTTGCTGGAGAATTTGCATGGTATGTCTTGCTCTGGAACTTGTTGGCTCTTGGGTGGTGCTTGGTTTCAGTGTAGGTAGGGAAGCTTTTGATGAGCTCTTATCAATTAATGTTCCCTGGAGTCAGGAGTTCTCTGGTGTTCTCCACTTTTGGACTTAAGCCTCCTGCCTCTGGTTATTAGTCTTATTGTTACAGTAGCCTCAACTTCTGCATCTATACAGCACCGATGGAAAAACATCGAGGTTAATGATGAAAAGTTTCTGCACTGTGAGGGATACCCAGAGAGTTTCACAGAGTTACATGGAGAAGAGAATGGGGAGGAGGGATATAGAGGTGACCAGGAGCAGAAGAGGGGGAATCAAAACAGGAGAGAGCAAGCTAGCCAGTAATCACTTCACTATGTGCTCTCCAGAGTCTGGATCCCTCAGAGATGTTCATGGAATTACACAGAGAATAGAAGAGGGAGGAAGGAGACAGTGGTGTCCAGGAGAAGAAAAGGGGGAATCAAAATGAGAGAGACAGATCCAGCCAGTAATCAGTTCTCTAAGTGTTCTCCACAGCCTGGAACACATGAAGAGATTCACAGAGTTGGGTAGAGAGGAGAAGGGGGAGGGAGGAGATAGAGGCGACCTGGTGAAGAAAAAGGAAAGTCAAAAAGGGCAGAGAGCAATCAAGCCAATAATCTCCCTCCCAGGTAAAAATGGGTACTGAAAATTGGGTTCTTAAATGTACAAAATTGATAACAAATACCAAAAGACAAAGATTAAAAATCTAGAGTAGAGGTTAGATTCTCAAAAATACAATATTTAAAAACAAAACAAAATCACAAAAATTATAAAATATATATATGAAGTTTGCTTTAAAAATAGGGTATTTTTCTTTTCAAGGTAATAGTAGGTTTAAAAAATGAAAATTAAAGGAGTAATAGAGGACTTAAATTTTTTTTAATTTAAATTTAAAAAATGATAATAGTAAAAATATATCTAGGAATTTCCTTGGAGCTGTTGTGGACAGTGTGGATTCAGTTCATTTTCAGATAGTTACTTGATCTGACTTATACTTCTCAAGATGTATAGGCTCCTTCCTATGTAGTCAGTGCTAACTACAAGGTTTTAATCTGTTACACCTGTCACTTCCAAAGCGGTTTCCTCTGTTTATTTTAGCTTCTTCTCTGCTGGTCTCTTCAGTATTTAATTTCCGCCCTGACATGAGGGGGTGATGGTGGTCACTTTTTTAGACTCACTTGTTCAGTCGTGCTGTGGGGAGGGAGGAACACTGCAAACAAATATCACTGGCGTGTGTGAGGAGTGCTCACAGTGTTTCAGCCACACTGGGTTTGCACCCTGCGCACTGTGTGCTTTCATGGTCTACACTTCTCAGGCTCTAGGTTGCTTTGCTGGGAACTGTCTGAGGCGGGTCCTAGGTTGCATGTACTTCCCAAGTCTAAGTCACTCAGTTTCAGGTTCTCGGGTACTCCACAAAGGTGCAGACTCAGTTGGGTCTGCATTTTGTGCCCTTCCCAGGTCCGAGCAGCTCAGATGACCAGGTGCTTGGCTAGCACAGTCACCCCCAGGTGTGGGGTGCATCTTATCGTCTCCCCCGTCCCAGCCTCTGGGTTTTCTGAGTGTACAATGGGTGTGCCTTCTCAGGTGTGCTGTGTGTCTCTTCTGGGGAGCTGATCTCTGGCTGTGACCCTCCCAGCAGATGTCAACCATCCAGAATCCCAAGAAGTCTTGGTTAGCAACAAAGCCTGCTTGCAGTTTGGTAGAGGATGCCTCTCTGGGGTCGTGATTGCTCCCTTTTGGCTCTGGCTGCCCCTGCCTGCCTGTCTCCAGCGGGGGATGGGCCGATCCACAGCCAACTAGCTCTCCTCAGTCCTTTGTTCTGTGAGGGGGCCTGGCAGTGTCTTAGGTTAGGGCTTTTCGGGGAATAGTTCTCTGTCTCTCTCTTTTTTTTCCCTCTCTCTCTCTGGCTATCCCACAGTCTGGGTTGCTATCTCACCTTAATTTCCTCAAATTGCCCTCGGGGCATTCAGGCCTGGTCCTTACACTAAGCAATGCAGCCTGTGTCTCCCTGTCCAGCACCTGCTTGTTAGTGGCAGATGCGAGCTTCCGGGCTGCTTCTCTGCTGGGAGTTGCCATTAGGCGTGTAATCTGTGGGTTTTGATTATTTATTTTTCCTCCCAGTTATGTTGCCCTCTGAGATTCCAAGACTTGCCACAGACCGCCAGTGAGATTGTTTCCTGGTGTTTGGAAACCTCTCTTTTTCTAAGACTCCCTTCCTGGGACGGATCTCCGTCCCTACCTCTTTTGCATCTCTTTTTATCTTTTATATTTTGTCCTACCTCCTTTTGAAGACAATGGACTGCCTTTCTGGATGCCTGATGTCCTCTGCCAGCATTCAGAAGTTGTTTTGTGGAATTTGCTCAGGGTTCAAATTTTCTTTTGATGAATTAGTGGGGAAGAAAGTTGTCTCCCATCCTATTCCTCCATCATCTTAGCTAGTATCCCCAATACTAAAATTTTATGGTAACTTAGTATGCATGTTGATTCTACCATTATTTGTATAGCTATAATGTCATTTCCATTTTGTCATGCTTTTATTCCCACCTTGTAACTTATGATACAGAGGCCAAGATTTAAGGGCAGCAATTCATTATATCAATATCAGTTCCGTTCAGTTCAGTCACTCAGTCATGTCCAACGCTTTGTGACCACATGGACTGCAGCATGCCAGGCTTCACTGTCCATCACCAACTCCTGCAGCTTGCTCAAACTCATGTCCATCGAGTCAGTGATGCCATCCAATCTTCTCATCCTCTGTCATTCCCTTCTCCTCCTGCCTTTAATTTTTCCCAGAATCAGAGTCTTTTCCAAAGATTCAGTTATTCGCATCAAGTGGCCAAAGTATTGGAGTTTCAGCATCAGTCCTTCCAATGAATATTCAGGATTTATTTCCTTTAGGATGGACTGGTTTGATCTCCTTGCAGTCCAAGGGACTCTCAAGAGTCTTCTCCAACACCACAGTCAAAAAGCATCAGTCCTTTGGTGCTCAGCTTTCTTCATGGTCTAACTCTCACATCCATACATGGCTACTGGAAAAACCATAGCTTTGACTAGATGGACCTTGTTGGCAAAGTAATGTCTCTGCTTTTTAATATGCTGTCTAAATTGGAATTAGCTTTTTTTTTTCCCAAGGAACAATTTTTTTTTTTTTTTTTTAAATTTCATAGCTGTAGTCACCATCTTCAGTGATTTTGGAAACCAAGAAAAGAAAGTCTGTCACTGTTTTCATTGTTTCCCCATCTATTTGCCATGAAGTGATGGGACTGGATGCCATGGTCTTAGTTTTTTGAATGTTGAGTTTTAAGCCAACTTTTTCAGGTGTTAACTCTTCTCTAAATATTTGATAGAGTTCTCCTATGAATCTGTCTGGCACTGGGCTTTTGTTTGATGGAAGATTTTTTTTTTTTTAATCACAGTTTCAATTGTGACCAATCATATATTAAAGCATATGTATGGAATCTATAAAACTGGTATTGATGAACCTATTTGCAGGGAAGGAATAGAGATGCAGATGTAAAGTCAGATTTGTGGACACAGTGGGGGAAGGAGAGGGTGGGACGAATTGAGAGAACTGTATTGACATATATACACTACCGTGTGTAAAATATTCATAGATAGTTACTAGTAAGCTGCTATATAACACAGTGAGCCCAGTCCAGCACTCTATGATGATCTAGAGGGATGGGATGGATGGTAGGGGTTAGAGGGATGTTCAAGATTGAGGGGATATATGTACACGTTTGGCTGATTCACATTGTCATACAGCAGAAACCAATACAACATGGTAAAGCAATTATCTTTCTTTTTTTTTTTTTTAAGGGGCAGAATCAGAGAGCAGATGAGAGAACTCTTATTTGAAACGTATTTTTTGTGTGTGCATATATTTATCCAAATAGTATATATACAAATCAATTTATTTCACAAGATGAAAATACCTGTTTTTGAGGGCCAAAGTATGTCCCCCACAAATTCATATGATGAAGTCCTAATACCAGTACCTCAGAATGTGACTATATTTGCAGATATTATCTTTAAAATAGTAACTGTTAAAATGTAATTAGGGTGGAAAAGTGAAAGTGAAGTCATTCAGTTTTGTCTGACCCATTGCGGCCCCATGGACTGTAGTCTTCCAGGCTCCTCTGTCCATGGGATTTTCCAGGCAAGAATATTAGAGTGGGTTGCTATTTCCTTCTCCAGGGGATCTTCCTGACCCAAGAATCGAACCTGGCTCTCCAGCTTGCAGGCAGACTCTTTACTATCTGAGTCACTGGGGAATCAAATGAAAGTGAAAGTTGCTCAGTCCTATCTGACTCTTTGTAACTCTATGGCCTATATAGTCCAGGAAGTTTCCCAGGCCAGAATACTGGAGTGGGTAGCTTTTTCCCTTCTCCAGAAGATCTTCCCAACCCAGCAATCGAATTGGGGTCTCCTGCATTGCAGGCAGATTCTCCACCAACTGAGCTATCAGGGAAGCCCCTAATCATATAATACCATGTTTCTCATAAGATGAGGTCACAACTATATACAAAATGAAAGCCATATAAAGACATAGGGAGGAGACGATGGTCATCTGCAAGCCAAAGGAAGAGTCCTCAGACAAAACCAACACTGCTGACACCTTGATCTTGAACTTCTAGCTGCTTCATTTTGTTGAAGTTGCTATTTGTATTTTTATGTATGTGGTAGGTTAGTTACATCTCTCAACCTTGGAGAAATGACCCTCTACAGGAGACTTCCTATGCATCCCAACAGTGTACCACCCTCTTGTCACTCAAGCTGTATGCTCTAGTGGTTGCCCTTAAAAGGGCTATGCAGATCCTTCTTTTGTGGCAAGCTGATTATGTGGGTGGTGTGGTAGGCTTGTTTGACTCCTATTCTGGTTGTTTGCCAGGCCTTGCTTTGTGTATGCTACTTGCTGCTTTTTAGTATGGACCTGTTTAGGAGATGGATGGTTGCTGAACCCTACATGGTCTTGGGGGTGAGTGCTGGATCACTGGTGGACAGAATCAACATTTAGAGACTCCAGGTATATTGCCACAACTGGCAGGTGAACCCAGGTCCTGGGGTTAATGCCTGACTATTGACAGGCAGAATTGATTCCTGGAATCTGGCTTCCATGTCTAGGGATCACAGAGCTCATTTCAGATTGTTGATGTGGGAGCCTATTTCCTGACACAATTGGTTATTTTGTCCAATGTATTCTGATGGTTGTGTTGCCCAGCCAGTGGTCAGAACAAGGGCCCAGATCATCCCAGCATAGGGTCTGGCCTGTTGGTGGACTTGTTCCATAGGCTTTGGGATCATAGTTATCTAACTTCTTATGTCTGCCCCTGGTGGGTGAGACTTGTCTGGAGGCTTACTTGCAGGAAAAGCCAATGCTTGCCCACTGGTGGGAGGACCTAATTCTTGGTCCTCTAGTGAACAGGTTGAATGCTGGCCCTCTAGTCAAAGTTGAGTCTAGTGATGGCTATGGGTCCAAGAAGACTTTAGGCAACCTGTCTGCTGATGACTGGGGCTGTGTGTCCCCTCCCAGTGAGTTGTTTGGCCAGAGGCATCCCAGCACTGGTGCCTACAGGCTGTTAGGTGGGGCCAGGTCTTGGTGGTAGTGAGCCAAGATGTCAGCTGCCAGAAGCAGCAATGTTCATGCAGTTGGCTGTTCCCAAATATGTCTGAAAGCAGTATCCATGTCACCAAGGGTTAGCTGCAGTCACCCTCTGCCTCTGCAGGAGCCTCTACAAGACCAGCAGTTATGTCTGGCCCAGGCTTTTATCAAATTCCTGCTTTTGTCCTGGGTCCTCGTGCACATGAGATTTTGTGCATGCCCTTTAAGAGTAGAGTATTTCCCCCAGTCCTGTGGGACTCCTGCAATTAAGCCCCACTAGTCTTCAAAGCCAAGTATTCTGGGGGCACTTCTTACCTATGTTGGATCCCTCAGCTAGGGAATCTGTTTTAGGGCTCTAAACTCTCACTTTCATGGGAGAAAATCTGTTATATAATTTTTCTCTAGTTTGTGGGTTGCCTACCCCAGGGGTAATGAGATTTGATTATATTTTCAATCTGCCCTTTCAATACATCTTATTGTGAACCCTCATGTATTTAGTTGTAGATATTTTCTGATAGGTTTCAGTTTTTTCACTGATGGTTATTCTTAAGATAGTTGTGATTTTGGAGTGCTCATGAGAAGGGGTGAACTCATCTTTCTACTCCACCATATTGGCTGCTTTAGGCAATTGATTTTTGACTTGCCAACATGACTTGCTTTTGCCAACAGAATATGAGGGAAAATGATGCTGTGCCAATTCTGGGCAAAAAGGCTTAAGGCATTGTAAGATTCCTTCTTGTTCATTTTGTGGTCCTTTTAACTTATGAAATGAGCATGTCTTGGTCCAAGGAGAATGAAGACACATGAAGCAAACTTCAGTCAGACCTTCAGCCTGAAGTGGAGCCTTACAGCTATTTCACAAACCTGTTAGCAAGAAAAGTAAAAGTTAATTATTATAAATCACTAAGAGTATGCAGAAATACCTGTATAACACAAGTTGATAATGCTGCAGGGTACTGGGAACTCTTATTCTATGCTGATGGGAAGTTAAGTTGTTCTAGCAAGTTTACAAATTATTTTGTGATGATTGATAGGTAGGTGATGATTGCAAGGAGATCCAACCAGTCCATCCTAAAGGAAATCAGTTCTGGGTGTTCATTGGAAGGACTGATGTTGAAGCTGAAACCCCAATACTTTGGCAACCTGATATAAAGAGCTGACTCATTTGAAAAGACCCTGATGTTGGGAAAGATTGAAGGCAGGAGGAGAAGGGGACGACAGAGGATGAGATGGTTGGATGGCATCACTGACTCAATGGACATGAGTTTGGATAAACTCCAAGAGTTGGTGATGGACAGGGAGGCCTAGTGTGCTGCGGTTCATGGGGTTGCAAAGAGTCAGACACGACTGAGTGACTGAACTGAACTGATAGGTTGGTAGCTTGCTAGCTAGCCAGCTAAATAGATAGATAGTAGGTTGGTAGACAGATAAATATAGATTAATAAATTTATATATCCTATAAGTAAAAAGAAAAAAAAAATCCACTTCTAGTTAAGAGGCCTAGCAAAAACGTGTGTGTTTGTGCACCCAAAGACAGACTTATAAATGTTTTTAACAATATGTTTCTAATCAACAAAAATGGATAACAAAAAAGATTTTCATTAATAATGGATGGATAAAGAAATCTTGGTATATTCAATGAATGGGGCAATGTTTAGAAATAAAAATAATGTTTCACACAACAGCATGAATCTTAAACATAAAATTGAGTAAAAGAAGCCTGACACAATACAGGCAATAATATATTATTTATATGAATTATAAAACCATCCCAGTTTATTCTTCAGTGATGAAGTAAAGATAGTGGTTACTTTTAGGAGTAGAGGTAATGAGTGGATGGGGACATGAAAGGGGTTTATATGGAACTTGTAATATTCTGTTCTTTCACTTGGATGGGGTTTACATGAATACATTTACTATGTAAGAGTTTGAGCTGAAAGTTTATAATTTGTGCCATTTTTTAGTATTTTATATACTAAAAGGATTGGAGAAGGCAATGGCACCCCACTCCAGTATTCTTGCCTGGAAAATCCCATGGACGGAGGAGCTTGGTAGGCTGCAGTCCATGGGGTCGCTAAGAGTTGGACACAAATGAGTGACTTCATTTTCACTTTTCACCTGCATGCATTGGAGAAGGAAATGGCAACCCACTCCAGTATTCTTGCCTGGAGAATCCCAGGGATTGGGGAGACTGGTGGGCTGCCGTCTATGGGGTCGCACAGAATTGGACACGACTGAAGTGACTTAGCAGCAGCAGCAGCATACTAAAAGGATAGAGAAATTTAGTCTTTGGAGTTAGACTGACTAGATTTTAAGAACACATCATGCACACTTTATTTACCTTCATTTGTATTATTTATTGCTAATGATAGGGCAATAAAACCTGGATATTGAGATGAGGTGTCTTAAAATGACTGGTCAATTTTCAGATAATTCTTTTAAATCAAAAGAGGTGTTTGGAGAATGTACATGTGCCTCCATGCTGTTTCTGTCACCAGCCGGAACTATAGACCAGATATGGGACTGGATTAAAGAAAAGCCAGATTCAGACTGCAAAACTTCCACACAAAATTCTCAAACTTACATGTGGTTCCAGTTGACAAAGACTTAATTCACTTAATTCCTTGCTATCTCTCAATTTCCATATCAAAAGTAAATCCCCGAGGTGATGGATGTGTTACTGACTCAGTGAACGGAATCTTTTCACAGTGTATATATATATATCAAGCTATCATGTTCTACACTTTAAATATCTTACAATTATATTCATCACTTGTACTTCGAGAAAGCTGAAAAACAAGGAAGAGAACATAGCTGGGATTTAAGAAGGAAGCCAATTGGGGGAAAAAAAAACAACAGTAAACCCCAGAGATAGCGGTCACGACCTCTTCAAAATGAGCATGCCTCTTTTCTGTCACGTGTGCTATTGCACGTCAACCTAGACCCTCTGTTCTATTGTTAGAAAGTCTATCACAGCCTTATGAGTCATAGCCATTCAGGACTTTAAGTGCTTCTCTCTACCTGAAATTAATTCTTCTCCAGACTAGGATTCAGGGATTTGTTTGGAGAACGGGGAACAAATCAACCTAAACTTTGTTTCACTATATCTTTTGCTCCTTTGGATCATCATTAGGCAATTTTTATCCTTAATGAACCAAAAGACTATAATATAACAACAACAGTAATAGTTATGTAGTTACAGTAATTTTCCAACTACTTCTCCTGCTTAGGATTTTAAACTCTTCCTCAACCAACCAATAGTAATCCTTAGCACACCTCATCTCAATTTCCAGGTTTTATTGCCCTGTTATTAGGGACAATAGAGTAGAAATACATCATACATATTTTATTTACAGTTTTACTGTGCACACGTTAAAGTAGAATATGTATTTTCATCACAAATTTCTCATAATTTGAGACTTAGCAACAAGGAACAATTGCTTCTTTAATGGAAATCTGATATACCATTTTCTTTTTTTTTACCTGACCCATATAAGTTGTATCTGATTATCCATAATTCTTTATTTACTGACATAGGAGAACCTGAAACAACAACCAAACAGTTAATAAGCATCCACAATCACTGGACAATCTCCCACACATTTTTACAATAAAATTAATTTTTATAGTAATCTCAGGTTCTTTACCATCTGAGCTACCAGGGAAGCCTTCCCAGTAATTTCCTACAGTAGCAATTAGTTTATCCATCTTACACACATGGAAACTGAGGTTCTCAAAGTGATATGGTATATATCAAATGGTATTTACTTTGGAGAGAATTAATTGAATTCAATGTTCAGTTTCTCCATATATAATATTAGTAAGTTAGGAAAGATAACAATGATTCTTATGCTCAGTTAAATATACATTTAATGTTTGATAAACAAAATAATACAAAAACTATAGTGTAATCACCTCAATAAATACTAGATACATTTCCCTTAACTTCAGAGAGAATAAAATGTCCAGAAAATTAAAAAAAAAAAAAAAACTTGTAAGTGGCAAACCATGTTTCAAACTCAAATCTGAAAGACTCAAAAGCTTGTATTTTTTATCCCTTGTCTAAAGAATAGATGGATTTTAGGGAAGTATGGTAATACTGGAAAACAGGCCAGGTTTTCTACCAAGTGCTCTAGATATGGTGACAATATTTTAGAAAATACTATGTTATTTCCACATTGTTTTAAGGCTGAGAGTGTAAAAAAGAGTTGCTATAATTATCCAGTCAACTGTAAAGCTTGTATTTATTTAAAATAAAACTGTATGTAATATATTTGTTATTAAGACTACTAAAATATAGCTCCTTAGTTTATAAAATAGTAGTAAAAGCTAAAACAAACAGTAGAAGCACTGAATGCCAAATGCCACTCAAAATGTAAATGCAGTAATATATTAATAAATACAAAAATGTTCTTTAATTTAATGCAATTTGATGACAAAAAGAAACAATCGATATTCAGGAAGAGAGTCCCTAGTCTTGATTGTTAGAAACAATCAAGCTAACCAAATATGCTAGTTTTGTTGTACTAACAGTTAATCCTGACAAAATAGATTCTTGCCAATTGCCTCTTCTCCTCATTTAAAATAATTGATAAGAATCACAAAGAGGGTGAAGAGAATGACAATAGCAACAATTCAAAATATTGTTAGGTTTTACTATGGAAAGAGACTCAGGATATCAGTTGAGTAAATATTTTCCTGTATGTTATCTAAAGATACCTGTGAGGTACTAGATTCATCTGGGTAAAACAAACAAAAATATATCCCAGGCATACTATTTTTAAAGTGTATGTATATGTTGTTATGATATACACCCAAACATTTGGTAAATGTGTACTATTCAAACAACCATTAACTTTATGTACTGTCTCAAATTATGCATGACCAAGAAAAAATTATCACCATGTAGAATAATAAACATATTTTTGTGTTAAGTAATCTAAGATTCCACTTCTATAATGGCTGAGAAGATCTGATCAAATCTGTCCTCCCACAGATAATAACCATAAATCCTAAAAAGCAAGACATTAAACCTACTTGAAGGCATTAGAAAATTAACAAAAAGCAAGTAGAAACTAAAGGAGAGTTTAAAATTGAAAGAAAAAGAAAAAAAAATACTGGGTAGGTTTCAGGATTTTAGCCTAAGTACCACGTGAAGCAGCTAAAATTCAAAAGAAAACCTGCAGTTTTAGTGGTTTGAAGATCAAGAAAATAGAATTCAAAGAAACTAAAACCGTTGAGACTTGAGGCAGGAAATCCTGGAAAAGAGAGAGGGAAACCAAATTCCTATAAATAAATCTGTTCAAATATCTGCTAAAACCTAAACCATGAATGCATGGGGGAAAATCCAAATAACCAAAAACTGACCAAAAATTTAAGCTTCCACTCTCCACAGAGGAGATAGAGCTTGCCTCTTCAGATTACTGTAACAAAATCTATAATTTTTATATTACATGCATTGATTTGTATCTCTATATTTAGTACTTATACCCATCAAATCTCAGTAGTAGAGACTTGTTCTCTGCTAACAATGTGATCCCCTGTACAAATCCAATCTCTCCCGATACTTACATAGGTTATCCAAGAAATTTGCCCAGAATTTCCCCATCCTGTAAACAGTTTTAGAACTATTTAGAGTTATCTTATTGCATGCAAGGAGGACATGAATCTGGAAATGCAGGGGAAGAGTACTCTATACTGAATGTGTGTTTCCCCACCCCTCCGCAGATTCATATGTTGAAAACCAATCCCCAGTTTGGTGGTATTCATTGGTGGGATCTTTGGGAGATGATTTGGTCATGAGGGCAGATCTCTCATAAATGAATTTTGTGTCCTTATAAAAAAGACCCCAGAAAGCTTCTGCACAGCAAAGAAACCATCAAGAAAATGCAACATACTGAATGGGAGAAAATATTTGTTAATCATATATCTGATAAGGGGATAATATTTAAAATATATAGAGAACTCATACAACTCAATAACACAAAACAATCAATTAAAAACTGAAAAGAAATACCTGAATAAACATTTTTTTCCAAAGAAGGTAATACAGATGGCCAACAAATTCTTGAAAAGTTAATCTACATTATTAATCATCAGAAGAATGAAAACAGAAATCTCAATGAGATAACACAGTGTACGTTTTAAAATGACTATTATCAAGAAGACTAGGAATAGCAAGTGTTGGTAAGGAAGTGGAGAAAAGGGAATCCTCATTCACTGATTTTGGGACTGTAAGTTAGCATGGCCACTATAGAAAACAGTATGAAAATTCTTCAAAAAATTAAAAATAGAATTTCCATATGCCCCAGTAATTCCAATTCTGGGCATCCACCTTAAAATATATATGTATCCCTATGTTCACTGTAGCATTATTTACAAAAGCCAAGATATGGAAAAATACCTAACTGTTGGTAAATGGGTGAATGGATAAAGGAATTGTGCTATAAATATACATTAAGGTATATTTAAGGTATAACTTCATAGATACAGAGAACAGGTTGTTGATTGGGAGAGTTAAGGGGTAGAATTGGGGAGAAATGGGTGAATTGTTTTTGACATTGTTTTTAGTTTAAATAAATTGAATATAAAAAGTGCTTTAAATTGCAAAGTAGTTAAACACAGAGCTAAAAGTTAAACAATTCTGTTTGATTACAAAACCTATGAAATTTATACCACAAAAACTTTCAGGCAAAATAGTTCTAATCATATTGTTTCACCATATGTTTACTCAAAGAACACATATTATTAAAGATCATTTTTTTATTTAAAATTATATGTTTGATAAAAGAGAGTCATTATTTCTTGAAAAGTTTGAAGAAATGTTTTAATTTATTTCAATTTTAAAGTGTAAGTAAGTTTATATCCATACAATTATATTGATAAACTGGTTATATTAACCCAAAATTTAAGTAAGATTATCAGGGAACCATAACTCAACCTTATTTTAATTGAGACACAGTCTACAATTTAGAATGTTCAATAAAACCTTTTATTACTATGCAAGCTGTATGTAAAATGTTGTATTTGAATGTGAAAAGTGTCCATCAACTAATCAAGATAGCTCTTCATTATTGTCACTTCTCTTGCAAGTATCAAAGTGGAAATCTGAATGCTATTTAAAAACTGAAAAATTAAGCTTTTAGTTTATAAGTAGGTTACAGACAAGGAATTTATAATCTAAGCTACGACTTGTTTAAAAATATTGTAAGAGGAACCTAATGAAAAAAGATGATGGATATACTAAAGAAGCTGTCCTGAATTGTATGAGTTGAAGACTGAATTTGGCAGGTTCTGAAGATCATGCAGATCTTCAAGTGTTCATGTATGAGAAGTATGTTATTGTATAGGGACTTAGGCTCTGAAGTCAGACAGACCTATTAAAATTAATCATTCCTCTTACTTGTTCTATGTAACCTTGTCTATTGAATATTATTAATATATAAATTTTCTGTGACTTAGGTGTCCTATTTGTCAAATGAGGACTATTAGAATATTTAATAGAGAGCTTAGCTTTTTGAAAATGAATTCTAGTTTCTGTGTAGAGGAAAAAAAAATGTGAGGATTGGAAAAGCAATAGACTTCTTTATATTTTACATACTGAAAGTTACTAAGTCATTATTCATAGTAATGCCTCAATTCTAATCAGTTTAAACCCAAAGGCGATACTTGAGTTATGAATATCACCTAGTAGAAAACATTTTTTTTTCCAAAAATGATTCACTGAATAGGACCTAAAAAAAAACCCATCAAAATTTTCAATTCCTCATTTGCCCAGAGTAAAATAACTACACATTGTCAAGATTTTACTTGTTTATTTGGAAAATTAAGTAAGAAAAGAAAATATTTGAAAAGAAAGCATCATTTCTTCTTCTGTGCTAGACCTTTTACATAGTTTATTTCCTTTAACCATTTTAATCTCTAAAGGTTAGCTATTGTAAGTCTCTTAGGTGAGAAAGTTTATCTCACCCAAATAATTTATCAATTAAAATAGATGACCACTTTCTATAAAATTATTTTTATTTATACATCTTAATTTTGACTCCAGGAAGCTGTATTCACATGCTTTGCTCAGTTAATATCTATAATCAGTATATAAGATCCTTTGTTTTGATGTAACAAATCGCCTTTTGATTTTTTATGATAGAAGACCAACATTTTCCACGTCCTGAATTTAATAACTCCTCCTCCGGCTGAAATCTTAACCAAAGTCTGACTATTCTTCCCCTTTAACTGTGCTGTTGTTGTTTGTTTACTTAGTTGAGGATAGACAGCTTCTCATTTTTCTCTTCTGTAACATGCCATAGTCATAATGTACATATTTCTCATAGAGACTTTAATTTCTTCTGTATGGATACCCTAATGCAGCATAAAGAAACCTCACTGTCATTCTTCTTTGGAGGTAAAGGAAACAAAACAGAACCAGCAGGGAAGCAACCATATTCAGCAGATTGGTACTTCTTCCATTGAATCTTTGAATTGAGCATGCTGAGGTTAGGATGAATTAGGAAAAAACAAATATTTATTTTGTTTCATGGAAGTTCAGAAATGTGATATTTAGTGCCATTACTTTAAGGAAATGTTGAGGAAAAATAAAGCCACGTAAACAAGGAACACCGCATACAGACTACAAGCTCTTACCCAGTTACCATTTAAGACTTCATCTTGCCTGTTGGCTTCTTGGCATTTTGATTGGAATCATTTTGCATTTGCATAAAGTATTTCTAGTCTTAAGTCTTTCTAAACAAAGATGGTATATCTTTTAATTATGCTAAAGAGAAAGAATTATTAAGGACAAAAGAAAGAAAAATGATGAGAATGATTATAAATGAATGGGTAGTTACTTGTGAATACAATTATAAATTAGTACGATTTTTCTGGAAGAAAATTTGCAAGATCTGTCCAAGTGTTAAATCTTTCTAGACCTTCAAACTCTACTTTTAGAATATATTGTAGAGTAATGATAAATCCCAAGGGCAAATATCTGCATTTAGATTAATATGCCCAGGGACGGGGGAGCCTGGTGGGCTGCCGTCTATGGGGTCGCACAGAGTTGAACACGACTAAAGTGACTAAGCAGAAGCAGCAGCAGCCATATATTTATATGTAGTAATGTTTTATACATACATATTCTTATACAGCAAAAACAGTTATAATTCATAAAATACTATCTACTAAACACAAGCCACTGTTGGGCTTTACTTATCCTACTCATTAAATCCTGAGAACATTGTTATTAGAAGAACAGCATTCACTACTACTGATGTTCCATGTAATGTGACTGCAGGACCCAGCTGTTAAAGAAACAACGTATTGTAGTAGAAATGAAGGAACAGAAATTAAAAGATAGAAATTTAACTTTAATAAATAGAATTATTAGACAAATATGCAATGTAATAGAAATCACCATTTAAATGATATCAAGGAGATATTCATAGGCCTACAAAAATGTTCAAAATATACATAATCATATATGTATTGTAGGCAAATATATGAAAATCCCTGAAGTGTACTATGCAAAAATGATCTTCATGACCCAGATAATCACAATGGTGTGATCCCTCACCTAGAGCCAGATATCCTGGAAAGTAGAATCAAGTGGGCCTTAGGAAGAGTCACTACAAACAAAGCTAGTGGAGGTGATGGCATTCCAGTTGAGCTATTTCATATCATAAAAGATGATGCTGTGAAAGTGCTGCAATCAGTATGCCAGCAAATTTGGAAAACTCAGCAGTGGCCACAGGGCTGGAAAAGGTCCATTTTCATTCTAATCCAAAAGAAAGGCAATGCCAAAGAATTCTCAAACTGCTGCACAATTGCATTCATCTCACACATTACTAAAGTAATTCTCAAAATTCTCCAAGCCAGGCTTCAACAGTACATGAACCATGAACTTCCAGATGTTCAAGTTGAATTTAGGAAAGGCAGAAGAACCAGAGATCAAATTGCCAACATCCGTTGGAGCATCGAAAAAAAAGGAGAGTTACAGAAAAACATCTACTTTTGTTCTATTTACTATGCCAAAGCCTTTAACTGTGTGGATCACAACAAACTGTGGAAAATTATGAAAGAGATGGGAATACCAGACCACCTGACCTGCTTATTGAGAAACCTGTATGCAAGTCAGGAAGCAACAGTTAGAACTGGACATGGAACAACAGACTGGTTCCAAATCAGGAAATGAGTATGTCAAGGCTGTATATTGTCACCTTGCTTATTTAACTTATATGCAGAGTACATCATGAGAAACATTGGGCTGGATGAAGCACAAGCTGGAATCAAGATTGCCGGGAGAAACATCAATAACCTCAGATATGCTGATGACACCACCCTTATGGCAGAAAATAAAGAAAAACTAGAGTCTCTTGATGAAAGTGAAAGAAGAGAGTGAAAAAGTTGGCTTAAAACTCAACATTCAAAAAACAAATATCATGGCATCTGCTCCCATCACTTCATGGCAAACAGATGGGAAAACAAAGGAAACAGTGAGACACTTTGTTTTCTTGGGCTTCAACATCCCTGCAGATGGTGACTACAGCCATGAAATTAAAAGACGCTTGCTCCTTGGAAGAGAAGTATGGCCAACCTAGACAGCATATTAAAAAGGAGAGACGTTACTATGCCAACAAAGGTCCATCTAGTCAAAGCTATGGTTTTTCCAGTAGTCATGTATGGATGTGAGAGTTCGACTATTAAGAAAGCTGAGCACCGGAGAATTGATGCTTTTGAACTGTAGTGTTGGATAAGACTCTTGAAAGTCCCTTGGACTATAAGGAGATCCAACCAGTCCACCCTAAAAGAATCAGTCCTGAATATTCATTAGAAGGACTGACTGATACTGTAGCTAAAACACCAATACTTTGGCCACCTGATGTGAAGAACTGACTCATTGGAAAAGACCCTAATTCTGGGAAAGATTGAAGGCATGAGAAGAAGGAGATGACAGAGGATGAGATGGTTGGATGGCATCACTAACTCGATGGACATGAATTTGAGTAAACTATGAGAGTTGGTGATCGGCAGGGAGGCCTGGCATGCTGCAGTCCATGGGGTCACAGTCAGACACAACTGAGTGACTGAACTGAACTGAAGCCTGAAGTATGTTTATATCATAGTTTATATGCACATTCATATGCATGCATACATAAATAAGCATATATATATACCTGTTTTTATACGTATTTGTGTGTATGTATGTATATATGTGTATATAAATATATATGCTTGTGTATGGAGATGTTTTTCCTGATATCTTTGTGTATGTTTCAATAGAGTTATATACCCACATGGAGACATATGCAAATGTACACATGCATGTGCATATCTAAATGCATATCTGTGTACCGATGTGTGTATATATGTATTCAAATTCATGTGTATATGTCTATTCATGTATGCATACATGATGTCTATAAGTAGGTTGACATGTTTGTATATGCTTTCTAACAATGTCACAAACATTCATATATACATGTATGCTTACATATGAGCATATTTAAAAATATTTTGTAGGTCATTTTGTCACTGAAAGATTGCAAATTTTGCCAAATAATTTATGGACATATAATCCCTTTTCTAAGCTGGGGAGATAAGATGGTAATGATATTGGTATTGATGGTATTGATCAGCTGTCTCACTCAATCTTTTGAAAAGAGAAACAAATTTAATTTGAAATATAACTGCAATAGAGCTGAAAAATAAGAAAGAATAGCGTTAGGACAATTTTTTTCCAAATATTCATGAAAACTAGGAAGCAGATGTTAATTATTTGATGGAGAAATAAGACCAGAGGAAATCACAGCCAGAAACGCAAATAGAAAAGGACCACTGAGGATTTTTACTGTTACAAGATTGGAACCTACTAATACAAAGTGTTAACAGGAGGTTCAAAAGATAATTAATTCATTTAGAACAGCTGAGAAGATGACGCATGGTTGGAACCTACTAATACAAAATGTTAAGAGGAGGTTCAAAAGGTAATTGATTCATTTAGAACAGCTGAGAAGATGACACTCTTTCACCTCTCCTACTTGGGATGAAGAGCAAATTGCAATGGCATTCATTCTTGGGTCAAAATAATAGAAATTCCAAAATGGGTAAGGTTGTTCAAAATTTAGGAAAGGAATATAGAACAATGGATGGCAGATCCTGCCTCTATGTTTCAGTTGCCTGAGTATCTTTGACTCAGTGTGCCTCTAGTAATAGGATTACCAAAAGAGAGATAAAGCAACATCAAAGAATCCCCAAATATTTGATGAAAATAAGCATCATAAGAGAAGTTAACAAACATCAAAGTAAATATCTGAGGAATAATGAAAAATGAAAAGTATCTCAAATAAAATTGTAACTTGTGTATGTGGAGAGCTTAGAAAAAATTCACCAAAGTTATACTTAAACATACGTCATTTAATGCTGACCTGTAGATAAGATCGGAGAAGGCAATGGCACCCCACTCCAGTACTCTTGCCTGGAAAATACCATGGATGGAGGAGCCTGGTAGGCTGCAGTCCATGGGGTCGCTAAGAGTTGGACACGACTGAGCGACTTCACTTTCACTTTTCACTTCCATGCATTGAAGAAGGAAATGGCAACCCACTCCAGTGTTCTTGCCTGGAGAATCCCAGGGATGGAGGAGCCTGGTGGGCTGCCATATATGGGGTCTCACAGAGTCGGACATGACTGAAGTGACTTAGCAGCAGCAGCAGTAGATAAGATATTGATTTTAAAAAAATACTTTTTCTTTTGTTTGTTTTCCTACCTAAATTTCTTACTAACTTTCATAAACTTCTCATTTGTTTCTGTTGGGCTTTTAATAAATAAATTTATATATAAAAACGACTATTTTTCTTCTCAATATTTTCATCTTTTAAAAATATCTTGTTCTATTTCATTGGCTAAGGACAAAGAAAAAATGTAAAGTTAATGTCAATCCATAGTACTTCATTTTAATAGGATTGCTTTTAATGTTTCTTCAGTAATGTCAATATAACTTATAATATAGAGGTCTGGTGGAGGATCTTATATTTTTCAGTTATGTGAAAAAATAGATATATTTGTTTGCATGATTTATTTGAGATAGATTATCTGCTAGTTGCAACAGTAGGAGCCAACCTAAATAGATGTTCATTTTCTTTCCATTAAATCTATCATAATTATAAAATTTACTGTTCCTTTGTTTTCCCAGAAAACACATCAAGTGTGTTCATGCTTTCTTCACAATTTCTGAACATAAATTTAAATTTAAAATGTGATGATTTCAACTGTTTGCAATTATTTACTATCACACATTCTGTTACATATTAGTTTGCATACTGCCTTTTCACCTTTAAATTATTATCCTTTATCATATTTCATATTATTAAAGAGACTTCACTCCTTGGCTATAAAAATTGCTAAATATGCTACTGGAACATAATTTTAAAGTCTCTTGTCTTTTATTATCATAGCTATTATTTTTTTTTAATTTTGTGGAATTCATACTTGTATACATCTAGTTAAAAATGTCAGTCAATGCTCCAAAAACACTTTCTCCCTTATCAAATACAAATAGATAAAATTTTTAACATCTAATATAAATAAATATTTAGATAGAAGGATCGATAAATACATGGAGAGACACATAGATACATAGATATTGGCATAGATATAATATGCATAAGCATACCTCTTGTATGAAAATATATGCACATATCTACATATATGTCTGCACATGCATGTGCATGGTTGCATGCATATATATTTACTATATATATTATGTATGCATGCTTTATGTATGACATAGCTATATGGTAAAATAATTAAAGCAAAATCTCATTGTCATACCAATAATTTTTAGATATCTGTGAATATGTCTCAGAGATCAACCCTTTCAGACAAAGGGTTGACAAATGTTTCCAAAATATTTATTTGGAATTTTTATTATATATACAAAGGATGTAATAATATGCAGTTTTGTCACATATACACTTATATTTAAGCATTTTTTTCTTGGGTTTGAATATCCATGTATATTTAAACCTGACCTGATTTCTTGAAAATAAATATAAGCAAGCTCTGCCCATTCCTGTATGATCAAACAGTGCTCTGTTTCCTTTTTAATAAATTTTTATGGTAATAAAAAGGCCTACATTATAAGGTCATTGTAGGAATTAAGTTAGTTAATATGTGAGAATAAGAGTAATGTTTGAGTTGAGCATTAAGCTCATGATTAACCATTTTCATCACTTATCGTATTGACACATTTTCCATTTTGAAAATAATCTATAATTTGTTCATTTGGGGATATAGTTTGCAATCATTTCACTTCAGTTCAGTTCAGTTCAGTTCAGTCACTCAGTCATGTCCGACTCTTTGCAACCCTATGAACTACAGCACGCCAGGCCTTCCTGTCCATCACCAACTCCCGGAGTTTACTCAAACTCATGTCCATCAAGTCGGTGATGCCATCCACCCATCTCATCCTCTGCTGTCCCCTTCTCCTCCTGCCCTCAATCTTTCCCAGCATCAGGGTCTTTTCAAATGAGTCAGTTCTTCTTATCAGGTGGCCAAAGTTTCAACTTCAACAATCAGTCCTTCCAATGAACACCCAGGACTGATCTCCTTTCACTTAGGATATTTGTATTTCGGTTAATATGTGAAATGCACCTGCAAGTTATCTTTCTCCTAGATTGCAGGCATTTTAGACACACACGCCCATGCACTTATGGAGACTTATGGTACACTTATGTTTTGCTAGCCTCAAATCAATGCTTTTGTAGCATTTCTTCTTTTCTGTAGTTGTTGAAAAAGTAAATATGTTTGGTGCTATCTATTTTATGAAAGTTTGGAGCTTGTAAAACAGAGTGTAGGGTTTCTTTTGATAGAAGATTTATATCTAAAATTTAATTTATATTTATAATATTATTCATACTTTTCATTTTTTGAGACAGTTTTGTTAAGTTGTATTTTCTAAAAGTGTTTTCATTTTACCTAAATTTATATATGCCTTGATAAAATTTTTAAAGTTTCTTGTTTTATAAGTTTAAATCCTAATGTAATTTGTTTGTGCATGCATGCTTATTTGTTCAATCATGTCCCACTCTTTGTGACCCTTTACACTATAGCCCACCAGGCTCCTCTGTCCATGAGATTTTTCAGGCAAGAATACTGGACTGTGTTGCCGCTTCCTTAACCAGGGGATTTTCCCAAGGATCATACCTCATCTCCTGTGTCTCCTGCATTGCAGAGAGATTCTTTACCCACTGAGCCATCAGGGAAACACAGTTTGTAGATTTCCTTTTTATTCCTAATAGAAAATTATTTATTAGTCTTTTTTACAGGATTTACATCTTTCTCCAGGGATTAACCTTATATTTATTAGTGAATAGTCTGCTATTGCTGCTGCTAAGTCACTTCAGTCGTGTCCGACTCTGTGTGACCCCATAGACGGCAGCCCACCAGGCTCCCCCATCCCTGGGATTCTCCAGGCAAGAACACTGGAGTGGGTTGCCATTTCCTTCTCCAATGCATGAAAGTGAAAAGTGAAAGTGAAGGCGCTCAGTCGTGTCCAACTCTTAGTGACCCCAAGGATTGCAGCCCACCAGGCTTCTCCGTCCATGGGATTTTCCAGGCAAGAGTACTGGAGTGGGTTGCCATTGCCTTCTCCAGAGTGAATAGTCTAGTCTTTGTTAATACTTTCCCTCTATCAATATATTGCTTGGATAGCTATGATTTTAACAACTTTAAGACAAAGGTTTAGTTTTATGTTTTTCAACATTTCCTGTCTTTTAATATAAGCATTTAATGGTATACTTTAAGTATTACTTTAGATGTTTTCTATGAGTTTAAAGTTTAGTATTTTTATTATCATTCAGTTTGAAATATTTATGACATACTTTGAGTTATATTTTTTCTAGGTTCAATTGCTTTTCAATTGTCCAACATATTTTTATTTCCCTTTTTATATTAGAGTATTATTGATTTACAATATAGTGTTAGTTTTGGGTATACAGGAAAGTGATTCTGTTACAGGTGTACATGTACTTATTCTTTCTTAGATTCTTTTAAGATAAACTCAATTAGTTTATCACAGAATATTGAATAGAGTTCTTTATGTTATGCAGTAGGTCCTTGTTGGTTAGCTATCTTATGTATAGTAATGTAAATGTGTTCATTCCAAGCTTCTGATTTATCCCTCCCACCACATTTCCCCTTTGGTAACCATAAGTATGTTTTTCAATATCTGTCTATTTCTGTTTTATAAATAAGTAAGTTTGTTTCAGTTCAGTTCAGTTGCTCAGTCATTTCCAACTCTTGGCGACCCCATGAACCGCAGCACGCCAAGCCTCTCTGTCCATCACCAACTCCTGAAGTCCACCCAAACCCACGTCCATTGAGTCGGTGATGCCATCCAAACATCTCATCCTCTGTCGTCCCCTTCTCCTCCTGCCCTCAATCTTTCCCAGCATTAGGGTCTTTTCAAATGAGTCAGCTCTTCACATCAGGTGGCCAAAGTATTGAAGTTTCAGCTTCAACATCAGTCCTTCCAATGAACACCCAGGACTGATCCCCTTCGGATGGACTGGTTGGATTTCTTTGCAGTCCAAGGGATTCTCAAGAGTCTTTTCCAACACCACAGTTCAAAAGCGTCAATTCTTCGGTACTCAGCTTTCTTCACAGTCCAACTCTCACATCCATACATGACCACTGGAAAAACCATATATTTTCTTAAAATTAAAAAAAAAAACCAACTAGATTCCACATATAAGTGATATCATGATATTGTCTTTGTATGATTTACTTCACTTAGTATGGTAATCTATATGTCAACCCATGTTATCGCAAATGGCTATTCATTCTTTTTTTTTGTGGCTGAATAATATTCCATTGTATATATGTATCACATCTTCTTTATCCATTCCCCTGTGATGGACATGTAAGTTGCTTCTTGGTCTGGGCTATTGTAAATAGTCCTTTGGTGAATATTAGGGTACGTGTATCCCTTCAGATTATGGTTTCTCTGGATATATGCCCAGGATTGAGATCACTGGATCATATGGTAACTTTAGTTTTAGTTTTTTTTAAGGAACCTCCATACTGTTCTCCATTGTTGTTGTGTCAAAATACATTTCTACCAACAGTGTAGTGTAGTAGGGTTCCCTTTTCTCCACAATCTCTCCTGCATTTATAGTTTGTAGACTTTGTGATGATGGCCATTCTGACTGGTCTGAGGTGATACATCATTATAATTTTAATTTGCATTTCTCTAATAATTAGTGATGTTGAGCATTTTTTTAAATGTGATTTTTGGCCATCTGTATGTCTTCTTTGGAGAAATGTCTACTTAGGTGTTCTGCCCATTTACTTAATTTTTTTTTTTTTTAGTTTTTTTTATTTTTTTGCGTAGATCTGCCTGTGCTCTTTGTATATTTTGGAGATTAATCTCTTGTCAAATTGCATCAGTTGAAAATATTTTCAGTGGATTATCTTTTCCTTTTGTTTATTATTTCTTTTGCTGTGCAAAAATTTAAGTAGCTCCCATTTATTATTATTTTTTTTTAATTTCCATTACTCTAGGAAGTGGAAGCAAAAAGATATTGCTGCAGTTTATGTCAAAGGGTGTTATACCTATGTTTCCTGCTAAGAATTTTATAGTGTTTGGCCTTATATTTAGGTCTTTGATCCATTTCAAGTTTATTTTTGTCTATGCAGTTAGATCCATTTTATCTTTTTTTAGTTTTTGTTTGTTGTCTCATTTGTTTCTTTATACTTGTTTGAGATATAATAAATATTCTAATCCAGTGTATTTTTTTCCCAAATAGTTGCTCTTAAAATTGTTTTCTAATTCTTAATGAAGTCTAAAATAAATAAGAACTTATTTTGTCTCTGGAAAAATGTAAGAGCTTTAAAACACATTGTCTCCTATTCTCTCCTCACATAATGTGTCATTTTTCCTCTGTAGTTTAATTATTTTTAATCACACAAATTAATTCTTATTATGTAATTTTAAGTTTTCACACAGACCATGTTTTGACTCTTGTCAACTTCACCAGTTTCATTGTGTACACATCTACTTTGTGATTCAGATATTTAGTCTGAGATTGTTTTATTTCTTCTAAATAAACCTCTTTAAAAGTCCACTCTTTTAATAATATCAGTTTAAAATTTTTTTTAATTTTATTTTATTTTTAAATTTTACATAATTGTATTAGTTTTGCCAAATATCAAAATGAATCCACCACAGGTATACATGTGTTCCCCATCCTGAACCCTCCTTCCACCTCCCTCCCCATACCATCCCTCTGGGTCGTCCCAGTGCACTAGCCCCAAGCATCCAGTATCGTGCATCGAACCTGGACTGGTAGCTCGTTTCTTACATGATATTTTACATGTTTCAATGTCATTCTCCCAAATCTTCCCACCCTCTCCCTCTCCCACAGAGTCCATAAGACTGTTCTATACATCAGTGTCTCTTTTGCTGTCTCGTACCCTATTCCTTTATACACAGATTCTTATAAAACATATGTAAAATATTGCCATCCTATACCTCATGTATTTATACTCCTAATCATTTTATATTTTTTCTCAATTGTATATAATGTATTTATTTCTGTCTCTCATGTTATTTACTTTCTTTTCAGCCTTATCCACGTTTCTAGTTACACATCCATAGAGTATAATATATATGCATATATGCTGCCGCTGCCGCTGCTGCTGCTAAGTCGCTTCAATCGTGTCCGACTCTGTGCGACTTCATAGCCGGCAGCCCACCAGGCTCCCTCGTCCCAGGGATTCTCCAGGCAAGAATGGAGTGGGTTGCCATTTCCTTCTCCAATGCATGAAAGTGAAAAGTGAAAGTAAATTCGCTCATGTATATGTATATACATATATATATGTATATATATATATACATACATGTGTAATTAATATGTTTTTCAAGTTCACTGGAGGACTTATGGTTAATGTGTTCAGTATTTGATTTACATATGTATTTCAAATCATAGTTTTTAAGATTTTTATCTGGTAACTGGGGGATATTTCATGTATACATTGTTGATGTGGTTGCCTAACAGATTTGCATGAGATACAGCTTTTATTCAGCACCAAGATTCACTAACAAATAAAAAATGATACATGTCAGGAATTTCAGTGTACAATTTCAGTGAATTGCATCATCAGTATCAATTTGAGTCTTTGGTTGTATACAACAGAAAGTGATGCTGAAAACGTTGATTTAAAAAAATATATTTATTTGAAAAAAAAAAGGTTGAATACTTAGTTTAAGATAAAATATTAATCAGAAAATTAGTGAAGTGAAAAATAAAAAAAAAGTTTAACTATGTTTTACCAGTAAGAGTCTAGCTAGGATGCTTCAGAAGCTACAGGACCTTGTCAACATCTCTGAACGTCACTGCTAAGTAAATTTTAGAGAGATTTTTAGAGACAAATCATGTCACAAGGATATCTAGAAAGACTTCTTTGTAATCTGGAAACAGACATTTATTTCATACTTAATCAACACCAGACCTTCTGCATATTCTGTACCTGTATTAGCATATATTGCACCAAGACTTTGAGATACTTTGAGATTGTGTTATTCTTTTTGTTACATAAGGGAATTGAGGCTCATAGGATTTTAAAAAGTGAAAGGTCATATACATCTAGTAAAAGTAAAATCCAGACTATGTGCTTATATTTGTCTGATTTTTCAACTATGTCTGCTAAATACTTCTTTACTTCACTGTCCTATTTTTAAAAACTAGTGTCCTGTTAAGGCCTTCTCAAAGCAATTGATGGGATTTTGCATAATGGACATATAAAGACTTAGAAACCAGATAGCATTGCCTGACAGTTTGAAACTTCTAGATACTTTTTTGTTTGTTTGTTTGCATCTTGAAACCTCTGCTAACTTAATCTTCTGTCTCATCCAGTGACTTTGGGTTTTTGTGCTGTTAACTTTCTGGTACTGGCCAGATTTTCTATTCTCACCAAGATATTGAGGTTATTCAGGACTCATTCTTGTTCCATCTAATGGGACAAGCCCAAACAATATTTCTTGGAGTTCAGGAATGAAAAATTGATTGGATTTTTTAAACTTAAAAAGGGAAGAGAAGACAGTCATGATTTTAAAAGGAGGAAAGTAAAAGATGCATTTCTAGAAACAAATAGAAATGTGTTTTACTGGAGATTCAGATTGTTTGAGAGAAACTGTAACTAAAACTAAGTATTCTAGGAGCAAAAGGAAGAAAGAAACCAACTAATGTGTAAAAAAAAAAAAAAGAAAAACAAGTACTTCTTTACAATGAAGCTCAAGACATTGTTGCAAACAGCAAAATTTAAAAATCATCTAACTTTCCCTTAATTGATGACTGGCTAAATCACTGTTTTCATCTGGTGATAATTTTGTCTCTCAAAAAACATTTGGCAGGGAACTTACCTGGAGGTCCAGTGGTTAAGATTTTGCACTTGCACTGCAGGGGGAAAAAAGTTCAATTCCTGGTCAGGGGACTAAGATCCCATGTGCTGTGGGGCACCCCATCCCTCAAAAAAATTGGAAAGTTTTGGAAACATTTTTTATTTTGATTGTCATATCTACATTGGGAACAGGTATGGGTGATTAATAGGGAGAGATCAGTGATGCTGCTAATGTATAGTACAACTCCCACAACAAGGAATTATTCAGCCCAGCATGCCAAGAAAGAGAAACCCTGATTTAAATCAATCAGAACATTTAAATAACATGAAACGTAAGGAACCTTTAAAAGAAGGGAAGAAGCAAATGTACATACTGTCATGGAAAGATCCTCAAGGCAATTATATTTTTGAAAAACAAAGGTAAATATTTAATATCATTATTTCATTTAGACATTAAAAACAAAAAAGCATATATACTTAGTTGTATAATGATAATGGTAATGATACTGAACGTTTACAAATTGCCTATCATTGTCTTAAATGTTTTAAATGTATTCAGTTATTTAATCCACACAACAATACTAACATATAGGTACTGTTAATATCAATGTTTTACTGATGAAGAAAGAGACCCAGAGAAGTGAGGAAATTCACACAATATCACACAACCATCCGGTAGAAAGTCTGGTACACAAGTCCATACAATCTGACTCCAGGGCGTATGTATCTTCTATGTGTTCCAATAATGTTAATTTAAAAGAAAAGAAGAAAAAAAACTAAATCATTGAATTCTGGGAAAACAAATCAGGATATGAAATTCATGGAAATATATGCTTTAATTTTGCTCTCTATACTTAAGTGCAATGCTTAAATCTTTTCAAAATATTTTCTTCATTGTTTTTATGCATTTTCAAAGAATAAGCAGGGATACCCAACATATGAAAAAGAAATTATTCTAGCTTAAGAAAAGGGAAACTTCCAGTAATGTGTTGAAATGTTTCATAAAGATTGATTAGGTAGCCATTGAATTTAAAAGGCCAGAAAGTATCTCCACAGCCCTATGAAGGAAAAAAAAAAAAGACACACATAAAGTAATTTGGCTAAAATAATGCTGATAACTTACTGTATTTAGAATATTTGTTAAATAGCCCAAAAGGATGTAACTTGATTCGACAACATTTCCCTTTAGCTGAAAATTTCATATTTGAAATTTCAATCTCACAAACTCATTAGAAGTAGATTTTATGAGTTCTCAGATATCACTTTTTTTCCCTTGTGATCTACTATCATGACATCTTATTTTTAGCACAGAGAAAAATTGAGTTTTCTAAGTTTATTCATGATAGCTTCAGGTTAGAGTAATATATATTCATTTTCTA
>NW_011494653.1:266573-268953 GCF_000754665.1 Bison bison bison | reverse complement strand
CATTTTCTATCATTTCCATGTTTTTTGCATGTTGGCCATCAAACTGGAAGTTAATTGCTTTTTACAGAACTTCTAAATAAATATATAAATTAATATTTAAGCAAAACAATCTCAAATACATAGGAAGATACTTTATGATTTGAAAGTATGGAATGTGAATAATATGCTGATGTATTAACTGAACAATTTGAAAGACATAAATGGATAAACATATTGGATATAGTATTCAGTATGTATCCAATATGAAAGTGAAGTTGCTGACTCTTTGTGACTCTATGAACATAGCCCACCAGGCTCCTTCATCCATGACATTGTGTTGCCATGTCTAATTAGATGTGAATTGGGAAATTAAGTTGATTTTTGTCAGGTAGTTATAATTCAACAATTTTTCCAGAAGGTCGGAGATCATCCTGCAGATGTGAGGGAGTCTCTTCATTGCAGTTGATAGTATGCAATTTCATATGAAACAACTTGTCAGTTTTATTATGACATTTAGATAATTAAAAAATGGTACTATTTCTTTTACATATGCATTCATATTGATATTTTTTCTCTGAATTTGAGAGCATATTGAGTAGCGAGTTTTGGACAATGAAGCATTTTATGACCCGTGAGAAATTAAGTCATCTTATTGTGTATCTGTTATAGTACTCACATTTCTCAATGCATTTGCTATTGTCTTTGTTGATATTGTTGCTGTTTATATGAAATTCTTTATTTCATAATGCTAGTGGTATTATAGATAAATTATGAAGTCAGGAGTGAATTTCTGTGTTCTTTTGCTAGTCTTTATTCTTTATATTTCTAGTTGTGAGAATGTATTTCTTTAATAATGAAGATATAAAATAACATTTTATAATGCTATGATTGCATAATGATAGTGAAAGAGTGCATAATGATAGTGAAAGAGTACACAGTGTGGACTAAAACTGAATTGGCTCCAACACTTAGAGTAATGTGATATTTTTAGTAAAGTTATTTAATTTCTCTGAGATTTAATTTCCTGATCCTCAAGGTAGGGCTAACTATAACTTTTGTTGAAAAATTAAAGGTACTATTTATTATTCTATCTAGTCAGTAAATGACATACAATAATTTCAGGCATCATTATGATTAACATATGTCACATTATTTGACTAAATTGTCAGCTCAGAAAACGTAGCTAGCAGTCCTCAGAAAGTCTAAATATCCCCACTCCCCTATGATATATATACAAAATAACCTCAGACCCCTTTGGAAAAGAACCAGGAAAATATTCTATATTTATATATTGTAATCCTTAGAAAGCTGTATTGCTACAAGCTACTATAACAGACACCCCTTTGTAGAGAGTGTTGAGAGCTCATATCTGATTTTATTTTCTGCCCCCAAAGACCAAAACTCTCAATTTACACTTTCATATATACTTCCCTGATTTAGCAATTCCTTTGGCACACAGTCTGGCTATAAAGAGACGTTTCCTTGATAATCAACAGAGTCCATGAGGGTAATGATAGCAGATCTTAAGGACAATCAGTCTTATATGATGAGGTGTTTTCCTCAGGTGAGTTCTTCGTATGGTCATCCTGAAATTATCACCGGGAAGTTTGGAGGCACAAGATGCTCAGGTTCATCTATCCAAATGTCCCTATCCTGTTTCTCAGGACCCTACAATTTTCTAACGGTGCTCCTATTTGCAGATATGTCACCATTAAAATTAGAAACTAGTCATAATTCTGCATCTAGCCTTCCCTGTGTCTGACAGTGTTACTGCGTTGCAATGGTTGTTGTCTTCCCTGGCCATATCATTATCGTTTTCAATGTTATCAATGGATTTAAAAGAAATAACACTTCTGCAATCAATTATAATTTGCCAAGTACCAAATTATAATAATTTGTATAATAATTGGTATAATTTGCCAAATATTTAATGTCATAATCATCATATTCCTATTTCTTATGTCCCATCAACATCTCATTCTAAATAAAACAGAAAGGACAACTTTCATAGTTTGATGTTACTGTTGTTACAACTGCTGCTCATTGTTACCTCAAGCTTTCTCCCAATAGTGGGATCCTTAGTGCCATCAGACCAGTTCATAGTCCTAGAATCCTATCTTAACTTTAGTGCAACCCTCTTACTATAGTCTCAGAAAACAGTGTTTAACAGAAGATTTGCATGTTATTATTTTATTAGGCAGTATAACTCAATGAGTAGGTGTTCAGTTCATTTCAGTTCAGTTCAGTCGCTCAGGCGTGTCCGACTCTTTGCGACCCCATGAATTGCAGCACGCCAGGCCTCTCCCAGAGTTCACCCAGACTCACGTCCATCGAGTCAGTGATGCCATACAGCCATCTCATCCTCTGTCGTCCCCTTCTCCTCCTGTCCCCAATCCCTGTC
>NW_011494653.1:227652-266473 GCF_000754665.1 Bison bison bison | reverse complement strand
GCTTCTCCTCCTGTCCCCAATCCCTCCCAGCATCAAAGTCTTTTCCAATGAGTCAACTCTTCGCATGAGGTGGCCAAAGTACTGGAGTTTCAGCTTTAGCATCATTCCTTCCAAAGAAATCCCAGGGCTGATCTCCTTCAGAATGGACTGGTTGGATCTCCTTGCAGTCCAAGGGACTCTCAAGAGTCTTCTCCAACACCACAGTTCAAAAGCATCAATTCTTCGGCGCTCAGCCTTCTTCACAGTCCAACTCTCACATCCATACATGACCACTGGAAAAACCATAGCCTTGACTAGACAGACCTTTGTTGGCAAAGTAATGTCTCTGTTTTTCAATATACTATCTAGGTTGGTCATAACTTTTCTTCCAAGGAGTAAGCGTCTTTTAATTTCATGGCTGCAAAAAAGAAAAGTGAAAAAGACAGAAAAGCCCATGCAAAGTTGCATTACAATTGACTGCTGAGATGTCCAACTGACTGTTTAAATCCCTTTTATGTCTTTTAAGAAGCCATGTGAACTGCATCATTGGATGCAGGATGATGCAGGACCATCATCAGCCCACAGGCCATGAATGTGGGAGGGGAAAAAAATTATCCACTGACTCAAGTCTCTCACTGATCAAGTATTTACCCATGAAGTTTTACCTCCTCCCCATTTTTGGTTGTCCCAGGCTAATTTCAAATAGGGGTGTATGTGTCTTGTATCAAAGAAGAAACACTGGGGCAGGAGTTGAGGGAATCAGAATAGCCAGCTAAGAAGCCAGGATCACTAAGGTTGTACCTGCAGGTAATATGAGAGAACAGGATTGTTTCTCATAAATAGTTCAATCTGTTACTATAGCAGTTGCAAAGGCGTACCTGGTTTCATGACTATAGAAAGAGGGTAAATCAGAAAAGAAATAAAACTTGCAGATTCAGGAACAAATTGCATTATTGAAATATAATACAGTAATATATGCCAAAATATCCACCAGCTAAATTCCCTCTAGGTCAGGTCATGATTTTTACATCATCTCTATCCCTAAGTGGTAACTAGAGTTACATGGCCCCTGATAGCAAAATATCAAGAGACTTTTTTTGCCACCCTATATCTATTACCATCCCATGGAAATGAAAATAATCATTTAAACTATAGTATTTCACATTATGACTAAGGTAATTTTCAGTTGCTGGTTGTCCACTCAAGCTCTGAGTGATTGATTTCTTTGTCTCTTGTGCATTTTAAATAGAGGTTGCATAAACTGAACTCAAGCTAAATTCACTTAGTATTTTTAATTTCCCAAATATTTTTATTTCTACACTATTGAAAAGACTTTTGCAGATCTTACATATTCTAACATGGGTCACCTTTGAGACAACTCTCTGTTTACATACAAAATATTTGAATGAAACAATCTATTATCCATAGAACTTTGAACCCTAATGAGGGCAACTGAAATTATATTTCTCCAACATTATTAGAGAAATCTCAGACCTCAGATGCTTTATGTTGTTTTGCTATTTTATTTTCCTTCTTAGGACACACTTGGACCTGACTGTAGTTCTGAAGACAGTGTAGGGAAGCATAAGTGGAACTGTATTGCTTTTGCAAAAAAATTACTGAGGCAAAAAATAACAAAATTGTAAAGAAGGAATGGAAGTCTCAATGCAGTAAAGAGCCTTCAGTGGACAAGCAAGCAAGGTGCAGTATTGGATAGGGCATTAGGGAACTCTGGTTTTCCCTATATTATCAGACATCTTCATTTCAATTCTCTTTATGTAACTTCAGCTGACTTTTTCTTGTAGCAACAGGTAAGCTTTTCCATTATTCTGAAATTATAATTTGGCGATGCCTATGATCAAATTTAAAGATTCTTAATGGTGGGCTGCCGTCTATGGGGTCGCATAGAGTCGGACACGACTGGAGCGACTTAACACCAGCAGCAAACTTAGTCCTGTAGTGAAAAGATCAGGCAATCAAAGTACTGTTGTTGTTGAGTTGATAAGTCATGTCTAATTCTTGTGATCCCGTAGATTGCAGCCTGCCAGTCTCCTCTATTCATGGGATTTGCCAGGCAAGAATACTGGAATGGATTGCTATTTCCTTCTCCAGGGGATCTTCCTGACCCAGGAATTGAACCAGCATCTCCTGCATTGTAGGGGTATTCTTTACCACTGAGCATCATAGGAATGTCCAAGTATGTTTATAGAAAGCCCATTAATTTCACCCTAGGTACTTGATCTGGTCAGTAATTTTCTCTTTAACTCAGAGATACCCACAATTCCCCATGGTCCTCGAATTATTGATATTTATATTTACAACATAAATATATTTTCCTCAAGCTTTGACTTCTATAGACATTTTGTACTAGGTTATCATAGATAATCATTTAATTAGCCATTTCAGCATTATTTTACATGGATTGCAAGATTTCCATCTGAGAATGTTAGTACAACATTTATACCCTTATTCCTCAATTCAGGTAACAACTATTACCCAGATTTTCTGCATCATTGGCATTGATCTGAATCCTTGGTATGCAATAGAAACTAATGATGGAATCATTTAGAAAAAAAAGAATATTAAATACTTAGATACAGAATCTTGGTCTAATCAATGAGTAAACTGAAAATGAAAAGAAAGGTGTAACAATTATGTTTTATCAGTGAGTCTAGTTATGATGCTACAGGAGGTTTAATTTTTATAGTAATTTATAATTATAATTTTTGAAATTGGAGGTAAAGTGGTTAATACCCCTTAACTGGAAAATGATAATAATAACTATTTTATAGGATTACTGTTAATATCAAACCAGATAATATATTAAAAAATCCCTGTGTGACTCTGACACATTGTATACATTCTCACAAGTTTAGAAATTTTTTCATTCCTAGATTTATTTTATTGACAGATTTTAGATGACAAGTAGAAGGCATCCTGGGTGGAACATTTTTCTATAATTTCTGATTGAATTTTCAACACAATGGCAAATACATATATGAAAGAAAATAAAGAATACTATTTGAGATTGTCCAATTGAAGAGATTTAATGATAGTTTTTAAACTAGTTTTACAGTATTAGTGTCCAAGTTCTTAAGTGGACATTATTAAATCTTTGTGATTTATTTCAGTTCAGTTCAGTTTCTCCATGTTTCTGACTCTTTGCAACCCCATGTACTGCATCATGCCAGGCTTATTCAGTTCAGTTCAGTGGCTCAATCGTGTCTGAATCTTTGCGACCCCATGAACCGCAGCACGCTTATATCTACTGTTAAAACATTACTCAGATACAGTTGTCACTCGACAGGTATGAACCATCACCAAATAATAAAATAGCTTTTTCCAGACCTCTTATCTACAGATCTTACAGAGTTCTGCTAATATTTGTGGAGTATGGGTTTGTATATATGTGTGGGGGGGAGGGGTTGGTAATCTGTCTTGTGGAAGGCAATTACTATTTCCTATAATTTATTTTGAGAATTATTAGGATAGAACAGAATATACCACCACATTTTGCAGTAGACTTAAGGTCTCTAGTTATGCCAGTAGCTATCCTAGGAAACAATGAGCCACTGTCATGTGTTTTCAGAAAATAGTGAGGTATTTAAAATTAAATAGCTTTCTTTAGAAATTCTCAGATAAATTTATTGTATTAATGTTTGTGATAAACATAAAAAACACTTTGAAGGAAAACAGTTCTTGTTTCCACAAGATTCTATCTCATTCCATTATGTTAAAAAGTAGATTCGGGGTGCTGAGTGGTCTGGCTGGTCTAAGTTGATCGTGGCCATCTTCTTTTTTGTTTTAGGGCCATAGAACTAAGTTAGGGAGTGTATAGCATTGCCTTCAGATAAAATTACATTTGCCAACAGGCCTGTGATTCAGAAATAAAACAATACATTTTCTGATGTGTTTTATGATTTTGTTTTCATTCTGATCTTTAGGAAGAAGCACTTCATTGTGTTTGGTTTTGGACATTGTTGTTCAGTTATGTGATACATTCCTTTGACTACTAACCTGAGAATGAAGCTGAAAATTAGAGGAGGTTAGCAGATGGTGACTGCAGCCATGAAATTAAAAGACACTAACTCCTTGGAAGGAAAGTTATGACCAACCTAGATAGCATATTCAAAAGCAGAGACATTACTTTGCCAACAAAGGTCCGTCTAATCAAGGCTATGGTTTTTTCAGTGGTCATGTATGGATATGAGCATTGGACTGTGAAGAAAGCTGAGCACCAAAGAATTGATGCTTTTGAACTGCGGTGTTGGAGAAGACTCGTGAGAGTCTCTTGGACTGCAAGGAGATCCAACCAGTCCACCCTAAAGGAGATCAGTCCTGGGTGTTAATTTGAAGGACTGATGTTGAAGCTGAAACGCCAATACTTTGGCCACCTCATGCGAAGAGTTGACTCATTAGAAAAGACCCTGATGCTGGGAGGGATTGGGTTCAGGAGCAGAAGGGGATGACAGAAGATGAGATGGCTGGATGGCATCACCGAGTCAATGGACATGAGTTTGGGTGAACTCCAGGAGTTGGTAATGGACAGGGAGGCCTGGTGTACTGCGATTTATGGGGCTGCAAAGAGTCGGACACGACTGAGTGACTGAACTGAACTGAACTGAGGTAAAGAGATGTGAACCAAAATAAATTCTTTAAGTTAATTCAACCCTGAAACTTATCTTCACTTTGGACTTCTAGTTATACATGATAATAAATTTTGTTATATTTAATTCTATTTGATTTAAATTGACTGCTGAGATAATATAACATTGTGATGTAAAAGAATTTTTGACAATTAAATAATTTTGTTCAGAACACCAATTTATAGAACAAGTTTTAGAATAATCTAGCATGGGAGGAAAAGAGGATTTATAAATCAGCTGATCTGACTTTAACTGCCTTCTCGTTAATTAGCAATTAATTTTCAGTAATATAATCTATATATAGTTCATGTTCCTATGTTATAAAATTATAATAAAACCTCATATTAATATAAAAATTGTTTAAGGATATGTAAGAAAATATGTGTATTGAGCTTACCATAGTACTTGACAGATGGTGCATACTCAGTCAATTTTTGCCTATTATTATAATTTTATCATGGGTAGATAATACTTAATATAAGAGAAATATTAAGTTGATCAGGGCATTAATCAAAACAATCAAGACTGTTTTTGTGTCCTTACACAATGTATGCTGTACACATTTTAGAAGAGTAAGGTACAAAAATTAAAAACATGAAGAAAATCCCTGAGTCATATTTTAAGGTTTTACACAACTTAGTATTAACATGTGTTAAAAAAATTTGAAGAGCCTAATTTAGGATAATAAATGTTTCTATAATTGATGTCTACCTAATCCTCAGATATCTGACATAAAACCATAGCATCATAAAATTCTAAAATTGGAAGAGACTTTATAGATAGCCAAGATTCACTATAGAAATGGAGTATCTTAGAGTATCTTACAGGTTCTTATCAAGTGTTTTCAGCAGAGACAGATTGAAAATGTATTAATTTGCTATTCAATCAAGCCATTAATCTATTTAAATTTCAATCTATAAAACACAAATTTGAATAGGAAAAATAGAGGATAATCTAAAGGGGAGAAATTATTCTTCAAAATAAAACCCTATTTCAACTATTTAAAAATATTTATCTTTCTAAATAAAACCAATATCTCTATTTAATTTTGTTTTGAGTGTATCACATGCATTGCTGTTCAGTTCAGTCACTCAGTCGTGTCCGACTCTTTGCGACCCCATGAATTGCAGCACGCCAGGCCTCCCTGTCCATCACCATCTCCTGGAGTTCACTCAAACTCATGTCCATCGAGTCGGTGATGCCATCCAGCCATCTCATCCTCTGTCGTCCCCTTCTCCTCCAGCCCCCAATCCCTCCCAGCATCAGAGTCTTTTCCAAAGAGTCAACTCTTCATGTGAGGTGGCCAAAGTATTGGAATTTCAGTTTTAGCATCATTCCTTCCAAAGAACACCCAGGGCTGATCTCCTTTAGAATGGACTGGTTGGATCTCCTTGCAGTCCAAAGGACTCTCAAGAGTCTTCTCCAACAACACAGTTCAAAAGCATCAATTCTTCGGCGCTCAGCTTTCTTCACAGTCCAACTCTCACATGATTTTAAATAGCATTTTTGTTCCATTGTTTTGCTGAATGTTTAATGTGTTGTACTTCATTTAATTATTACAACAACCCATCTTACCAATAGGAAAGTGAGAGGCTTTAAAGATTTTAGCATTTACAAGGTCAGAGATCATTGTTTTTTTGTTGTGTTTTTTTCGATTGTGTTGTTTTAAAATGTAAGACAAAAACATTTTGAAGGTTTTTCATATAGTGGATAACTAAGAAAGACAACAGGCAAATGCAATTATTTATTCTAGACTACTTCCTAGACTAGAGAAACAAAATAATTTTAAAGAACAATATTCGGACAATTCAATTAATTTATGTATAGACTTTGTTAAATGAACAGTTAGATGATGGCATTGATTCAGTGTTAAATATATTGATTTTGATAATTGTGGTTGTATAATAGAACTCTCTTTCTTAGGAAATATTTACTGAAGTACTGAGGGATAAAAGGATATTATGTATATGACTAAAACTGTATAGGAAAAATGTATATATGTATATTATTCACAATGATGTGTTTGGAGAAAGAGAAAGAAAAGAAGAGAGAAAAACAGAGACATGAAGATAGAGGGAAAGAATGATGATATTAAGACAAATTGGGAACACTTTATTTGATGAGTCTGAATACAGGATATATGAATCTGTGTACTATTTTTCCAACTTTTCTCTAAGTCTAAAATTATATCACAAAAATAATCATATACACACATACATGCACATACACCTAATGATTTATTCTTGATACCTGATTCTTATGTGTAAAATGAAAACATCAATATCTTCATTTCTGGAGTTCTGTACAAATTGAATATAATAATTCCTCTAAGCACATGTATAGAAATAGGAAATGTTCTGTAATGTTATTTTACAGTAAAATAAATAAGAATTGATTATTAAGTAACTTGTTGAAAAGGAGATTATATTGACAGAAATTAGTGTGCTGTGGTCCCAAACTAGTAACATTATATTAAAATTTAATTTGAAATCAACATAACTGTAAAGAAAAATAGTAATATGATTACCTAAAAAGTTTAATTTTATCATTTTGTAACTTTCTGCATGTTTTATTTCATTTCTACCTGTTTGTGTAATTCTAAATAGAATTAGTAAGGGATAACCTAGATTTCTAAACATTTCAAATGTAGATATTTGTTCATAGGAATTCATTTGTATCCAATTTATAAAAGATGCTGCTAGCATTATTTTACACTTAACTCCAATTAATAGCTTTTGTAAGAAAAACAAAAGAAAACAAAAATGGGAATCAGATAAAATTGAGCACCACAGTCTAAAACTGTATGAAATATTACATTATGATTCCAAAATAAAAATGTAATGAAGATAAATGCTGCAAATAGTGTAAATTCACAGATGTAGTTCATTAACATTCCATCAACCTTTGAAGAAAAATATATATACATTTGAATCAGAGCCAAGTGAGGAATTTTAAATTAGTCAGTTTGAGACCAGAAAAAGAAATTAAGGAATGCTAAATTTATGACCTCACATGCAAAGTCAACTAAGTTGTAATTTACAAGTTTGATATAATTGAGACTTGAATATTCCTTAGTTTGTAATTATTTATTTATAAAAATTAATTGTATGTCTCACAAAAAACATAGAATATAAATGAAATAGGTTACTACTCAGGAAATAACATTTGCCCATGCAGCATGAATGGAAAACCCACTGCATTCATAATTGGTCTTTCACATAAGATGATGAAAACAATTTTTGTAAAAACAAGATTTTTTATTTATAAAATATTGAAAAAATGGTCTATTTTAAAATATTAGAAAGCTACTTAAATGAGAAATAGAGAGGCAAAGATTCTGGAGAAATTAGAACATTGGAAAAAAAGCTGAACTGAAATTGTACAGATGCTTTGCTTGTGGAGGCATTTTACAATTTTGGACAGAAGGAAAAAGGATGATGTCTGGAATCAAGATTTAAGCTCTGTTGCACAAATATTTACAGTTCAAGACAGTAGGGAAGATTCGTAGTGATCAGTCTTTAAAGATTGCCAAGGACTATGTCTCTGAAACAGAGGTGACCCAGAGGTAAATAGAACCTTTCAAAACTTGAAACCCAGGCTTAAGCTAACTTTGATCTAATTAAGATAATTCAGAGCTGCTTTATTGTCTAGAACAGGAAATAATGCATTATCTCTGGGAGAAGAATATAACATCCAGATACTCCATAATGTGTTTATATACATGTACATGTGTGTGTGTGTGTGTGTATAGGCACATAATTCAAATAAAAATTACTAGGTATTACAAAGAGGCAAGACCATATGAATGAAAAGCAAGAGAAAATTAAAAGAAACTTATAGTTAATATATATGTTGGAGTTAGTAGGCAAGATTTTTAAACAATCATGATGAATATATTCAAAATATGGAATAACAAAGACAGAAGTAGTAATATGGAAAATTTTAACAAAACTTGATCTATGAAAAGGGATAAAAGAGAAGCACTTCTAGAATAGCAAAGTAAGGATCTCTTAAATTTTCCTCATCCATAAAGGCAATGAGAATACTAATAAAAAGGATAAAATGAGAATTTACATTTTCAGAACTTTTGAGATTAAGGTTTGCACAATAGTAGCATTTTTCTTTTAATACTAAATCTAGGTAAGAACGGTCAGTTTTGTGGGGTTTAAACTTGTCCTATCCCCACCCCAGTCCTGCTAAGCCTTAAAAATAACTTCACAACCATGGAAAAATAGGAATCTATCCACTGGAGAAGCAGGCATTATATGTTCACAGCACTATAAAAAGCACTGTGTCCCCGATTATTGTTACTATTTGATCTGTGGGGAACATCTCTAAAAATGCTCCATTCACAGGGATTGTCTTTATTTGACCTGACTCATCTCTAAACAAGCAACCTGTTTTTTTGCAGGAAAAAATCAACCTTTTTTTTGTGTAACATTGACTCTGTCTGAATTGATAATAACAGTAGAAGCTTCTAAAATGCTTCTAAGGAAAACCTGTGGAATAAGATGTCCATAGCTAGTTTTGTAAAGTCCCCATATATGCCTAGAAATGTAGAAGGCATTTCTACATTTGCTGGACTATGTGCATGCTCATGAAAGGTGTGATTTTTAACTCAACTAAAAATGGACAAAAGATACGAATAAACACAAACATTAAAACATGCATAACATCTGCATGTCATTATAGAATTTCAAATTTAAAAAAACAAGGAAATAACCGCACCTATTAGAGTGGCTGAAACCCAAAACACTGATAGCATTACATGCTGGGGAAGAGCAAAACAAAAAGAATTTTAATTCATTGCTAGTGAGACAGAAAAATGGTACAATCATCCTGGAAGGCAGCTTAGCAGTTTCTTACAAAACTAAACTTACTCTTACCATATACCTTCGTGCTCACTGTTTACCCAAATGAATTGAAAATATATACACAGACACTTGCATATTAAGGTTTATAGCAGTGTAATTGCCAAAAATTAGAAGCAAACATCATGTCCTTCAGCTGGTGAATGGAAAAACAATTTGTGGTACATCCATACAATGGAACATTACTGAAAGATAAAAGAAATAGATATCAAGCCATGAAAATAATGGAAGAAACTTAAGTGCATATTGCTATTTGAAAGAAGCTGAGTCTGAAAAAGCTACACACTACTATACTACATTCTATAAAAGGTAAATTATAGAAATCATTAAGATCAGTGGTTGTTATGCATTAACTGAGAGAATGAATAGGTGGAGCACAGGGGATTTAAGGAAAGTAAAGCTCTTCTATACTGTAAAGGTACTGCTGCTGCTAAGTTGCTTCAGTAGTGTCTGACTCTGTTCGACCCCATAGATGGCAGCCCACCAGGCTCCCCCGTCCCTGGGATTCTCCAGGCAAGAACACTGGAGTGGGTTGCCATTTCCTTCTCCAATGCATGAAAGTGAAAAGTGAAAATGAAGTCGCTCGTCCAACTCTTCACGACCCCATGGACTGCAGCCCACCAGGCTCCTCCATCCATGGGATTTTTCAGGCAAGAGTACTGGAGTGGGGTGCCATTACTCTCTCTGGAAATTATACGGCTAGTTAGGTTAAATTCCTTTAAGTGCTCCCACAACCTCCTGGATATGACTGTACCCTGAAATTGTTACACTGTCTTATGAAAGCCTGTGGCTAGGGACCACCCTGGCAGCTAGTGGTTAAGAATTTGCCTTCCAATGAAGAGGGTGAGGGTTGATCCCTGGTCAGGAAGGTAAGGTCCCACATGACTCACCGTCAAAAAATCAAAACACAAAGCAGAAGTAATAGTGTAAAAATTCAATAAAGACTTTAAAAATGGTCCACATCAAAAAAAAAAAATCTTAAAAAAGGAAGAATATGGGTGTACCTATGGCTGATTCTTGTTGATATATGACAGAAAATCACAAAATTCTGTAAAGCAATTATCCTTCAATTAAAAAAAAATATTTTTTTAATAAAAAAAAAAAGAAAGTCTATTGATAAATCTGTTTCCTCCACTAAACTCTAAGCACCTAGAGGGTGGTAAGAACTTTACCTTAATTATCACTTGTCCTACTAAGCTAAGTTGCTTCAGTTGTGTCCGACTCTGTACGACCACATAGACAGCAGCCCACCAGGCACCCTGTCCCTGGGATTCTCCAGGCAAGAACACTGGAGTGGGTTGCCATTTCCTTCTCCAGTGCATGAAAGTGAAAAGTGAAAGTGAAGTCACTCAGTCGTGTCTGACTCTTTGCGACCCCATGGACTTCAGCCTACCAGGCTCCTCCATCCATGGGATTTTCCAGGCAAGAGTACTGGAATGGGGTGCCATTGCCTTACATACATATGTATTAAGCTGGTTTTCTAGTTTCTCTATCTTATATTTTGACATTAGGTGACTGCCTTGACCAGGGAGGAACTGCTTTCCTAGGGATAGCAAGGTCACCTTTGTGAACCTCCTTTGTTTATGCAAAATGATCAATTCAGAACCCATACCCTCACCTGGCTTCTTGCTTATTTGGACTCTTAGATTTGTGACACTAATTTCTTCTAATATTCCCAGGGTCAGACATCTAAAAATATAGACAATAGTAAGTTTGGAGAGGATTTGTAGATTTTTTAAAATTATGCATAACTAATAGGATTATAAAATGGTGCAACCACTTTAGAAATGCATTTGGCAATTCTTCAAAATATTAAAAATAGAATTATCATACTACCTAGTAATCACACTCCTAGCTACACAGCCAGGAATATTGAAAATATATGCCCATTTAAAAATTTATACTTAACTATTTACAACAGCATTGTTTATAATAGCCAAAAATGGAATTATCCCAAATGTCCACCAGCTGATAAATGAATAAACTGATAAATGATAAATAAGCTGAAAAATAGATTAAAATATTTTGTGGTATACCAAAATATTATATTATTCATCTATAGAAATGAATGGAGAAGGAAATGGCAACCCACTCCAGTGTTCTTGCCTGGAGAATCCCAGGGATGGAGGAGCCTGCTGGGCTGCCATATATGGGGTCGCACAGAGTCGGACATGACTGAAGAGACTTCGCAGCAGCAGCAGCAAGGTGCTTATTAAAAGAACTCCTTAAAAATTTGTTTAAAAAAAAAAGTAATTAAAAAAATTAAGCATTTATCAAGCTTTTCCAGTAGAAAATTTTGTGACTAGATTTTTATGTCAGTTCAGTTCAGTTCAGTTCAGTTGCTCAGTCGTGTCTGACTCTTTGTAGCCCCATGAATCACAGCACGCCAGGCCTCCCTGTCCATCACCAACTCCCGGAGTTCACTCAGACTCACGTCCATTGAGTCAGTGATGCCATCCAGCCATCTTATCCTCTGCAATCCTCTTCTCCTCCTGCCCCCAATCCCTCCCAACATCAGGGTCTTTTCCAATGAGTCAACTCTTTGCATGAGGTGGCCAAAGTACTGGAGTTTCAGCTTTAGCATCATTCCTTCCAAAGAACACCCAGGGCTGATCTCCTTCAGGATGGACTGGTTGGATCTCCTTGCAGTCCAAGGGACTCTCAAGAGTCTTCTCCAACACCACAGTTCAAAAGCATCACTTCTTAGGCACTCAGCTTTCTTCACAGTCCAACACTCACATCCATACATGACTACTGGAAAAACCATAGCCTTGACTAGACGGACCTTTGTTGGCAAAGTAACGTCTCTGCTTTTGAATATGCTATCTAGGTTGGTCATAACTTTCCTCCCAAGGAGTAAGCGTCTTTTAATTTCATGGCTGCAATCATCATCTGCAGTGATTTCAGAGCCCAGAAAAATAAAGTCTGACACTGTTTCCCCATCTATTTCCCATGAAGTGATGGGACCAGATGCCTTGATTTTAGTTTTCTGAATGTTGAGCATCAAAACAAACTTCCTGTTGTGCTTTTATGGGTCATAAAATGCATAATGATTCCACACCCTCAGAGTATTGGATCAAAGATCATAAAGTAATAAATTCTGGTTTAAATAATAAACTTGGCAAAACTTATTTAGCAATTCATTCCCACACTCAGAGATTTCCCAGTTTTATCACTTTCCTTTGTTCTGCAATTTTGTGTTAGTTATTATCCTTTTTTCTCTGAGGGGAAAAAAATTACAAAATCCTGGAGTGTCACAGATACCCAAGAGATATTTTAGCCAATTAACTGGCTTATTATTCTATATTATTGCTAAAGATAAAATGTTAGCAGGAAAGTTCAGCATGAACATTTAAAATATAAATAAATTTAGAATGTTGAGAAATACTCCATTAGGATGCAAAAGACAAGAGAAACTGCACTGATACTTCTCATCTATAATTATTTTATATTCACTATTATGAAAAAAGCAGTCAATACTATAATATAGTAATTAATAATAACTTTAAAGTATTATGAATTTTCTTTTCACTCAAGTCAATCATTAATATTTTTCCCAAATCACTGAACTATTAGATAAATAGCTCCATTTTTAGATTTTTATTAAAGTATAGTTGATTTACAATGTTGTGTTAGTTTCAGGTGTAAAGTAAAGTGCTTTAATTATACAGTAGAAAACATATGGCAACCCACTCCAGTTTTTTGCCTAGAAAATCCCAAGTACAGAGGAGCCTGGAAAGTGAGAGTTCGTGGTGTCACAAAGAATTGGACATGATTTAGTGACTGAGCACATATATATAAAAGAATTATATATATATATATATATGATATATAAAAATATATATATATTTGTATATGAGAGTATATATTTTGTACAGTATTTTCCATTATAGATTATTGCAAGATATTGAGTATAGTTCCCTTTGGGATTAAATAATTCACACTACTATATAAACAGTATGTAATCTACAAGGACCTACTAAGTAGCTGTATTTTTAAAAACAGTACACAATGGCTTGAAATCCTTCCCATGTAAAGTCTGACTGAAATGGATTTAAGGTAAAGAAAGTGTATTAGAATAATGTTTCCCACATGCTTCACTGTAACCATCAACTAGAAGAATCAGTTTAATGAGAACACTTAACCATATTAAAAATAGTAAACATCAATCTAGTGGAAATAAGAAAGGCAAATCAATAGTGACAAAAGTTAGGTCAATCACTATGTTTCCAATAGCTGATTTAGGACCAAAACAAAGTGCAGAGGAGATTAATGATCCTTAAATCAGCATGTTGATATATGGCAAAACCAATACAATATTGTAAAGTTAAAAAATAAAATAAAAATCAGTACAGAATAGAGTTAAGACTTGGAAAAACAATGTTGCAATTAACACACAAGCTAGGAAATCAACTGAAATTCCTAAATGCAGTATGAAAAGGTCATCAAGAGAAGACTGCACAAGAATGGGGATAAATCACAGCCTTCAAAATACTAATGGCCTACCATCAGTTGACAAGTGGCCTACTCAGGCAAAACTTCTTGTCTTTTCAAACAAAGTTGCCGTAAAATACAAATCTCCTTAAAAAAAAAAACAAACCTCATTTGGGAGAATTAAGTTTTCTCCCATTAGGTCTCATAATATGACTGATTGTCAGTTGCCAAATTGAACTTGCAAAGGAAAATAAAAGCTGATCGTGTCAGATATCAAACTACTATTTCTATAATATTCACATGAGTCTTTAGTAACAAATGTCCCCCTTGACAAAACTGATATAAGCAGTATTTATGCTTCATCTGATGACACAAATTCCAACCATCTTCTTTAGATTTCCCTAACCCAACAACTGCTTCTCTTATCCTGAATATTTCACATATATCTGTATATACCATATTGTTTGATTGGTCAGGGTTTTCTTTATTATAAGGGATAAAAGCAAGCTTGAACTAGCTTAGGCCACAAAGGAAATAAGACCATATTGAAGGATGGTCTAGGTTGAAGTAAGGAGTCTGGGATAATTGGATATAAGTGTGTTAATCCCATCAGGACTGGTCTGTTTCCTGTAGTCTTGACTTCTTTTTATAAATCTAATTCCTTCTTATATCCATTTTTTTTTTTCAACTGTGAGGTTAGAAATGTCTGGGCTCCCACATGCTCAACCTCATCACCAGTATGAAAGAGCTATAAGGAAGAAAAACTTTTCCTTTCTTCCCTTCTAGATTTTTTGGCTGACCTAATTATTAAATTGACACTATGCAGATTAACAACAGAAAATTTAAAAATTCATTGTGTTCATATGTCATATGAGAATGTCATATAAGAATGTTCAAAGATGTGTACTCTCTGGCAGTTAGGAAATTGAGGCTTGTATGTCATCCTGAGCTAAGGAGAAGAGAGTAGGGATCTGGGACTTCAAAGGGGAGGAAAACAATTCTAGGAAGATGGAAAGAGCAAATGGTTGGTAAACAAATATTTGCCATGCCCTGCAGTTAGGTCTTTATGATGTTAAAAAAAATAAAAGTCATCTTTTATAATAACTCTCCTCCTGATACAGGCTCCCTATCTAAAATATTTTAGGTAGTTAGGAGGTAAAAAATTTTTATTGAGTTTTTTGGGCCTTGATTGTCTTCAGTCCCATGTAAATCACATGACAAAGTGACACATTTTGGGGTACCCTGTCCTGAATCCCAATAGACCCTCTCTTCTCATCACTCTTTCCAGGGAGTGTGTGATTTCTTCAGTTCTGTCTCACTGAAGCAAAAATTTAAAGTAACGGATGGACCAGTGTTACACCTTCGTGTTACAGCTTAGTTTTATTTGGCAAGCAAAGGAGAATACATCCTTGAGGCCTGAGGCCAGCCGACCTAAAAGACGTGAAGAGACAAGTCCCCCAGCTCAATTTTGGCTCCTCTTTTATATGCTTTTTCTCCTATCTCTGACCGTGCCGTATGTAAATTGGGCTAGACAGAAAGGCTGTTTGTTTTACCTGAGGTTCTCACTCCTGTCCACATATCCTTCAACCTTTCTTTTTCATTTTCTCAGGCTTCTCCCTCCTATGTCTTTTAGCCACCACCATTCTGGACTCTTTTTTCCTATTCTAACTACCTAACAACTCCAGCGAGATATCCCAGAGAAAAATTTTGATTTGAATTACCTCTGTGTGTGAAGGAATGATTTAGAGACAATTTAGAAAAGAGAACTTGGTTTACCAGAAATGTCAAATTGTAAAACTTAAAAAGACTGAATAATGATATAGAAAACACAAGATATTTAACGAGAAAATGCAATATTACCAATTAGTATATTCACATCTGAAAAAGCTTTTCTTATGGTTGTCATATTTATAATGGCATCATCTTTGAAAGAGTCAAGGATGAAATTGCTTTACTTAGAGAATCAATAACTTATAGGAGAATCTCAGGAATTGACTTAGTTTGAGCACTAAGACAAAAACCTTGCTACTTTTGGTTTAGCTCAGTGTGCAAAATGCTCACCAACTCACTTCCCATCAAAGAACATGCTATCCACACATTATAATATTGGCAGGAAAATGTGTTGATCTTGTTCCCATAGTTCTTAATTATCAAGAGGTTGTCCCTGAAATATGTTTATCTCATGTTTGTTTTGTGATTTTATAAAGCAATTATCATTAATTGTATGCTTTATTTGACCAATTTCATTTGCATAGATGTAACAAGAGGTGTTGATTTATTCACAGAAATTTCCTTACTTTAACATAACTAGAGCCATATATTAAATAACAAAAATTCAACTGAGTAAATTTTAGTGATAAAATTGTGTTTATTAAACAATCGTGAATCAGGCAACAACCCACGTAGCAACAGTAGGGAGTTCAGCTCTGCTACAGAGCTACAGAAAATGTAAGTTTTCAAAGGTAAAAATGGAGAGAAAAAGATGGAAATTATTAACAGGGAATGCATTGTTTTAGGCAAGGAGCCCCAGGGGAAATGAAAAGGGTCTATTAGAAGATTTCCTCCCAGTGCTGACCAGAAAATTCCAGGTTGGCTGGTTAAAGGTCACGTTCCTGGGAGTACGATTTGAAACTGTAGTTAGGTTAACTATTAAGTCTTGGTTTGCTGACCTGAGTTTTAGCACAATTGATTCCATTTTTGACCTGCTGTCTTTCTTTTTCTAACACATAAATTGTTATCACTTGAAGTCATTGCCTGTACAGAGGCCTCATAGTTTTCCTAAGCTTATAACTCCATTATAACTTCAAAAATATATTCTTTTTGCTGTTATTAGTTCATTTACCAAGGACAGGAACAAAGAATCATTCTACTTACCTCAGCTGGGCTATACTGTGGTACATGTAATCTTAACAAACTAAGGAACTCCAGAAGTTTATAGATAGATTTCTTTCCAACTTATCATAAGCTGTTCTTTTATGGTACAAGACTTTTCATTGTGGATAAATATGGGGAAGAACTTAATGCTTTGCAATACTTTGTCAGCATCTGGACTCATGCTTCTTGACTTATTTTTTGTTTTCCAGAATATTCTTATTTTCCTTTGAGTAAGGACGTGTAAAATGTATGCACATATAAACCTTCATATTTCTCAGAAGGCTATGAAACTCTGGAAAAATAGAAGTTTTATTTATTTAGTTTTTTTTTTCCCCATTTCCACATAGATTGAGATCCATTTTATAGTTATTGTATAAATCAATGAAAATTTGTTGAATATTTTCACTCCTCTCCACACCATATTAAAAAAATGTTTATCTTTATGAAGTACATGTAGAGTGTGCACAAATATTTGTAATTAGCTAATCTTCAAAGATTCAAGAGAAAGAGAGACAGTCAAAGACAAGACAGAGCATGAATCTGAGTAAGAAAGCTGGCCACATAAACAATTGAATGTCTAAGTTTGCTTTCTTATTCAAGTCAAGCTTGCCTCTATTTCTCTGCGTGTTCTTATTTTCTCTGCCAGCATTTGCAAGCTTCTATTCACAGTGGATTGTTTTTAATAGATCTGAATTTTATTCTGTGAACTAAAATAAGTTAAATGTATTAAATATAAGTGTAAGAACTCATCTTAAAAATTGTTTTAGACCAGTATCACATTTGGAAATGAAATGCTCAAACACTTTTTTCATTCTAGTTTACTTAGTTTTACTGATTGCTTTAAGATTAAATTTACTAGTTGACAGTCTTTCATTAGGAATGCAAAACCTAACACTTCCCAAACTTCCTAGATCACAGTTTTACAGAGACTCTTCTTATAATTTTCTATAATTATTAATCAAGTGTTCAATTTCTATTTTCTAAATAATGAAATTAGGAATATGTATGAATGTATATGTGTGTTTGTATACACACACAAACTGTATGTACAGTTATAGCACACGTTTTATCCCTAAAGTGTAAACATTTTTTAAGTTTTGCATGTTTTTTAATTAGCCTTCATAAAGTGTTTTCAACCTTATGTATTCACTATTTCATGGAAACGAACTTGCATATATATACAAAGTCCATTGTATTCTTTTCTTATTTCTATTGAAATATAGTTGAATCACTACTGTATAACAAAAAAGTGACTCAATTATACATATATATGTATATGTATATATATATACACACACATTCTTTTACATGTTCTTTTCCAATATGGCTTATTGCAGCATGTTGAATATAGTTCCCTGTGCTATTCAGTAGGACATTGTTTTTTATCCATTCTGTATATACCAGTTTGTATCTGCTAGTTCCAAAGTCCCAAACCAGCCTTCTCCCAGCTTCCTCCCCCTTGACAACCACCAATCTATTTTCTACATCCCTGATTCTATTTCTGTTAAACAGATAGGTTCATTTGCATCATATTTTATATTTCACATATAAATTATATCATATAGTATTTCTCTTTCTTTGTCTGACTTACTTCACTTTAGTATGATAATCTCTAGTTGTATCCATGTTGTTGCAAATGGCATTATTTCAATCTTTTTTATGGCTGAGTAGTATTCCATTGTATGTAAATACCACATCTTCTTTCTCCATTCATCTGCTGATGGACATTTTCATTGTTTCCATGTGTTGGCTATTGTGAATAGCTCTGCTGTGAACATAGGGGTGCATATGTCTTTTGAATTATATTTTTTTCTGAATATATCCCCAGGAGTAGGATTGCTGGATCATATGGTAATTCTATTTTCAGTTTTCTGAAGAACCTCCATACTATCTTCCACAGTGGCTGCACCAACTTACATTCCCACCAACAAAGTAGAAGGGTTCCCTTTTCTCCAAAACCTCTGAAGCATTTGTTATCTGTAGACTTTTTAACAATGGCCATTCTTCAAATCCATTGTTTTCATATGCATTAATGATTTTATTATAAATTATTCTCATATTTCCTGTGAGTTTATTTTCAAGCATCTTGAGTAGTACTTTCTTTTTATTTACTCTCATAATAAATTAAAGGAAGTATATCTTCCATTGGTGAAATGTTTGCTGAATTCTATAAACTTTAATGTGATGTATTCTCATTGTCATTTATTTCTGAATACTTTAGAGTTAAAATTCTACTATTTTTGATTCCTTGATAATGATTGAGATTGTTTCACAATTTCCTAGAATGTTAATCCAGCCAGGGAAGGATCTATCCCATTTGTTCTTAAGTTCTCAATTTAACACATTTTATCTGAAAACAATTAACCTCATTTTAAATACTTGTGGAGACTGTAAGTTGAAACTTAACCTACACTCTTTTATATGCATTGTATATAAAAATATTTTACATGTGGAATCTAAAATAGTTGAAGTCATAAGATACAGAGAGTAGAATGGAGGTTACCAAAGCTCAGGTCGGGGGAAATGGGGAATGTTGTTTAAAGGATACAGAGGTTTAATTATACACGATTAATAAGTTCTGGAGATCTAATGTAGTATGTTGTTAAGAAGGAAAAATAATTTTTGGTCTGCTCTTCTAGGTGCTTGGCTAAGATATCTCTGTAATAAAAGAGAGAACAACAAGAGAAAAACATAATTTAATTTTGTACCTATGGAAACTCCAAAGATGCCAAGCTCTCTGACAGTCAGACTATTAAGATTTATATGCCATCCTGAGTAAAGGAGAAGAGGTAGGGCTCTGGAACTTCAAAGGGGATTAAAACAATTCACAGGAAGATGGGAAGAACAAATGAACATAATTAAACTACCTAAAATTTTTGTGGATATAATCACATTATTTGTCCAAATTATTCTTACATATTAATGTATTTTCTTTCAGTATTTTGAAGTAATATTTGCATGCTTTTGTAGTCATGTTAAGGATTATTATTGAGAAAATTTTATTCCTACCATCTCTACTTTTTTAAAATTATATTTATTTAATTATTTTTTGACTGCATTGGGTCTCTTTTACTCTGCATGGAGTTTCTCTCGTTGTGGTGAGTTGGCATCTGCTCTCTAGCTGCAGTGCACCCACTTCTCACTGCAGTGACTTCTCTTGTTGCAGAGCACTGGCTCTAAAGTGCATGGGTTTCAATAGCTATGGCACATGAGCTCAGGCACTGTGGCTCATGGGCTCTAGAGCACACATTCAACAGTTGTGGTACACCAGCTTTGTTGCCTCACAGCATGTGGAATTTTCCTGGACTAGGGAATTGAACCCATGTCCCTGTTTTGGGGGGCAGATGCTTAACCAATAGACCACCAGGGAAGTCCATTTCTACTTGTTTTATAATTCTTTATTTTGATTATTTCCTTTATTTGAAGCAATCCCTGGGAGTCATTTATTGTTTGATCAAAATCTCTTCCCTTTACATTTTGTGGTTGTTAATCCATTGTCTATTTCATTTTATATGTCCCTTCCCCAGTAGTGATAATTTTAGGATTTATCTGATACAGTATACTTAAATATCAAAAATTTCATCAGTATGTATCAGTATTTTTGTTATGATAATATGTGTGATAATTAGAATAATATTCTAATTACTAAGTTAATCATAGGAAGTTTAAATTTACTTCAGATCAAGAAAATTGTATCCTATCATTTCAGTTTGGTAGATGCTAAAACATTCTCAGTAGTTGTTCAGTGTGCTCTATTAATAGAGTAGGCCCGTACTATGTCTGACAGTGATCCAGGCCCAGCTTGATGCCCACTCCATTCTTGTGCATCATGGTTTTCTGGTTCACTTCTTATACCAGAGTTTCTGGTAGGAGACTTGTCCCTCTATACTTTCCAAAGGATGCCTGGGGCTGCTATGTGGAGCAAGAGGAGGTATCTCCCTACTTTGACAAATGTCTTCCTGAATGTTCTGATTGTTACCCTGGAGAAACTGTGTTCTGAAAAATGTGATGGAATACTAAGTCTTCTACACTGGAGTTTCCCTTAGGGAGTAACCAATTAATTCCTTGGTATTATGCCTTGACAAGGATACCTATGGATATTCCGTTTGACATATTCCATGCTGCCAAATTTGTTATGAGATGGCTTTGAAAGCATGCAAACATGGCATTGAACTTCCAGCTCTATTCTAGCCCCTCAGCTCTCACCTCAGCAAAACTTCAAAACTTACATAAAATCTCTTTTTGGTACTTATGGAACTTCTAGCAGTAGCCAAACAAAAGAATACTGAGAATTCAGATGATGTTGATCCCTTGTTTACTTTGAAAGCACTTAAAGATGAATTTATATCTGCCTGCAAACAGTTTATTGAAAATTCAGAATTGGCATTCTTCATTATACTCTTGAAGAACAACATGGCTGAAGTCAGAGAACAACATAGCTGAAGTCAGAGAACTCTCTTCCAAGCTAATGACTAAAGATGAGGTGAAATATATCAGCAGTTTGCTTCACCAAAAAAAGAAGTGGAAATCAGTTGTTTTGTTGCAGGACTCAGACCATCTGACATTAACAGCTTTTACTATCCCATGATCTTCATAGAAGTACTCTTCTCTAGGATTTGTGTAGAAACATCCAGAAATGGCCAAGTTTCAGTGTAATATGAAAACATTTGTGACCTACAGATACTTCAAGGCATTTTCACACTTCTTGGCATTGATGCTGAAAACTCAGCCCCTGTACACCATGCCGAATTGAATCTTGGAGACAGTATTTATGGTGAAAAAAGAATCATTGCAGATGGTGACTGCAGCCATGAAATCAGAAGATGATTGCTTCTTGGCAGGAAATCTGTGGAAAACTTAGACAGTATGTTAAAAAGCAGAGACATTACTCTGTTGACAGAGGTCCATATAGTCAAGGCTATGTTCTTCCCAGTGGTCACGTATGTTTGTGAGTGCTGGGCCATAAGGAAGGCAGAATGCCAGAGAATTGATCCCTTCAAACTGTGGTGCTAGAGAAGACTCTGCAAAGTCCCTTGGGCAGAAAGGAGATCAAACCAGTCAATCTTAAGGGAAATCTACCCTGAATACTTGTTGAAAGGACTGATGCTGAAGCTGAAGCTCCAGTATTTTGGCTACCTAATGCAAAGAACTGACTCATTGGAAAAGTCCCTGATGCTGGGAAAGATTGAAGGGAGAAGGAGGAGAGGGCATCAGAGGATGAGATGGCTAGATAGCATCACCATTGCAATGGAAATGAACTTGGGCAAACTCCAGGAGATGGTGAGGGACAGGGAGGTGTGGAGGACTGCAGTCCATGGGGTCACAAAGAGTCGGACCTGACTGGGTGACTGAACAACACAAAGAATGGCTTTATTGCTTTGTTAGGCAAAGGGGGACACAGCGGGCTCATACCCTCACAACTGTGTGTCCCAACCCAGAGGAATATGGTGAGGAATTTTATAGCAATGATTCAAGGGCCAGCTTGCTGATAAGGACCAGAGTATGTGCGGGGCTTGCATCCTTTAATCTGATCTCCTGATGAGTTTCTGTGGTTATCCAGGTTTTCAAACTGTGACCGTCTCTCTGGAATGGAGAATGCTTCATCAAGTAATCAACATCCTTCCTTTCTTGGGAGTTTTAGCTCTGTAGAAGAACTCAAAGATATTGTTATGTGTATTTTTTGAGACAGAACAAGGATCCTATCCCAAGGCTGAACTACTATTTCTTGACTGCTCCTCTCTTTTCTCTCTCTGCCTCCTCTCTCTTCCCTGATTAGCAACTGTTTGAGCCTGCCTTTTGAAACTCAGGGACGGTCATGGTCATGAAGACTAAAGCCTAGTCTTAAGAAATCGGGGGAGAGGAGCGGGCCACATAAGGGATTCTGTACCCAGGAACTCCACAGAGTCTTGCTTGGTTTCAGTACTACTCTGGTCATCATGGGCTATGTAGCATGTCTGCAGTAAAAACCTCAGAAAATATTGCAGCTATTGCATGGATTGCTCACCAGGCTTCTCTGTCCATTGGGAATCTCCAGGCAAGAATACTGGAGTAGGTTGCCCTATCCTCCTCCAGCGGATCTTCCTACCCTAGAGATTGAACCTGGGTCTCCTGCAGATTCTTTACCACTTGAGCCACCAGGGAAGCCCCAGATGTTGGGATACATTAGAATAAATATCCCTGCTCTTGGGGTGATTACTTTCTAGTTTACTTTCAAATTAATATGTAGCTGTAAAAATCAGAGATTTGTTTTTACAAAGACAAGTAAAAGACTATAGAAAAAATTCCAAAGGCCCGAGTTAAAGGCTTGAAGTAGGACACAGATAATTACTAAATTCCAAAGTATAGAGCTTAAGGTAATCACAAAAACAAAATGTTTGGACTTCATTCAGATAGACTAATGGATATGGGGAGAAGGAAGGAGAGGGTGAGATATATGGAAAGAGTAGCATGGAAACTTACATTACCATATGTAAAATAGATAGCCAACGGGAATTTTCTGTATGGCTCAGGAAACTCAAACAGGAGCTCTGTATCAACCTAGAGGGGTGGGATGGGAATGGAGAGAGGAGGGAGTTTCAAAAGTGAGGGGATATATGTATACCTTTGGCTGACTCCTGTTAAGATTTGACAAAAAATAGCAACATTCTGTAAAGCAATTATCATTCAATAAAAAATTAATTAATTAAAAAATGGAACAATATTAGGGAATAAGTTGAACATAGGGCAGCCAACCAGAAGAAAGGGGTTCAAAATTTGAGAATAACAGAACTTGAAGCAATTCCCTGAATCTTTGCCCAGTAGCCATAGGTAATTTTTATTGGAGAACTTAAGTTTTGTGTGGAAAGGGAGCTGTTAAAAAAGCAGTTTTAACTTGATCAACCTACTAAGACTATGCTTCTGTTAATTGTATAGCAATATATTTCCCAGGATGCTTGGCAGGAGACCCTAAGATAATGCTGTATAATCATAGCTTTTTAGAAAACGTATCTTCTCACTGAGTTCAACACTTGTCCATATAATTTTTCTGTACTGATTAACTAAAAGGGTTCATTAGGAATGAATCTTACTGGCCCTCATATAAGAGTGTTAATATTGTGAAAACTGAAGCAAACACAGGGATACTCCCCAGGGTTCAGGGATTTCCAGTGTTATCTCATGAATTTCTGTCATAGTGTTTTTGTTACTGAGCCAAACAGGTCCACTTGCCCACTGGCAATAAAGCCAGTCTACTGACACTGGTTGTGATGAAGGAAAGAGCAGTGTTTATTGTAAGGAGCCAGATAACCAGTCTGGAGCAGTTAATGCTCAAAAACTCAATTCCCCGAGTGGGTTTCAGGAAAGTGTTTTAAAGCAAGGTGAGGGAGAGTAGCCACAGGATGTGTGATCAGCTGGTACACAGTTCTCTAATTGGTTGGTGGTGAAGTAACAGGGAGGTGTCACAGGGGTTAACTAACTTACCAGCCCTTAGGCTCTAGTAGGTCTGGGGGCTATGTATGTATTCATGGTCATCAAGTCATTAACTTCCAGTTGGAAGAAATGTTAGCACCTGTAAAGCAATTTAGGAAATGTGTACTAGATACTGTTATTTACCTACTGCAGAGAAGAACTAAAGATTCTGTGACAGCTATATGGCTGATATATTGTTTAAATTGTTGCCAGTTCTCTCCCTACATCTGATTTTCTAACTACATGTTCATATCCTTTCAATCATTATTATTGAGTAAGGCTTTTGTGACTCAGGGGAGGCCTGGGAGACTACAGTTTTTCCACTAAGAAGAGGCCAGCAGAAGATGTCAGGAGAGGAATGGCTCCATAAGGTCCTTCTTGGTTACATTTTATTGATCTTTCTTTTCTGTTTTGAAGGGGGAGGGAAAATCTTTAAAGCCCCTAGATTTCATTTAAGCATCAAGAAATGGTAAGCAGCAGTTGGAAAGGCTTCTGGAATTTTGGTACAATTGAATTCTAAATTCATCTTTAATTTGGTTAAACAGAAAGCATGCAAGAGAACAGGAATCTGGAGGGTAGTGCAAAAGGATGCAGGGATTTACATTACTGGGAATGTCCTGCAATCTATACAACCTGTAATTGAAAAAGGCACAAGTAATATACAGGACTCAGGCACTGAGACTTAAGTATTACAGTGGCTATGTGTGCTGTGCTCTTTAAGTTGTGTCTGACTCTTTGAGACCCCATTGACTGTAGCCCACCAGGCTTCTCTGTCCATAGGATTTTCCAGGCAGAATACTGCAGTGGGTTGCCATTTCTCCTCCAGAGGATCTTCCTGATGCAGGGACTAATCTTTAGTCTCTTTCATTGGTGGTTTATTCTTTACCACTGAGCCACCTGGGAATACCTGATTATAATAGTACTGTTCTGAAGTGCCATAAAAAAGTAGGGTCACGGTGAGTCCCTAGAGATTGGGGATTGCTTTGATTGTATAGTGGAACTATTCCCAGAGTTGCTGAAATGCAATGGATGTTACTTCTCTCAATCTCAAAGGCTAGATAGAAATTTTAGCATAGATTATCATAAGATTGGGTTAGATAGCTGCAGTATCCAAACCAAGAGGGGAAACACAGAAATAGGAAAACATAATAAAACAAGGAGCCAAAGATTGGGGCCATGAGAGATTTCCGTAGCTCTTGGGTTAAATAGATACATTGTCAAGAACATTATGCAGCTTAGGTAATATGGTCTTTAGATGATAAGAGCCATAAAAATACTCTTTTATTATTGTTTATAAATTCCTATCTCATTATATGTAGATAACTATTTTTTGGATTTTTTCAGTTATATAAGTGCAAATATTCTTTGAAATAATCTCCTAATACTAAATGTGTATTTTTATAAAGTTTAAAGTCAGAATTAAATCAGTTAACTACCTTACTTTTATTACTTTGAAATGTGTAAGGCAAAAATGAAATAAATTAAGATTAAAATATGCCAAAGAAAGCTCAAACTACTGCACAGTTGCACTCTTCTCACACGCTAGTAAAGTAATGCTCAAAATTCTCCAAACCAGGCTTCAATAGCACATGAACCATGAACTGCAAATGTTCAAGCTGGTTTTAGAAAACGCAGAGGAACCAGAGATCAAATTGCCAACATCTGCTGGATCATCAAAAAACCAAGAGAGTTCTAGAAAAACATCTGCTTTATTGATTGACTATACCAAAGCCTTTGACTGTATGCATCACCACAAACTGTGGAAAATTCTTAAAGACATGGGAATACCAGACAACCTGACTTGCCTTTTGAGAAATCTGTATGCAAGTCAAGAAGAAGCAGTTAGAACTGGACATGGAGCAACAGACTGGTTCCAAATAAGAAAAGGAGTTTGTCAAGGCTGTTTATTGTCACCCTTCTTGTTTAACTTATATGCAGAGTACATCATGAGAAACGCTGGGCTGGATGAAGCACAAGCTGGAATCAAGATTGCCGGGAGAAACATCTATAACCTCAGATATGCAGATGACGCCACCCTTATGGAAGAAAGCAAAGGACTAAAGGGCCTCTTGATGAAAATGAAAGAGGAGAGTGAAAAAGTTGGCTTAAAACTCAACATTCAGAAAACTAAGGTCCTGGCATCTGGTCCCAACACTTCATGGCAAAGAAATGGAGAAAAAGTGGCTGACATCATTTTGGGGGGCTCCAAAATCAATGCAGATGGTGACTGCAGCCATGAAATTAAAAGATGTTTGCTCCTTGGAAGAAAAATTATGACCTACCTAGACAGCATATTAAAAAAGCAGAGACATTACTTTGCCAACAAAGGCCCATCTAGTCAAAACTATGGTTTTCTAGTAGTCATGTATGGATGTGAAAGTTGGACGATAAAGAAAGCTGAGCACCAAAAATTGATGCTTTCAAACTGTGGTGTTGGAGAAGACTCTTGAGAGTCTCTTGGACTGCAAGGAGATCCAACCAGTCCATCCTAAAGGAGATCAGTCCTGGGTGTTCATTGGAAGGACTGATGTTGAAGCTGAAACTCCAATACTTTGGCCACATGATGCAAAGTACTGACTCATTGGCAAAGACCCTGATGCTGGGAAAGATTTAAGGAGGGAGAAGAAGGGGACAACAGAGGATGAGATGGTTGGATGGCATCACCCACTCTATGGATGTGAGTTTGAGTAAACTCTGGGAGTTGGTGATGGACAGGGAGGCCTGGCATTGTACAGTCCATAGGGTCACAAAGAGTTGGACATGACCTAGTGACTGACCTGAACTGAACTGAAAATATAAACATTTAGTCATTTTATACTTGTTTTATGAATTAAAGAAAAAATAATTTCTAGAAATTAGCCTCTTACACTGTTGGTGGGAATGCAAACTAGTACAGCCACTATGGAGAACAGTGTGGAGATTCCTTAAAAAACTGGAAATAGAACTGCCTTATGATCCGGCAATCCCACTGCTGGGCATACACACTGATGTTTTGAATTTTTGTAATATGATATCAGTAATTTGAATAAAGAAAAGTTTAAAGTGCTGACTCATTGATTTAAAAGAATGTATGGCAGAATTTGAAATAAGCAAGGAAGTAGCTATTCCTATAACTTCTATTATCTTCTACTCAGTAAGTACTCCCAAATGTCCTCCCCCTGCATTATCTCTTGTGTATTTTAGATTCTCTTACAATTAAATATTTGCCATCTGCTTTGGGGATTCTCATTGACATAGGTATCTGAAATCCAGTGTCTCCTCAATTGCACTCAAACATTTCTATTTCTTTGTGAGCATCAAGAATGGTGGTTTGGTTCTTTAAGGAATCAGAATTATGTGATATTTTCATGCTTGATCCTGTTGTAATATGTCTTGACTGTAATATTTGTTTATGAGAGGGTATATTGCAGAGTAGTCTCTGAAATTTGACAGCCCAGTTTGGCTTCTGTTCTCTACAACATTCTTCACATAGTGGAGCTCCTTGTTTACCGATATATTTTCTAATTTTTCAAGTAGTATGTAAGTTCCAAAAGAATAAAATCAGCCAAAATAAAATCATAGAAATGAAAACACTAGCTCATACATATTAGGCATTCTACAAAATATTTTATTAAGCAAATGAACAAATGGAACTAAACTATGTAACCTGGTGATGAGATATATTTAGTGGAATGTCTCAATTTTTCCCAAAAAGCTTTAAAAAAGTATCAGATTCCTTCTGTTTAATATTTTCAGCTGTAAACAATAACATAAGTAACCTAGACAGACTAATGTATTGTCCATGTGACAACCATCAGAATTTTGAACTCTATAGGGGTCTTATGATCCTAATCAGCCTAATCTAGATTAGAAATGTTGAAAGCTGATATTTCAATGGAATCAACATGGTCTGAAGCCATTCCAGAACAGAATGTGTGCTGTTCATTTTATTTTCCTAAATGATTGTCATCACAGTATGATTTCTTAAAAAATCCTTTTCTGTTTCTTCTGATTTGAAATCTAAATATAAGAAAAATTCATATATGTTTCTGTAACTTTCTGGGCTTACAATTCTTTTCTATTGTTTGGCCTACCAGAACTCTATGCCAGAACTATCACATTTTAATTATTATATCTTTGTAATATTTTTGTATGTTAGAGAACATGTTTCTTATGAATTCACTTTTTTATAGAATGTTTCTATTCAAAGGTTTATTCTTCCTGCTGAATATAAAAATGTTTTCAAGATTCATAAAATAAGTACTTATTATTATATTAAAATTGTATTTATTTATACATTATATTGGGGCTTCCCAGGTGGCTTAGTGGTAGAGAATTTTCCTGCAATACAGGAGATGCAGGTTTGATCCCTAGATGGAGAAGAACCCCTGGAGAAGGAAATGGCAACATTTTCCAGTATTCTTGCCAGCAAAATCCCATGGACAGAGGAGCCTGGCAGACTACAGTTCATGTGGTTGCAAAGAATTGCACACAACTTAACAACAAGAAACTATCATTTATTTTCCTGTTATATAGTTTCTCTTTCAAGTTAGAAAGGACAAGCCTGTTTGAATCACCTCCAGTGTTTACCATCACTATTTTATTATATAACTTTGTGTTTACATGCATAGTTTATACTTCTCATTTGAGTGTATTATTGATATAACATGTATTTATGTTTCATCTTCATGTTATTTAGATGTATATTTGTATATAAATTAATAGATAAGCATATATTATTGATAAATAAAATATATGCATTAACAGTAAACAATAAATACATATTTATTTTACATAACACATATAAAACAATTTATACTAAACTACCCACAGACATAATGAATTATCTTAGACTCCACTACAATCTTACCTATGTTAGTCACATGTTATTTTTGAGATCACTTTTTCTAGTGATAATACAAGTTTTATGATATGCATAAGTACTTTTAATAATAGTAATGGCATATCTATTGTATTTAAGGGAGATTGGAGTAATTAGCTATGATCAAGTATCTTTCCATTCATAGTCTAGTTTTTGACAGAGGCGATGGCTATGGTTTTATTTTGCTGCTGTTAATTTTGACCACACTACATGTCTTGCATGATTGTAGTTCCCTGACCAGAAGATCTGGGCTTGGGATTGTACCCTGGCCCTTGTCAGTGAAACTGCAAAGTCCTAACCACTTGATCACCAGGGAATTCCCCTCAAGTTTCTTTTTAACAATATGAATTTTGGCACGGCCTTTTGCTTTACCCAACATGTATCAAGTCCTAACTTACTTTTTATGTAGCAATAAATATATGCTGCTTTGAAATGCAAGCCCTTGGATGTTTACAAATGGTCAGCTATCTTCTGTTGAGTATCCAATATGAATGGTATCTTGAGTTCACCTGGAGATTATCAATATTTTATTTTTTATTAATGGAAACATGAAATGTAGTATTTGCGTGTGTACTGGATATTCAGTGTTTTCACAGACTGTATATATAACTGAATGTAGGGTTTGGACCATTTTTCACACAGAAAAGCATTTTCTCAGCTACATGGTGATTCAGAGTGGGGAAGGTTTTTTATTTAAAAAACCTTGCAAACACAAATTATTAGAACCTGTTTGGTCAGCAAAGATATTGTACAGTCTCATGAAAATAAACTCTGCTGAAAAATATTGTGTGCTTTCCTGTTTCAGAGTTACCTGTAAATATGACATAGCCAAAACTGCATTAACTTTGGATAGAGTTCTGTTTTGAAATGTGGTTTGAAGTTTGGCTGGAATTATTTTTTACAAGTGCATATACAGTAAATAGAGTCCTAAATTATACCATTCATAAAGGTTTGGTTCAAGAAATTGTTTTATTGAATTTTATGATGCCTTCAACAATTATACTATTTTTCCTAATGAATATAATGCTTATCAAAATGATTCACATATGTGCTTACTAATGTTTACTGCTGGATTCATTCCATCATGATTCTCTTTTCTTATTAAAAATTAGCTTAAAATGATATTTTTTTCAAAACATTCTGAGCCACTCTGGTATTTTTGGAGAAGGAAATGGCAACCCACTCCAGTATTCTTGACTGAAGAGTCCCGTGGACAGAGGAGCCTGGTGGGCTAGAGTCTACGGGGTCACAAAAAGTTGGACATAATTGAGTGACTAGCACTTTCACTTTCACTGGTATCTTGGTTTGAATAAGTCATAAGGATATATGATTGGACTTGTTTAGTCAGTCTTAACTCTTACCTTCAAGCCATCCTCTGAGTTAAGAGAAACTCTTTCAGAGACATGAAAAGCCACATAAAAGGAACAGTCATGAACATTTGGCTTAAAAAGTAAGAAAGACACTTGTCTTAGATGAATTGTCTCAACATCTGCAGAATATGCTGCAGTGTCAAGCAACTAAGTCAAAAGACATTTGATTATTTAAAGTACAAAAGGTAGGAGATGTGTATTCTAATTCCTGCCACAGCCTCATTGCTTACTAAAAAGTGATTTTATCTGTGAAATGATGTTTATGCTATGCTTTCTATGAGATGATATACGTGAAAGTGCTTTGTAATCTTAGCTGAGTAGTGTATACTGTCATTTATGAATTTTGCCTCAGGCTTGATATGTGTCAGGTACCTTTATATATGACCTCATTTAATCCTTATAGCAACTCTATGGTGACTATATTTTTATTAGTATTTTGATACTGAAGCAAATGAAGCTTATAAGTGGTTAAGTAACTGGCCCAGACTCACATAGAGTTGGTAGACTTGGGGTTTGACATGCAAATATGTCTATTACGCCAGACTGTTTCCACTATAAAACTATTAGAGATCATTTTAACTAATGATAAATAAAGTAGGCTTAATATATATTTAAAATTTTATTATAGACACAATATTCTGTGTTTCTAACTAGTGTATTTATCTCAGTATACCTGTCAGAAGATTTTTGAACCTCATGTAAATTTATAAGAACTTATAAATGCCTAGTAATATTCTGGGAACCTTCCTGTTATAATCTAAGGTATAGACAAGACCATTAAAGAGTAACCAGAAAAAGAAGGAGAGAGAAGATGAACTGTTCTGAGAACTTGGAAAAAGTGGTGTTAGCTCAGACCACAGTGTCAAAAATCAACAGTAACATCTAAAGAGAAGTGAATGTTTTCAAGTAACATATGAGTTAATTAAAAAGAAAGTATTCCAAATGATTTTGATTCCCTAGTAAACAGTCTCTGAAGACAAAGCATCAGAAATATACTGTGCATATTAATGCCATGATTAACACCGTATTGAACTTAACAAAGTTTATTATGATAAGAATAGGAATACTGGTTTATAATTCCTAGGACTTAACAATTTTATTTATCATATATAAAAAGCTGATCTCATTAAATTTATTCTCAAGTTTTACTAGGAGCCAAGTTATGATCACTGAAATCTGACTAAGGCTTAAGGGAAAGCATTTTATTTCTATTGCACAACCACTACCTACTACATACCATCTTTTCCACTCACCTCATTTCATTTAGGATTCACATCAGCCCAAAATGTAGATACTATCATCTTCATTCCACTGTTACATTCTTCTCAAAGTGCTTTAAGATGATCAGTTCAGTTCAGTTCAGTCACTCAGTCATGTCTGACTCTTTGCAACCCCATAGACTGCAGCATATCAGGCCTCCCTGTCCATCACCAACTCCCAGAGTTCACGGTTCACATACTGTTGAGGCCTGGCTTGGAGAATTTTGAGCATTACTTTGCTACTGTGTGAAATGAGTGCAATGGTGCAGTAATTTAAGCATTCTTTGGCATTGCCTTTCTTTGGGATTGGAACAAAAACTGTTTCCAGTCCTGTGGCCACTGCTGAGTTTTCCAAATTTGCTGGCATATTGAGTGCAAAACTTTCACAGCATCATCTTTAGGATTTGAAATAGCCCAAGCTATTGGTTAGGTCCAAATCTCACACTTTTACCATTCCTTGGACCTTAATGTTATACCCCATCTTCCATCCTACATAACTACTGCATATCTACCATAGTCACATCTAAGTTTCATCCTTTTATAAGAACTTGTTTTCAATTTATGTTACAATGCTGCACACCAGTCCCAATAAACACAAAAGCAGTTTGTTGCTATCTACATGCAAAAGGATATTGTCCTATTCTAAACTGAAAATACTAGAATTCCTGAATTTTCCTATAAAATAGTTTATGCTAATTTCCCTCATTTGCTTTATTATTCCCATTTTACTGCTTTATCATGATTTATGAAACACAATTCTTATAAATTACTTACTATGAAGATTTTTGTTGTTCGCATTATTGTTTATTGTCCTGATGAATCCTTTGTAAGCTTAAGCTTAATGACAGTATAATATTTTTGGTAAGTCTTATCTTTCTTCATTGTTCCATATATATTCTTATTTATTTGTAAGCTTTTTGAATCTTGAAATTATTTTTTACCCACTTTGTCCTTTTTTGAGAGTTTTTCAGATATTAAACTATCAGGATTTGGAGCTAATTTTTACTACTATGGACTGTTAGCTTAATGACTCATTTAATCTCCCCAAATGACAATAATAGTACATTAATTGGGATTGTCACATAGAATAAGATAACAAATTTAACCATGCCACTTTTGCTCTTCATAGACCCCAAAAATGGCATCTTGTAATTCTCTGCAGCAACAGTCCGCACCTCACTCATCAGCACATTTTCTCAGACACTCTTTTCCTGTCACATTGCTTGTTGTTTCCTGCCTGGAAAATCCCATGGATGGAGGAATTTGGTGGGCTGCAGTCAATGGGGTCGCACAGAGTCGGACACGACTGAAGCGACTTAGCAGCAGAGAAAGTAGTGTTGAAAAATAGATGCAGTATAGTCCTTTGAGGTTCAAAGATAGATAGATCAATAGATACATCGATAGATACATAGATAAAATCAGTGCTTTTCAATTACTTGAAGTTTCTGAGAGTATGAGTCAGCAAGTAAAATGTGGTTCTTGAGAAAGTGATAAAGCCAAGTACCTCATAGCTGCTGCTAAGTCACTTCAGTCGTGTCCGACTCTGTGCGACCCCATAGACGGCAGCCCACCAGGCTCCCCCGTCCCTGGGATTCTCCAGGCAAGAACACTGGATTGGGTTGCCATTTCCCTCTCCAATGCATGAAAGTGAAAAGTGAAAGTGAAGTCACTCAGTCTTATCCGACTCTTAGTTACCCCATGGACTGCAGCCTACCAGGCTCCTCTGTCCGTGGGATTCTCTAGGCAAGAGTACTGGAATGGGGTGCCATTGCCTTCTCTGAAGTACCTCATAGAGTTTATTGTAAATGTTAAATGAATAAACTTACGTAAAGAGAACAATTAGTGTTAGCTGTTATAATAACTCTAATGTATTTCCTCCACAGTCCTTTGACTTCTCTGTCTGGATTTAGGTACTGATGTTGCTGAAATCACTTTCTGGATGGCATTGTTATTTTTGAGATTTGAGTGGATTTGAGATTTGATTGAGTGGATCACAAGAGATGTAGAGATCAGTATAGTGCAGAGATAAACCAGGATAAATCAGTATAGTGCAGAGGGAAACCAGGAGTCAGCCTGCCTTGATTTGTACACTATTTACTGAGTGATACTGGATAATTTGTCTCTCTGACCGTTGTTTTCTTCATGGGTAAAAAGAGCATACTAATAATTCATATCTCATGGGTTATTGATCAAATAAAGCACTTGCATAGTGCCTAACAGTACATGTAAGTCATCGATGCTAATCATATTTTTGTTGATGTCATAATAGTTAAAAAAACACACTTTGTTGTGAGATAGTGTTTATAATTAGACATTTTTTTGTAAAGACCTATGTGATACTCCTATAACAACAACAAAAAAAAAGTTAAAATAAAAATCCAGAATGTTATTTCTCTTATTCTCTTCCAAAAATTCCACCAATTAAAAATTCCTTTCAATAATAAGCACTCCTTTTCAAATAAAATATCTTCTGAATTGAGAGATTGTTGACCTGCTGTAGTTATTCGAACTAATTCAATTGGCCTTCTTTCTTTTGATTCTAGCTGAGATCAATTTCACTGAGAAATTGAACTATTAAAGGAGAAGAATAGCTGGATTATGGATTACTCTGGTGTCATTTATCAATCAATCCCCTTTCGGCTTATGGTGTAATAAAATAAATGAGAACTTGGAACTTTACAAGGAAAAGCACAAGTATAGAAACTAGTATTTTTTTCCTACAATTAGCCCTGTGTGTAGGAAACAAAAATCTTATCTTTATCCTTTAAACTTTATTACATGTTTCCAATAACCAAGATCCAAAGCAGAGAAGTGATGCAAAGAGAAGGAAGGAATAATTAAAGTAGCAATATTTTGAAGAAAGAAAAAGAGGATAGAATTCAAAACACAAAAATGTGATAAACATTTTATAGAAAGAAGTCTGTTTCCTGCTTTTAATCTAGAATTAAGACAAGGAAAATACAGGAAAATGGAAATCAGTTTGTGATGGTGAGATGAGAATATTTACATGTACTAAATATTCCCAGTGAACATGGAGAAAGTGCTGGATGGTACCTGGGAGATTTTAGGAGCAGAGAAAAGGTATGAAATTGCAATTAACAGTGATGGTCAAACTTTTTCTGTTAAAGTCCAGATGGTAAATAGTGTCATGCATGTGGGCCTTGCAATCTCTGTTACAACTCCTCAACTCTGTCATTTTATTCCAAAAGTGACCATAGATAATAAAATGAATAAGTGTGTATATAGGTGTTCCAAAAAAATTTTTGTTTAAAGAAACTGGCAATGGTATAGTTTAGCTTGCTTGCTTTAGTTTGTTGAACCTAGTTATTAAAGATTGGGAGAATAAGTGTATTAGAAAAGGAGATCAAACCAGTCAATACTAAAGGAAGTCAACCCTGAATATTCATTGTAAGGACTGATGCTGAAGCTCCAAAACTTTGGCCACCTGATGCAAAGAGCCGATTCATTGCAAAAGACCCTGATACTGGAAAAGATTGAAGGAAGGAAGAGAAGGAGATGAAAGGGGATGAGATAGTTGGATGGTATCACTGACTCAATGGACATGAGTTTGAGCCAACTCCGGAGGATTTTGAAGGACAGGGAAGACTGGCGTGCTGCAGTCCATGTGGTTGCAAAAAGTCAGACGTAACTGAGTGACTGAACAACAACAGCAATATAATATGCCTATTCAAGAAATATAATAGTTGAATATCTGTACAGTCTGTGTCAGTGAAGACAGTTGTGCAGTTTTTTCCTACAGCAGTTTTCATATTCTCCACTAGAAAATTAAAATAGATAGAAGATAGCATACACATTGGTAGTTCATCAAGAGGATAAAATAGAAGGTGAATAAGACAAAAAGTTGACTGCATCTGAAGAGAAATAATAGATAAGAAGAAGTATTTATCTTCTTCTTAAGAAGTCATAAGGAGAAGTCACAGAAGCCCAACTAGAAAGGAAACAGCCCACTGGGGCTAGTAACTAGTAACAAGGGTGAGGATGGTCAAGGAAGGTAGCTCTTGATGGGGACAAAGCCTTTCAGCATTGAGATGCTTGGGGAGGTTATCTAGAAAAAGATAATGTGCCAGTTTGAGGCAGGAATATTTGAAATCAAGATTTGAGAGGAAGTGATGGCTAATTCAGATTATGACTGTGGTGACAATTGGTTGGGGTGAAGTTGCTAATATTTCAGATAAAGAGATAAAATAAATGAAATATGTGGATTAGTTTATTGTATACATGTGACTATTTAAATTTCTAGACTGTAATTGGGGTAGAGAAGAAGTTAATAAGACAAAAACTGAGATCTTCAAAGAGAAAAGAGCTGATGTATGATATGACGTGTTGGTAGGTAACAGTAGTTAGACTGAGAGAAAGGATTCACCATGATGTTGGATGACAAGAGCTTCAAATTAAGCAAAGACTACTTAGAAAGGAGACATTTTTATGATTTATTGCTGCCCATGGGGAAAAAGAAGCAACTTGTGCAATAACAACAACCAATGAAAGTAAAGAGGAAATTGCACAGGTATGACTGGCCTTAAAGCCCATGCTTTTAAGAACTATCACATTAAATGCGTTTGACTCCACAGTGCGTGTCCTCATTAGGAAGTAAGTATTCTTCTTCGAAGGTACACAAAACAATTAGGTCCCTTCAGATCAGATCAGTCGCTCAGTCCTGTCGACTCTTTGCGACCCCATGAATCGCAGCACGCCAGGCCTCCCTGTCCATCACCAACTCCTGGAGCTTACTCAAACTCATGTCCATCGAGTCGTTGATGCCATCCAGCCATCTCATCCTCGGTTGTCCCCTTCTTTTCCTGCCCCCAACCCCTCCCAGCATCAGAGTCTTTTTCAACGAGTCAGCTATTTACAGGAGGTGGCCAAAGTATTGAAGTTTCAGCTTTAGCATCAGTCCTTCCAGTAAACACCCAGGACTGATCTCCTTTAGAATGGACTGGTTGGATCTCCTTGCAGAGCCCCCAAAAATGAAGTCTGACACTGTTTCCACTGTTTCCCCATCTATTTGCCATGAAATGATGGGCCCAGATGCCATGATCTTCGTTTTCTGAATGTTGAGCTTTAAGCCAAACTTCTCACTCTCCTCTTTCACTTTCATCAAGAGGCTTTTTAGTTCCTCTTCACTTTCTGCCATAAGGGTGGTATCATTTCATATCTGAGGTTATTGATATTTCTCCTGGATATCTTGATTCCAGGTTGTGCTTCTTCCAGCCTAGCGTTTCTCATGATGTACTCTGCATATAAGTTAAATAAGCAGGTGACAGTATACAGCCTTGACGTAGACCTTTTCCTATTTGGAACCAGTCTGTTGTTCCACGTCCAGTTCTAACTGTTGCTGCCTGATCTGCATATAGGTTTCTCAAGACCCAGGTCAGGTGGTCTGGTATTCCCATCTCTTTCAGAATTTTCCACAGTTTATTGTGATCAACAAAGTCAGAGGCCTTGGCATAGTCAATAAATCAGAAATAGATGTTTTCTGGACCTCTCTTGCTTTTTGGATGATCCAGTGGATGTTGCAATTTGATCTCTGATTCCTCTGCCTTTTCTAAAACCAGCTTGAACATCTGGAAGTTCACGGTTCACGTATTGCTGAAGCCTGGCTTGAAGAATTTTGAACATTACTTTACTAGCGTGTGAGATGAGTGCAATTGTGCGGTAGTTTGAGCATTTTTGTTGTTGCCTTTCTTTGGGATTGGAGTGAAAACTGACCTTTTCCAGTCCTGTGGCCACTGCTGAGTTTTCCAAATTTGCTGGCATATTGACTACAGCACTTTAACAGCACCATCTTTCAGGATTTGAAATAGCTTAACTGGAATTCGATCATCTCCACTAGGTTTGTTTGTAGTGATGCCTTCTAAGGCCCACTTGACTTCACATTCCAGGATGTCTGGCTCTAGGTGAGTGACATACCATTGTGATTATCTTGGTTGTGAAGATCTTTTTTGTACAGTTCTTCTGTGTATTCTTGCCACCTCATGTTAATATCTTCTGCTTCTGTCCATACCATTTCTATCCTTTATTGAGCCCATCTTTGCATGAAATGTTCCCTTGGTATCTCTAATTCTTGAAGAGATCTCTAGTCTTTCCCATTCTGTTGTTTTCATCTATTTCTTTGCATTGACTGCCGAGGAAGCCTTTCTTATCTCTCCTTGCTATTCTTTGGATCTCTGCATTCAGATACTTATATCTTTCCTTTTCTCCTTTGCTTTGCACTTCTTTTCTTTTCACAGCTATTTGTAAGGCCTCCCCAGACAGCCATTTTGCTTTTTTGCATTTCTTTTCCATGGGGATGGTCTTGATCCTTCTCTCCTGTACAATGTCAGGAACCTGCTTCCATAGTTCATCAGGCATTCTATCTATCAGATCTAGGCCCTTAAATCTATTTCTCACTTCCACTGTATAATCATAAGGGATTTGATTTAGGTCATACCTAAATGGTGTAGTGGTTTTCCCTACTTTCTTCAATTTAAGTCTGAATTTGGCAATAAGGAGTTCATAGTCTGAGCCACAGTCAGCTCCTGGTCTTGTTTTTGCTGACTGCATAGAGCTTCTCCATCTTTGGGTGCAAAGTATATAATGAATCTTATTTTGGTGTTGACCATCTGGTAATGTCCATGTGTAGAGTCTTCTCTTGTGTTGTTGGAAGACGGTGTTTGCTATGACCAGTGCGTTCTCTTGGCAAAACTCTGTTAGTCTTTGCCCTGCTTCATTCCGTGTTCCAAGGCTAAATTTGCCTGTTACTCCAGGTGTTTCTTGACTTCTTACTTTTCCATTCCAGTCCCCTATAATGAAAAGGACATATTTTTGGGGTGTTAGTTCTAAAAGGTCTTGTAGGTCTTCAGAGAATCATTCAACTTCAACTTCTTCAGCATTACTGGTTGGGGCATAGGCTCAGATTACTGTGATATTGAATGGTTTGCCTTGGAAATGAACAGAGATCATTCTGTCGTTTTTGAGATTGCATCCAAGTACTGTATTTCAGACTGTTTTATTGACCATGATGGCTACTCCATTTCCTCTAAGGGATTCCTGCCCACAGTAGTAGATATAATGGTCATCT